>NW_020897702.1:8857067-9409818 GCF_003984885.1 Neopelma chrysocephalum | reverse complement strand
CGCCGCGCCGGGCGCGGGGGCCCCGTCCTGCCCCCGCGGGAGCCGCGCCCCGGGCCCCGCGCACTCTCCGCCGCCGCCAGCCCGCCGCGCCGATGCCGGGCGTGGGGGCGATCGGGGCGCGGTGCAGGCACCGGCCGCGCAGGAGCCCCAGGAAGAGCCCCAAGGCGGAGCCGGGCCAGGCCGGGGCCGCCATGGACGCGGCGATCTGGATCTACCAGTTCCGGCTGATCGTGCTGGGCGACTCCACCGTGGGCAAGTCCTGCCTCCTGCACCGCTTCACCGAGGGCCGCTTCCCGGGGCCGCTGCACTCCGACCCCACCGTGGGGGTGGACTTCTTCTCCCGGCTGGTGGAGATCGAGCCCGGCAAGAGGGTCAAGCTGCAGCTCTGGGACACGGCGGGGCAGGAGCGGTTCAGGTACAGGACCCGGCCCCCTCCCACCTGCTCCCCAAACCTGCCGGCCCCCGAACGTACCCTGATTCCCTCCTTCATCGTCCGACCCATCTCCTGCCCCAAGGACTTTGCCTTGTCCCCGAACACATCTCCCTGCACCAATCTGGTTGCTGTGCCCCAAACAGTCCTCCACCCCTGCCAGTGGTCCCAGCCCCGTGGTCCACCATCCCACTTGCCCTACTGCCCACCAGTTCCTTCCCAGGAGCTTCTTCCTTCCCTACCCTTTCCCTTCACACACATCAGGGAACAGCTGCCCTTCCCCTCCCAGCTCACACTAGTGGGTAACAAGTGGCCTCCTCCTGTTTCTTCTTCCCTCACTCATCTTTCCCCTGAAGTCCTGGACCTAATGTAGCAATCCCTCCTCCACGTTTTTTTCCTTCTTTGCAGCAAGAGGCCCCTGCTTAACTCCGCATTTCTTACTTTGTCATCACCTCCGAACTCATTCTCCCCTGCAGTATTTCCCTCTGCCATTAACTCTCCTTCACATGCAATCTGGAGAGACCAGGCCACCTCCCAGCTCTTCCTCCTTCCAGCACAGCAACACCGTGAGCACCCGTGCAGCCATGGCAGTGTGGAAGCTATGGGGCAGCCAGCTACAGTTCCTTAGTAGTGTTTTATCTGCTTTCTGCATCTGCTCTGCACTGCTGGTTGTCAAGAGCCTTACTAGTACCTCTACCATTTATACTGTAGCTAAAGTAGCTCAAATGCTGCGCTGAGTATTAAATCCTCTCTCCCCTCTGTCACAAACAAGTAGCAAAAGTACCCTCTTTTCCTGCCCCAAAAAGAATCACAGTCATTCCCCAATTTACGAACTGATACTGTCACTCACTCGCTCTTGTGCCTCTGTTGTATCTGTAATGCTTGCAGCTTCAGGCAAGTTGTGTATGGATTTTAATTTGGACTTCAGGTTCAACAGATACGAACTCGTGGTGGGGGACAATGCATAGCCCATCTACGTGTACCTAACCCACACACTTGTTGTTACTAGGATGCTAGCAGGAAGGTTGAAATGGGCCTCTTTGCTGGCCGGAATCAATTCTTATGTTCCCTGTCTTCCATCGCAACAGTTGTGCAGATTCCCACACCCAGCTGAAGAGGTGGGATTGCACTGTCTTACCAACTTCTTTTTTTTCCATAACAAGCATTACAGTGAAACAACAAACAACTTTCCTGGGCTTACATGATTCAGAACTTCATATATATTCATGCAGGCAGGCTGCTGAGGGGTTAGCAAAGAAATTAGCAGGAATAATAGCAAGCTCTTAGCATTTTTCACTCTCTTTGTGCTTTCCAGACAGATTGTAAAGTACTTGTAAATAAGTGACTAAGGATGTACAATCTCTTTATTTTGAATTTGCTGACAAATAGCCAGGATGGACAATGACAAGACACTCAACTGAAAGAAATGCAAATGCAGAGAATTTTGCATACATTTAAAATCAAATAATGGCCATCCTTTAACCCTGGAATGCTCAGGGAATGTGCATTGATGAGTCATGCAGTCAGTTGCTTTTAAATTTACCATTAGTATACCTCTGTGTTTTTTCTAACACCCGTAAATACAAACTGAAGAAAGTAGTTGTAAATATTTGTGTTTGATTTTGTGCTAGGAGTTTCTTGTCAGTTGGTGCACCAAATATGACAGCATTTATTGTATAGTCTGTTTTACATTTACTCAAAGAAATTCTAAATATTTTACGAAGTTATACACCACAGGTTAAAATGTTGCACATTCTGTTCTCTGATAATGGAGAACACTACAGATCACAAGCAAAGATTATGTTGGGGAAAAACAAATTATTCCAAGAAGTTATCTACTTCTGGGGAACACCAATCAGTTTGCAGTTTTGATTCCCTATTCTACTCTGGCTCACTTGCACTGGAGCTTTAGAGGAGGTAAAACCTGTCTTTAAAGCTACCAGGGGAGTTCCCTGCATGTGCACAGAAAACTACTGGCTGCATAATAACCCCCATATTTTGGTCCCAGGCATAAGGGACATTCCCAGGGGAAAAGTAAGACGTGACACACCTGCTGTCACACTCTCTTGAAAGAGGTCATGTACTTTTTTGGAGGAATTTAGAAAAATTCTTACATGTCTCTAGTTCATTGATGCTTCTGTATTTGAACTGGATTTCATGCATTGTTTTAGAAATCATCTTATATATGCACTGTTTGCATTAGTTCTCAAATAAAGCAATTCTCACCACTTCCACTGCAAACATTGGTGATAGACTGTTCACTTATTTGGAGCTCGGATAGGGCAGTTACTGACTATATTTACTTTGACATCAGTAAGGCATCGCTAAGCAGAATCTCCCATTGTGTGAGGTGCCACACAGACACCAACAACATAATCAGTAACTTTAACACCTTGCTAGAACGAGTATAAGCTCCAGTCTGTAATGCAGACTAACATAAATGAGGGGTACACCCTCAATTTCTTTCTATCTTCAGATTAGTCATTTGGAGCAATATGTTGGTTTGGCTGTGTTTTACATCATGTACTTTGATGTGATTTTTGTTTGTTTGTTTACTTGTCCTGTATTTAAATCCAACAATACATTTAAAAGATGAAACCTCCAGTGCTATAAAGTGCTTGGTAGTGGTGCTAAAACTGAGAGTTCATTTCAGTAGGGGCAACGTACTGTGGAAATGCTTCCATTATATTAACCCACTTTTCACTAGACCATACTATTAGATACATTCTGCTTCTAACACATGTCTTGAAAATAAAACACTATCCTTATTCTTTTTCAGTAAGCAATATGTATTTTCAAAATTAATATCATTACAATGTAGTCTTTAGTCATAGTATAAAAATAACTCTCAAAATTAGATAAAGATTTCAGTGAAAGTTTGGTTCGTCTGGTAAAGATCAGTAAGATCATAATGAAAAACAAACACTGTGACTGATTTAAAGTCTCCCTAAAGCCATAGTCTGATGTAATTAATACAAAGAATCATAGAATATCCTGAATTGGGAGTGACCCACAACGATCATTGAGTCCAACATCTGGCCCTGCACAGGACATCTCTAAGAATCACACAATGTGAGCATTGTCCAAATTCTTCTTGAACTCTGTCAGGCTTGGTGCCATGACCACTTCCCTGGGAGCCTGTTCCAGTGCCCAACCACCCTCTGGATGAAGAACCTTTTCCTAATATCTAACCTAAACCTCCCCTGACTCAGCTTTATGCCATTCCCTCAGTTTCTGTCACTGATCACCAGAGTAAAGAGATCAGCACCTGCCCCTTCAATTCCCCTCATGAGGAAGCTGTAGATGAGGTCTACCCTTAGTCTCCCCTTCTCCAGGATGAACAAACCAAGTGACCTCAGCCACTGCTTGTATGGCTTCTCCTCAAGACCCTTCACCATCTTCATAGCCCTCCTCTAATAGTTTTATATCCTTCTTGTGTTATAGCACCCCAAACTGCACACAGTATTCAAGGTGAGGCTGCACCACTGCAGAGCAGAGCAGGACAATCCCCTCGCTCAACCGGCTGGCGATGCTTTGCCTGATGCCCCCCTGGACATGGTTGGCCCTCCTGGCTGCCAGGGCACTGCTCACTCATATTCAACTTGCCCTCGACCAGGACCCCCAGGTCCCTTTCCCTGGCACTGCTTTACAACATTTCATTCCCCAGTCTGTACGAACATCCAGGGTTGCCCATCCCAGGTGCAGAATCCGACACTTGCCCTTGTTAAACTTCATACAGTTGGTGATTGCCCAGTCCTCTAATTTGTTGAGATCTCTCCTCAGGGCCTCCCTGCCTTCAAGGGAGTCAACAGCTCTTCCTAATTTAGTATCATCAGCAAATTTACTCAGTGTACCTTCAAGTCCTATGTCCAAGTTGCTTGTGAAGATGTTGAAGAGCACTGGCCCTAAGATGGAGCCCTGTGCAACCCCACTGGTGACAGATCACCAGCCTGGTGTCAGCCTATTCACTATTACCCTTTGTGCCTGTCCCATGAGCCAGTTGCTCACTCATCACATGACATGTTTATCCAGCTGTGTGCTGGACATTCTGTCCAGAAGGATACTGGGAGAGACAGTATGGAAAGCTTTACTGAAATCCAAAAAGATTATATCAACTTGGCTTCCCTTGATCAACTGGGTGGGTTACCTTGTTGTAAAAGGAAATTAGGTTTGACCAGCAGGACTTTCCTGATGACTGCATTGTCCTTCAGTAACTCCCAGAAGAATCTTCTCTATCATTTTACCAGGCACTGAATTGAGACTGACAGTCCTGTAATTTCCAGGGTCATTCTTCTTTTCCTTCTTGCAAATTCCAACATTTGCCAGCATAGAATCATTCATGTTTAATGACATTAATGAGCTGAACCAAAGTTTACACAAGAAACCATAATTTCAACAAGAATTTAAGATCTGCATAGAGATAATTTGAGAAATGGAAATTTAAACATCCCTTATGAATAAGTGAGACTACATCAAACCTGACATGTCACCCAAGGGGTTTTTTTTCTTTCTGTTCAAAAAGTGACAAAAATAAGGGAGTTAAAAACTTAATTTTGCTTTTAGAGTCTGATCTTGCAGCATTACCAAAGTATGTATAATCACCTAAGTAGATTCTCTGTTATGAAAGAACTTAAGAAAGGCCCGTCTGATTTTGTCTATGGTCCATACTCAGATATCTTGTCTCTGAGAGAGTCTTTGAATTCTCCTGAGTACTCTGCTTTCCTCTACTTTCAACTTGAGGGACTTCCAAAGGTTGATGCTCTTTGTCTGTTTACTAAAGCTCACTCAGTCTCTTGTTCAGGACTTATTCAGTCTTCCGTGTATTATAGATAAACTCTGCATTCATAACATTTTTCCCAAGGAGACCTACAAGTTGCATGAAGAGCCTTTTACTGTCAACCCTTCTCATTTTTCGTTGGCCATCATGCATTCTCATCACCAAAACAAAGACATAGGCCTGTATAATCTGTAAAGCTGTATATCTTCTGAGCCTCTGTACTGTGGGCTCTGTGAACACTGGCCTGTGTCTTGTGAAATAGCACATGAGGCATCTGTGTGAAAGATAGGTTCCTCCACTGTGCTAAGAGAAACTTCATCTGCATTTTGTGAGGAGCTTGAATCCATCTGACAGTGCCTGCATGCTTTTGGGAAGCCCTCCCAAGTAAAACCCTTCTGGGCACTTGCCTGGAGCAACAGTTTGTTTTCACCGAAGACCTGAGCTTTCCGAAGGAAAGCGGGTTGTCCCCACTAAGTTGCTCACAACCCTGTGCAGAGGCAGAGCACTCAGACCCCCAGGGAACTTGTTCAGGCACCATGGTTAGATCTGCAGCTGAGTGTAGCACAACTTAGATGTTGGTGTTATAGTTTTGACTAAGACTTGTTGAAGGCACTTGATAGTCCTAATGTCTTTACTGCTAATATTACTAAGAGACAAAAATTGCCCTTGCAATTAGTTTTAGAAAGAAAAAGCAACAACAACAACAAACACACAAAAAAAAAAAAACTAAAAAAAACCCACAAAAACCAATAAAACCAGAGAGACCTGCCAGACCATCAGTCAGTGCTCTTTCATTCTTTCTGAGTGTGATACAGGGCATAAGTGAGTACATCTACTTCACACAGTTCATTTTCCAAATAACTGTAAGCTGTCTACTAAAAATGATACTAATACTTAATCTACTCTGATTGTCATATTTAGGTCAAACATTTTGCATCTTTAAGATGTTTCAGATGCTGTTGAACAACCTACCGCATTCATATGCCCAGATGTTTTTCCCAGTTGATGGCCTAAACTTTCTGTTTCAAAATTTTGTCTTATTTGTCAGGAATACTTATAAAAATATAACTGCAAGTGATGTGTCACCTGAACAGTAAAACTATTCAAATATTTGTAGACCATATTTTTAGCAAACATCATCCAAAGGGATCTGGACAGTCTAAATCAATGGGCCGAGGCCAACTGTATGAGGTTCAATAAGGCCAAGTGCCAGGTCCTGCCCTTGGGTCACAACAACCCCATGCAGCGCTACAGGTTGGGGGAAGAGAGGCTGGAAATTGACCCAGCAGAAAAGGTTCTGGGGGTGCTGGTCAATCGTGTCTGACCATGAGCCAGCAGTGTGCCCAGGTGGCCAAGAAGGCCAATGGCATCCTGGCTTGTATCAGCAATAGTGTGGCCAGCAGGACCAGGGCAGTGATCATTCCCCTGTACTCAGCACTGGTGAGGCTGCACCTCAAATTCTGTGTTCAGTTTTGGGCCTCTCACTACAAGGAGGACATTGAGGTGCTGAAGTGTGTCCAGAGAAAGGCAATGGAGCTGGGGAAGGGTCTGGAGCACAAGTCCTATGAGGAGTGGCTGGGGGAGCTGGGGGTGTTTATCCTGGAGAAAAGGAGGCTCAGGGGTGACCTTACTGCTCTCTGCAACTACCTGAAAGGAGGTTGTAGCCAGGTGGGGGTTGGTCTCTTCTCCCAGGTAATAAGTGATAGGACAAGGGGAAATGCTCTTATGCCAATGGAGGTTTAAATTGGATATTAAGAAAAATTTCTTCATGGAAAGCATTGCTCTTTCTAGAACTACCTGAATTATTTTAATGTACTCATTTGTGTTTGCAGACTCTGTACAGGTAAAAAAAAATGGTTAAGAAAAGCAGAAACAAATCCTTATGGCAACTTCCTTTAATACTTCACAAAATGTGATACCCCTCATGTATGGTCTTAAACAGTTTTGCAAAACTGTGTATCATTTTTCATATCCAGGCTATTTGAAATAATCTGAAGGCAAGATCCTGTTGTCTTCGCATTCAGAGAGACACTGCATGGACTCTATTGCAGGGAAGGTAGAAAATATCTTTCTAAACATTAGGGCAAACAGTCTCTCCCTGTTATCTACATAAAACCATTTCAAATACTGTTTGCTGTGGCTAAATGAATTTATATGCGAAGAAACCTGAGTCTTATCTAGTTGTGCACTTACCTATCTGTAATATGACTACTGCTGCTAATTATACCTCCATGTTCAAATTGTTATAAAAAAACATATGAAATACAATGAACTGAAAGTTGGAGGGAGCTACTGTTATGGAAAGATATGTTACTGTGTACAGTTCATCCTGCTTCCAGAAGTTTTGAGGCTGCATCCTCTTCATAATCATGAGATAAAGTGGAATTAATTCTTGGATGAGTTATGATTTCAAATAATGACTTTTAATGGAGATTGTGCATCTCATTTCAGTTGGACAATACTTACATATACACTAGCTGTACATTTATGCTGGTAACAAGTTTTCACATCCACTCCTTGGTAGGCTGTCACTTCTTTCAAAATGTCTCTTTTCACCTTCTCCATGCTCCCCTATTGCTCATGATTAGAGACTTACAATAATTAGTTCTTTTATCTTTCTCTCTCTCTCTTTCTATTCTGACATTTTTTCTTATTCTAGAGCACATTAAAAATATTTTCAACCAGAGGAAGATTTTCCTACTTCCAAAATTCCTTCCAGTGAATATTCTGGAACTTAGAGGGCTCAAAAGTAGAAAATAGTTGTTGCTAGTCCTCATGCCAAAAAATTATAAATTTATAGATTTTGAGCCTCTATGTGACAGAGATGCTGGAGACAGACATGTGCCTCGCCAATGCTGGAATAAATGTGTTTGCCCAGATCAGTTATTTTTGGACAGTTTTGTTCAGGGAGTTTCCTTTTTCTATATGTTGACTTCTTCAAGCACAAAGAGCTATGATTATCTATACAAACCTTTCAAAGAATGGTTCTGGAAGGAATACAAAAGTATATACCTCTACATTGGCAAGTTTGGGCTCCAGGTTTCTTGACATCTGCATACATATTTCAGTTTGAAATAATTGATTAGAACAAAACAAAGTGCATGTTTGTATGAAACTGAAACTAACACCAAAAGTATATATCTTTTATTCTGTGAACACCTTCCACGGATTGCTAATAAAGATCACTTTGCAAAATAATTCAGCATTCAAAATTTGCCCTAGAGGTATTGGGTTCAGAAATGTTTAGAAAGTGACTTTCAAATGTAAGAAAAAACCCAATATTTTTGTGTCTAATAGATAAATTAATTAAATCTAATTAGCTTTGAAAAAGCAAAGTTATTTAATAAAATATATAAAAGATAAAACCACATTGCCATATGGAAAAGTAATCTATTTGTGAATAAAATGAAAATGCATTTTAATTTTCCTTTTTCTTTTTTTTCCCCTTCACAGATCAATAACACGCTCTTATTATCGCAATTCTGTGGGTGGCTTACTAGTGTTCGACCTCACAAATCGACGATCTTTTGAACATGTGAAAGACTGGCTAGAAGAAGCAAAAATGCACGTGCAGCCCTTTCAAATTGTGTTCCTATTAGTAGGGCACAAATGTGACTTAGTGTCACAGCGTGAGGTTACAAGAGAAGAAGCTGAAAAGCTGTCATCTGACTGTGGTATGAAATATATAGAAACTTCAGCAAAAGATGCTACAAATGTTGAAGAGTCCTTTACAATTCTTACACGAGACATCTATGAACTTGTAAAAAATGGAGAAATCTCAATACAAGATGGATGGGAAGGTGTCAAGAGTGGCTTTGTTCCAAATGTTGTACATTCGTCAGAAGAAGCCATAAAGCCCAGAAGACAGTGCATCTGCTGAATTTGTTGCATGCCAAAGAGCCCATGGGGTGTTCAGAAGATGATGCCAACCTAAATAACAGAATAATGGTTTTGAAACAGTATTAGATCATGATATAGCTGAATCATAGAACAGTAATTTGGTTTTGTATCCTTCTGTCTAGGTCATAATTCATAAAACTTAAAGTGCTTTTTTTCTTTACAGATTTCGATAACTTTATGTGGTCTTCAGAAAAAGAAATTATATATTGCTAAAGGGAAAACTAATGCTATGGCAAGACACTGAGAAAGCGCAATAATCATCGTGACAACATCCTCGCTTGGGCTTTGTATTTTGAATACTGTTTAAAATTCAAGGCTTGATAGGTGAGGATCAGATGACCTCATTGTTTTTGTTCATCCTGCCTTAGCTTTGGACAAGAAAATATTATAACTTATACTTTTTTAATGTGATTCTTTACTCAAGTGCAGGGTTGCTAATGACTATTAAAGTTTAGAATGCTGTAGAATTTGATAATAAAGATAACTCTAAAGAAAGCAAACTGAAAGATTGCTCCAATAGCAAACACTTTTGATATGAC
Organism: Neopelma chrysocephalum; assembly: GCF_003984885.1. Taxonomy (NCBI): domain Eukaryota; kingdom Metazoa; phylum Chordata; class Aves; order Passeriformes; family Pipridae; genus Neopelma; species Neopelma chrysocephalum. The sequence goes on along the minus strand of NW_020897702.1, from coordinate 9,400,172 downwards.
AATGAATACAAGCCTTACTAAAGAAAAAAAATGTTTTAGAAAAGATTATTTATTTGTATACAAAAATGGGGAATAGAAACAATGGAATTTGTTATTAAATATTTTCTGAATTGCCAATGAAACTAAACATAACATCACATATGATCCAGCTGTTATTTGGCTTATATACAAAACAGATTTCCCAACCACTGGACTTACATTTCGGTGACCAGATTCTCAGCTGGGTAATTATCATAGTCACACTGATGCCTAAGGAATTAGGTTAATTTACACAAACAAATTCCATATTAGCTTTAAAAAATGAATTTACTTCTAACTAGAAGTAAAAATAAGTTAAAAAGTGCTGCAACCCATGGGGACCCAGGCCTTAAATTTGAATAGAGCAAGGACTGTTTTATTCTTAGCCAGCAAATGATAAACTGTTGTCTAAAATAGGAAGCTTTGAAACTAAAACTGTTATGAATAGAGCATTTGAAGAGGAAAGAATTTCTAAAATAATGTTTGGGTACAGAGAGCAAAGTTAGAGAACCCCTATCCTAAGAAAGCTACCCCTAACAGCTTTTAATAACAACAGTAATAGGAGAAATCTGTGAACATGTAGCATTTTACTGAGCTTGAGGTCATCTTCCTACTCCTCTGAATATAACACATACTAGCTTTGTGCAAACTAGGTCTAGCACATAAATACCAAATAAATCTATTTCTATTTTATTGTAGTAGTATAAAAGATAACTCGATCTTCAGAGTTGATAAGCATCTACAGTTTATCTGGGCATACTCATAAGCACTGAATATCAAGACAGTTTTCTTCATATAAAGGTGTGTTATCATGTACAGTTCTCCATTTTCAAGTCCAGTCAACAAGTCTATCTATCTAATCTAATTTTTGTTTTCAGCAAACATATAATTGGTTTTCCCTCGAGTAACTTTTAGGTTCTTTTACAATAATTTATTTAATATTCCATAGTGTAGAGACAGTTTGTTTGGTTCCAGTTACTTTATACATTTAGGGCCACTAAAATTATTGACTTTGAAGACAACTGAAAGATTAAGTTTTTCTATAGCCTGAGTCTTTCTTGCACTGAGGCACAGTTACGCTATCATGGAATGATACAGAGGCCTTAATATAAGGAATCAGCCTTAATTCATTAGCAATTAAATCAGTTAGTTAATTCTAGTCTCAGCGTGCCACAGAGTGATTGCTGCGAGCCTGATTCTCTATTAAAGTGCATGTATTAGTAATTGACACCAAATCAACTTTGATTTGAGGGCATTTTAGGCCCTCTTTACAAAGTAAACATGACTATAGATGCCAAAAGGTAGTGCAGAATCAGGCTATGTGCATTTGACACTGATTCCCTTATGATACTAGGCCCATGTTGTGTATCTCAGATCTTCTCTACATTGTTTAAGAGGACAGAATGGGCCAAGATATAAATCAGTGGCTGGGGAGTCAACAGACCCAAAGTCTACCACTGGTTCATTGTGTGTCTCTGAGAAAGGCATTTACATTTTCTGTGCCTCACCTTCTATATCTTAAATATAGAGATGATTGTTCTTCCTCAAATTCACAAGGACTGCTGAGAGCTGATCAGACTGTATGATTTTCAGTCTGGAATCTATCCTCTGTGTGCTACCTGTTGTGGAGTGTTTAGCATCGCAGGATGTGAATGCTGGTTTCTTCTGACATACCCAAATTAAAAAAAAAAATATATGATAAGTGCCAGGTATTGCTATTACTATGAATCAACATTTCTTTACACGTTTCATTACATTTGGATTAAATTCTTTTATCTTAAATTTTTCTTCCTGAATACTCTGGAGGCAATGAGCTTTTTATTCTGTATAAAAACAATCGGGTGTGTTGGGGGGAAAGGACTGGGATAAGAGGAGAATGGAAGGGAGGTATGCACAGAGGAATAAACAATCGTCAGAACAGAGCCTTAACCTCTATTGTCAATGTTGTACCTGTGGTGTTATGTTTATTACCCTGGGAATAGAGCTTTCAACCAGATTTGACTGTGTAAGGAACTGGTATTGTCAATGCAACTAGAAGAGAAGTTCACTGCATTTTAAAGTGTGCACATAGTTGTTTTATTTGTAATTCCTAAAAATGTAGATTAACATGTACTTTCATACATTGTCTGTCTTTATGATATATTAAACCACTACTGTACCTTCTCACTACACATTTGCAGTTAATAGAAATGTCTGATAAATAGACAATTTGCTGAAATACATCATTTTGTTTTCAGATACTTTGCAGTATGTTATATAAGTAACAGCTTGAATAAGCTGTATAATGGGTTATAGTTCAGTGCATGTATATTCTTTTTCCCCCCAAGGAAGGGTGAATACCAATAACAGAATGAAATTCTCAGAAATTACAGAAATTAGATAAATCTTATTTGGTTGCCAAATTCAAAAGTAGAAAATATTTATTAAGAAAATATCACAACTTTGCAAATTAAGGTTTGGTCAATCCCAGTTAGGAAATGGAAAAATCTGTTAAAGTACCTTGAGAAAGGTTTTATTTGGATTCACAGGCCTGGCAAATGATTGGATAAAAAGTATTGTTTTGGACTGCTAAAATGTTTAACTTTTATTGCTTTTATTTTAAGTTTGATAAGGAAGAATAAATAACTTTCTCTACTCATTAAAATATTTTACACATGAATTCTTCAGATATTTTGGCTTGCTTATAATTATATCTGCCCTGTGTAAGAAGCATAAACTATCCTCATACATTAGGAATCAACTGCAGAAAAGATTTTGACATAGCAAATGTTCATACTGCTCATTTACGCCTTCAGTATGGAATAGACTTATCAATCTAACTTCAAGCTGGTGACTGTCCTGTGTTCACAGAAAATAACACAGGCTTGACTGCGCACCCAAGTACACTGTGCTGCCCTGTGCTGAGATCCCTTCTGCCTCAGCCAAAATGTTACTGGTACCCAAGTTGCCTTACTTAAAGTGAAGGTGGGTGGATGCACCACGATCACAGATATTTCAGTCTCTGCATTCAAGTTCTCATATAGAATACATGCTTCATTGCCTTCTTTGTACATAATTAACATCCAGGGAGAGTGGTTTTCCCCTTGCTGTAGACCTCAGCATGTGACATCAGCTCCTGCAAGTCTCTGCCTTTTCTTTTTACCCAGAGGTGGCACAGCAATCTCAGCAGCCTATATTAAGCCTTGGAGAGAAAGAAAGAAGGCTGAGAGTTTATTCTCTTCATGAGCATGGAACCATAACACAAACATGCTGGACTGTTAAAGAAATCATTAAATATCAAAACACAATTGTCAATAGCAAACATTTGCATTGCTCATTTCTCAGAGTCTCTAGACAATCTTTCAAATAAGTGAATGAAATTAAAATTCTAAAAGAGGAATCTGTAAAATATAAGTCTCCCTAAAAAGCTGAATGGATTGGACTGCACAACAAAATAAGCAGACTAAAAATAATAATAAAAAATAAGTCAAACATTTGTGTAATGAGCCTTTGCTCTAGTACTTAATTGTGGGCGGAAACAGCTACATTGCTTAGGTTCCTTAAGGATGATAATGGTATCACTGAATGTATTTAAAACTAGAAGAATTCAATGAAAAATTCACCTTCCTGATTCTCAGAGAAAAAATATTACTATCTCATGAATGCACATATACTTCCTTCCCAGCTCTTTTCTAGTGGTAATTCAATGTCTGGGTCTGCTGCTACAATTCATGAGGCTCTCCTCTAAAAACTGACTACCTACATATGCTGTTGTTTTACTTAGCAACATTTGCCCCCTCTGTGAAGCAAATACAGCTGTGAAAAAGCTGAATTTTACTTTCGAGCATGGTAGAATTGTTTATCGCGTTTCAATGAATGTGCAATTCTAATGAAAGTAATGTGACCAAAAATGTGCCAATTGGGCATAATGTGAAGACTGAGAAGTTGTACAGGTTCCTGAAGACAATTTACCTTGCATAATACTTAATCAATGGGACTGTGAAGAAAACTAAGTTGGTTCTGCAAATATAGAAGTATTTTGCTAAGCAGGACTTTTAATGTGGAAGAAGCAGGTATTTAGTCACAGGACTCAACAGAGAGATCATTTTTCTTCATGGAGTTGCAGTTCCCTCAGACAACCAGTGGAACAACAAACACACAACTAAAATGTGTCCAAGAAAAGAGCTTGATAGCACAAATCCACAAAAATATAATATACGCACTTGGGAGAGAGGGAACAATTGTTTGGCTGCAAACACCACCACAGCACTCACATGCCATCTTCTCCCATGACTGCCCATTGTCCACAGGGGCCAGACAGGAATGGAGAGCAGCAGGTTCTTTATGTAATAGCAAGTAAATATTCATTTAAATTCAAACTGAGGAATTCAATTGGCAAGAAAGCAAATCCCAAGCTTCTAGAGTGGATCTCTGTCTTTGAAAGTATTTAAATAATTTCTATTTTAGAAAAAGGCACATTTTAGGACACCACTGTGTAACTGTGCTGGTTTAAAAGTAACCTGGCAGAAGAAATTAACCCAGCTCAAGAGAGGGTTCTTGTCAGAGTTACAATTTTCTAAAAAAAGACTACAATAAATGTGATGATACAGAGAAAACTGGTTTTAACCCACAAAGCCAGATGTATAGCCCTGCACTCTGGGACAAGAACAGAATGGTGTTCGTCCACCTCTGTGCAGAGCACCACGTGGTGCCAAGAACCTGGAGTCGGCACAGAGATGCAGCCTATTGACTCCCCAACTCCAGCAGCTCCCTAAGGATAGGTTAGTTTTGTGGGACAGCTGCAGGAATGTCTGGGTATAACTCTATGCTGGCACTACATCTACATTGCAGGCTTCTTCCCCTTTCACTTTCTCCCCTGCGTGGTTTCTTTACAGGAAGGGACTGTCAGAAGCCATATCTGGCACCACGGTCTGACAGTGAGCAGGGCAATAGTTGAAAATGTTAGTGGTAGTTGCTAAGTATTAAGGTACTGAAACAGAGGGTAGGAACTGTGGAAAATATTCCAGTCATAATCTTAGTAATAAAAACCTTTCAAGGCTGGCACTGCTCTGCAAGCATTTTCAAGAATTGCCCGTTTTGGTTAAACTTTCAGTGCCAAGCAAATAGTTGAGGCTATTTAGTAAAATTTATATTAGTTTGTCATTTAAAAATAATTACTGCTTATTATTCAGAGGGAAAAGCCTCCTCTGTACAGATAATTTTTCTCATTTCCCTGGCGTACAGTTTGTGTTATATGTATTAAAAGAGCTATCCCAGGACATAAGTTTAGAAGATGCAAGTCTCAAATCCAGTCAATCAGACCACTGAAATTCACAGTCCATTTTATTGGGATTTTTCTCTGCCCAATTCTCTGTGGAAAAGAGTCTGATTCTCAGGGAAGCTTTTAAAACAAAAGAGAGACAAACCTTACTGAGCACTGAAAAAGAGAGGCATATGTGAACAAGTGTCAGAAAAACAGAACATGTTTTTTAACATTGTATCCTCTTTCACTCTACCATGCTTCATAGATTAACTTTAAGTCCCCGAGTACACAGTGAATGGAACAGTAAATTTCTAGCTGTCCAAAAACCACTAGGAGATCAGATGTAAATCCTTGCAGCAGTTCTCTGCAACCCTGTGCTTGGGCGAGGAACAATGGCCACATTCTGCCTAACACACACCATGTGCTTCTCTATGTCCCAGGAGGAATTCGGCCTCAACAAAACCCCTCCTGCAGGTTCTGCCTGCAAACAGTCACTTTGCACCACCCCACATCATCCTCAGTGTCACTCTGGGCAAAACATGCAAGGTTTTCCAGCAAGGAAACTGGGAGGGAATAGCAGTGTTGTCTAAAAATACATCAGAGAAGAACAAACATCAGAGAGAGCAAAGCTATTTAAGCTAAAGGACAATGTTGGCATAAGAACAAAGGGGTCACACTGAGATGCACAGGATAGGTGGTTCTGGTGATGCTAAGATACCAAAATCTTAGTCAAGTTTAAGTGAAAGCAACAGTAATCTTTACTCCCCCATGCAGGCAATTTCTCCAGAATGCCATTGTTATTAACTAAAAGGGTGATGTAAAGCGCAGATAGTAAACACCAGAAGTGTTTGTTTTCTTGTTGAAACAGAAACTAACATAATAGAAGAAATTTGGTCACTGGCGGTGCTTCTTTTTTCAGCTATAGGTAGATGTCTGAGTGTCCTTGCCCTTTTAAAAGGGTTGTCTTCAGAGACTCATGGTATGGTTCGTGCATGAGGTCATTGTGACTATCCACAGCAGTGATAAATGAGACTTTCCCACTGAAAGAAAAAACATAAGTTTTATTATCCCTACTGAATAGTTTGATGAGAGAGGAGTTTAAAATGGACTAATCAAGTATCAAATGATTTTTTCTGTCATGGACTAAGTGAACATTAGAAGAAACTATGTACATCTTATTGGTACGTGCCCATTGGTACATGGGCATTAGAATAGACCATAGAAATGCATATTTCTCTCTGATGCAACTCATTGAAAGCCAACAGATTTATGCCTGGAATCAATTCACTTCAAGACATCTAGGATATTATGACAGTATTAATTTCACTGATCATCCAAATCTTAATGGGCTATTCGTTATAAATCACTTTGAAGCCATGGATAGCTCTGGAATTGTCATTAAGTCTGTCTTTACAGTCCATGCAAAGAATATAAAACTGTAGGTCAATGTAATACCATATACTAATCAATAATTAATATCTTCATTACCATCAGAATTTAATAATAATCCATTTGTAATGGAACTAAAGCAAATAAAACAAGATTATGTAACACTGCGTATTGTAAAAGTACCCTGAAGTGGTACTAAAATACCATAAAACCTTGAGGCTTATGGATGCCTTTACTTCCCAGAAAATTAATGCTCAGATCTTCAGGGGAAAAAAAAAAAGAATTGCAGTCCTTGTGTAAGCCATGCAAAATAAGATGCACATTATTTTTAATAGCAGTAAAAAGTACCTCTGTTTTATTGTCTCCCTGCTTCTCAGGTGTTCAAGTTCTCTTTATTCCCTGGCTAGCACTACTTATACCTACTGCACAAGAGCATATTCAGGTAGGATACAAGAACTCTCATACTCAGTACAGTATTGCTGACCCTTCCAGGCCAACTGGATAAATGTTACAGCAATGGCTACCAGGTACCTAAGAGTACTCAGAAAAGACCAGACAGTGCAAGGTACTCAGGTGCTGCTGTGCTCTGAGTACTCTTCCATTTTTGTTTGGTAAGTTTGTATGAAAAAAGCATATATAGGGAAATCCATGATTTTAAAACATAGCATTTTAAAACACATCATTTTAAAACACAGCCCAACTTCATTTAGCTTCAGTGATGGTTAAGCAAAATTTGCAATTATAACATTCTAATTATTTGTGTTGTGGTTTTGCACTCTAAGGTTTGTATCAAAGGGACCCAAGTTGAAGTTCTCTATAGTAGCTTATTTTTTTGCTCTATTTATCAAAATCAATGTAAAAACATCACTGAATTGTGGCATTAATAACAAACATATATTAAAAAAAAGGTAAAACAAAGAGAAATTGAAAAGAACAAAAAATATCAAATAATTGGAAATGCTTACATTTTTAAAGGGTTTGGGGAAAAGAGGATAAATCAGTTCCTGGAGTAGTGGGTCCCAGAAATGGCTGCCTCCGTGTCACAATCTGTAGAATATTTGCCTGTATCCCAGCTTCTCTGGTACTTGCATACCTGTAATGTCATACACAGACTGTGGAGCAGAATGGCTGATGTACAAATACACAATGCACACATTTACTGACTCTGCTGTAGGCCTCCTAACTTCAGCAATGTTGTAGAATATATATGCAATGGACAGTGCGTAATGTAATTAGATCTATATTGCATAATTATATACTATACATTCAACTGCATAACTGTGTGTATTATATGAATTTTTAAATATTTAGAGTATAAAATATGTAATATATCATAACAGCAAAGAAAAAATTACAAACCAATTGGAGGATTCAGAAGCTGGAAACTTTGTCAAAATAGGAAGTTATTCAATACCTCCTTTTCACTCCTCAATTAAGAGAAGGCCTTAATATGGCTATTGTAATTTATTAAGTTAATAAGGCTGCAGGCCACATTTGGTCAGCATTATCCAAAACTTCCATGACAGTGTACAGATTTGTTAAATATTTTGTTTCAGCTTTTCTAACACTTCAGGGCCCTTGTCCTCTACAATATGAATTTATCTTCAAATGGTGTGCCCCAGGAGAGTAGAAGAGGGGGTTGCCATCCCTGGTGGCAGGTGGTGCAGCTGTCCATGACAGCGGCACGCAGCAGGCCAGGTGGAACAAGCAGCATCAGTTCCCAGGGCTCGGAGCCTGTAAGAAAAGATCAGGAAAATTTTCTTCAAGACACATTTTTAGATGAAGGTTAAATGTTTTAACAGAAAGGTGAGATTCTGTTCGATGTAAATAAACCCCGAAATATACCAAATCCCTCTCCAAAGGTGCCTAAACGCAAACTTTTCCTACTAAATGTTTCTTTGTCTCACTGCCAGGAGTTGGACTTTGATGAACCTTGTGTGTCCCTTCCAACTCAGAACACTTTGTGATCACAGAATCACAGAATGGGTCAGGTTGAAAGGGACTGCAGTGGGTCATGTGGTCCAATGTCCCTGCTAAAGCAGGGTCATCCTAGAGCACACGGCACAGGATTGCATCCAGATGGTTCTGGAATATCTCCAGTGAGGGAGATTCCACAACCTCTCTGGGCACCCTGCTCCAGCGCACAGTCACCCGCACTGTAAAGTTCTTCCTCGTGTTCAGGTGGAACTTCCTGTGCATCGGTGTCTGTTGCTTCTTGTCCTATTGCTGGGCACCATTGAGAAGGGCCTGGCTCCATCCGCCTGACAGGCACCCTTCAGATACTTATACACGTATTGATTCTGTAAATAGAAAACTTGTGACAACTGGCTGGGAGAGCGACTGCTTAGCCGAGGATCGGGTGTAGGGCAGCGACTTGGCTTGGCAAAGTGAGCGCCCGTGCGGTGCTGTGCCCACGGCGCTCTCCGCTCCCTCCGGCCGGGCGTGAGGGGGGCCGGTGCCGCAGCACCCGCGGGGACAGGACGGCGGGGCGGGCCGGGATTGATTAGTTAGTTGGTTAATTAGTCAGAAGTCGAGTTATTTCTGTCTGTACGACCCAGGGCGCTCCGCCGCGCCGGGGCTCCCGTCCGAGCGCGCTCCCCCGGGCCGTGCGGGCGGTGGGCCGGCAGGGGGCGCTGCAGGCGGGGCCCGCAGCCCGCTGGGCGGCGGGGCCGCTCCCGGCGCCGCATCATGTGGGCCCGGCCCCTTCCATGGAGCCGCGGCCACCGAGCGCCGCCCGGGCGGACGCCGCCATGAGGCTCTGAGAGGCGGCTGCGTGCGGAGCGCCCGGCCGGTCCCAGCGCTGTCGAGCTCCCCGAGCCTCGCCGCGGGGCAGAGAAGCCCAACGCTGAGGCCGCCGCCGCCGCTGCTGCTGCCGCCGCCGCGGGTCCGGCCGGGCGGGAGGGCGGCCCGGGGCCATGTAAAGCGGCAGCGGCCGGGGGGAGCCGAGCCGAGCTCGGGCAGAGGAGCCGCCGCCGGCCGGGAAGGCCTCGCGGGGGGGATCATGGCGACGTCTAATCTCTTAAAGGTGAGAGCGGGGCCCGGCCAGGCCCTGCGGGAGGGCGGGAGGCGGCGGGGCCGGGCGGCCCTGCGGGTGGCGGGGGCGGCCGGGCCGGGCAGGGCGGCGGGGACCGGGGCAGGGCAGAGCCGGGGTCGGGTCGCGGTGCCGCTGCCCGGAGTTGCCGCTGCCTGGGCCCTCCCGCAGGTGAGCGGCCTTGGTGCTGCCGGCCTCGGCCCGGCCCGGCCCGGCCCCGCCGGCGGCTGCGGGTGCTGCCAGCACCCTGCTCCCTCCCCCCGACTCTCCTTTCCCAAACACGCCTCGTTGGGAAACAGCGTTGCGTCGTGCAGTTAGACAGGGCACAGTGTCTTCCCTTTGTTTATTTAAGAAGACTCGAGTGTATGGAAAATGTTTAAGTTGAACAAAAGAGTTGGAAAATGCCTTCGCTGTGGGCAGGTGTCGTTATTGGGGTGGCCACCGTGTTCCAGCTTTTTTGTTAACAGCAGTTTTCCTGCGAAGGAAAACTCCCGGAGGCCTTTCGCTTACGTTAAGTAGCTTTGCTTTTGTAGTCAGATGTTTTCAGGCACTTTCCCGGCGTTTGATGGCAGATGTCAGTCACCCCAAGCTGCTGCGGGTTGGAACGGAAGATTTCGGTAGGACAGTCGAGTGTTTGAGCTCAGGACTGCCTGTCCTGATATTTGCGGTATGTATGAGGAGAAGACTGCATGGCCTTTGAGGCCATGCCAGCACAGGGAAGACAGGCCTACTTGAAACAACTATTACTAGTACCTCCAGTGTTTCTATAGCACCAGTTAACTCCACTGGTGTGAAAGGCCTTGGGAAGGCTATCTGCTTAACTCGAGCAGTTAGCAACTGAAAACACGTATAAATATAGGCATGATCATGTGTTCAGCACTATATGTTGTTTTTAAAGATGGTCCCGAAGAAGTGCTGCTTGCATTTGAGCAATCTGACCTCGTTTGGATGTATAGATTTGGCCTGAATCTGCTGGTTGTATTTATTATTCTGAGACACTGAGTGTGAAGAAATGAGAAATAATTGATCACCTTGTTTCTTCCTGGTATCCAAAAAAATGTTTCAGTATTAAAAAGATATATTTTTAAAAAATCTTCCTTGAAATTGAAATGTAATTGAAATTAATTTTGATTAATTTCTGTATATTTTTATGCCTAAAAGGGGTTACATATCTAAGCAGATAATACTTAAAAATACTTTAAAATTTAAAATTGAGGAATCCAAGAACAGCGGTGAAAAAAATAATGTCCCATAAGAAGAAGTGCCCTTTTTTTGGAAAAGCATGTGTTTAGAGCAAGGCTTGGGCAGTTTTGTCTACTTGTTAATATTTTAGACCATCTCTTTGCTGTACATTTGAGGTTTTCTGGAAAGACTGATGTGTGCTTTGATGAGATGTGGTCATATAGCCCGTAGTAGAGAGAAGAAGCGTAGGCCTATGAGTTTTGTCAGCATTCCACTTGAGCTATTTTGAAAGAGTGATAAGTGTACAGTAAGTGAAAATAGAGTCAAAGGCCTTGATTCTGCGAGATGACTCTTGCCAAAGTGAAGTCTTTATGTTGACTAGTCATGTTTTTGCAACTGGCCTTTGTATCACCAGTATTTTATATTGACAAGATATATATACACAGTGTGTTTTAGGAAAAATGCTGCAGAGATACCTATTCTAAAACAGGCCTTTTTTGTCAGTCAAAGTGTTATTAAGCACAATAACTTACTAATTAGTAAGTTTTCTGATTACAGTATTAAGTATGATTCTTGCATTACAGAAGGAAAAATTATACGGTGATTTGGCTTTGTTTATCATGGCAAAATAAACCAGTGCAAGAACTGGAACTAGGTAAGGTCTTTTGTTCCCAAATCCCACTCATGAGAGTGCTCTCCGAGAAGCAAACTGTTGATTCCAGGTTGGTGTTGATTGGCAGTGCCTCGTGCCATCTGAGGGTGTGCAACATACTTCTGCTTTCATGTTTAATGGGAAAAAAGCGATATCTGGGCACAGTAAATCCCAGGGTAAGAAAGGAGAGGTGTTAAAATCTGTGAGGTTTTTCCATAGCTTTTCCAAATAAGCCTGCATAAATTGGGTATAGACAGGTCTTGGTTTTGCCAGCATGAACAGGAACTAAGCATTTTCTCTTCTTTTCCCCCATCCTCATTCAACTTTCTGCATAGTTGAGAAAATGAAGTGAAATATTCTTTTCTTATTCTAGTAATAAATACTAGCTGAATCCTAATCTGACTGGCTGTTGTAATTTTAAAGGGCATCATTTAAACTCCACTAGTGCATAATTTTCCTAATTGTAATTTCTTTTCTTTTGTGAGAGCCTTCTTTAAATGCAAAAATTAGAATGACCAATCACATGCTAAATCCTGGAAATATTTAAGCACTTAGTAAGAGCCATTACATGGTGGAGGTGCCTGCCCTACCTGTAGCAAATGTGCTCTCCCTCGTTGAGGAGGTGGCTTGCTTTCAGTAGATGGCTGAGCCATTTCTAGGATAGTCCCCTAGAGGTTTTTGTCTCAACATACATGTGACTGTGACACTTTCAAAGTGGGATACTTCATTCAGGGAGTGTGCCAGACTTGTAGTTTGTTCCCTTTGCAGTGACAAAGTCTAAACCAATTCACCCATGTGACATGAAGACATTTGAGTTTTTCTGCAGTTTCTGGAACAGAAAGTATCCCCACTTATTGCAGCATAAAGAAAACCTGTAGCTGTATCCGTGCTGGCAGATCTGCCAGCAAATGCAGGAGTCTGTCCTTGCAAGATGAACTGCAGCGTAAGCCTGATGTTAGGAGAGAAGCAGCAAAGGAAGCAACAAATTTTCCATGGACTTAAACAAAATAAGAAACGTTATTTACCTTTGCATCAGTTTCAGCTGTCAATGACAACTAGAAACACATCTGAAATTTTTGAATTCTTCAACTTGAAGTACGTGTTTCCAGCTCTGTATTTTTAAGTTTTTCTGTTTCTTCCTGGCTATTTCCATTTAGGATATCCTTAAGAAGCAGGGGAATGTTGCACGCTAGTTAGTTACATAGAAAAGCTTTCCCTTTGGCTACTTTCCTGCTTTGAATAGGAACTTGTTACAATCATTACACTGATTTTTAGAGCTGCTGGTAGCAGAGATTAATCAGACAGTGTTTATTCCAGTCTATGACGTCATATTTCCCACTTCATCCCTCTGTGAACTAGCTTTAATATACCTGCTGTCTGAAAACAATGAAGTAGTAAAGGCAATGATGTTACTCATATGTAGATAAGATGTACAGTAAGACCTAGAGGGTCTTGCTTTTCTTACAGTTCTGTCCAGAGCATCTGGTAGAGATGAGGGCTGAATTTCTATGTGTCCTGAAATATAGACAGTACACAGCAAAGAGAGCTGAATATCCGAATCGACATTTCAAGGGTAAGAGGGACAGTAACATGGAGGTCTTGGGGTATTGCTTTGCCTTGTTATGTCTATTATGTCTAAGTGCTTATCCATAAAAGTAAAGAACAGGGAAAAGTACATTTGAAGAGTAAAGTTGGAGGACATATTTCAATATAGGGTATAAAGTAGTATGTTCTTCAAGTAAAATGTAGTGTTAAAATGGAACTTTAAATCTCTATGAACAAATTAATTGAAATGACTTTTGAGAAAATTATTTCATAAGTTATTTTTCAAAGCTTTAAATTTTAAACTCTAGAATGGCTACTTAGCCAGGGTCTGGCTCTCAATTGTAGCCCATGTTTTCAGAGAAGATTTGATAACTGGAGTAATTTTATCTTGTCCAAGGTATTATGCCTTACTGTCCTGCTTACCTTTCCATGGGAACTGTGGTTTGAGGCAAGCTAAGAAGGAAAAACTGCCCAGGAAATACTGCTCAGAAATTGCATGTGTGACTTTGGTATGAACTAAGAATTACCACTGTTTGACCTTCTCTTCTACTGTAAAATTTGTGTCTTCTTGTAAGGGTAGAATTAATGAATGTGAAGGACACACCGTAGGTGGTATTTAATGCACACTTTCTTCTTGTAATTTCAGTAAAAAAGTGTAACGTCATGGAAGCATGAATCTACCTAGATGATGTTGAATTGTTTATTGAACTTAGAGTACTTTCGTTGGGATTTTTCATCCATTGATTTTATTTCCTCTTCTGTTTAATTAAAGAATAAAGGAGGAAATGTGGAAAAAATTTACTTCTATGTATAGGAAACAAAGTTCTAAAGTTCTCTGACATTTCAGGACAAGCTTTGTTTGAGGAATTCCTTTTAAGTAAGTATTCACAGTTTAAATCGTATAAACAGTTGTGTTTGCAATCTCCCCCCTGCACACCATGTTTTACAATGAAATTAATCTTATTCACAAAGATAGAACATTCAGGTTTTATCTTCAGCTGTTTTCAGTGAAGGGTTGAATTACACTTCTCAAAAATTGCAGAACAGATTTTTTTTTTACTTCTTCTGGAAAACTTACGGGATCTACTCTGAAGTTTTACGCCAATGGAAAACTTATGTGGAAGTTGTTTTTACGTACTTTATAGTGTCCTTTCTGTAACTTCTAACTGTTCAGTAGCTGGTCTTTCAAGTTCATTATCCTGCAAAGAGGGACTTGAAACAGAAGTATCTGCAAGTAAAAACTAATAATTTTCACAGGACTGGGAAAGATTAGAGCAACACATCAAAGTTAAGGGAATAATTGTAAAGCTAGCTCTATGTGGGGGAAGCATGTAGTTGGTGATTTTCAAAGATTATGTATTCAAATGACTTTTTTTTCTTGTAGTGGGAAAGAATAGGCAAAACTGTCTCTCTGAATTTGAAAACAATTTATTTTTCTATTTTTTATGTTGAGAGATTTACAGACTTTATCAACAGGGGCTGCTTCCATGAAAGCCATATTCAGTACCACCACAGTTGTTTGATAATGCTGTGAGGCCTCCAGGTGCTGTTACTTTAAAAATAGTTACTGTGGTGCCTGTTGCATCTTTATAGCTTCAAGATGTATCTTTGCACTTAAGAGCACCAGGGGATACAGTTACCAAACTGTGCTTATTCTGAATACAAAATAACAGTTTTAATTGTAAACTTCCATGTAGAAATTAATCAAAAGGAGATGGTTGAGGGAACGTGGTGTGCTGCTTATGCTTGTGTATCTGAAGAGATGTTAGTGACAGAACAGTGCACTTGTCAGAATTTCAAGTAGTTAGACTGTATTATTTGCTGTATTTGAAGGGAATTGTGTCAAGTGTAGTATCGCTGACCAAGACAATGATCTGTTCAAAAGTAAACAGTGCATTGGAACATAACACTTCAGATAACCACAGAACTCCCAATCAACATAGCTTTTTAATTGCAGGTTTTTCTTTTTAAAATGTGGAGCTGTAAGCAAATAGGATAACAACATATGCAGTAGAACTGCTGTTTTTCTTGCAAAGTTGTTGTGGTTTTGGTGGGTTTTTTAAATAATAGAAGTTAGTCTGTATACTATGATGAGATTTTTCAGAATAATCAGAATTATGTGGAAGCACTTCATTTCTTTAGCTTGCCTCTTAGTTTTTATTGTAAGTTCGAAAAATCCACCTTGGATTAGACTTTTCAGCATGGTGTAAATAATTTTTATCTGCACCAGCTGTACTCTTGGCCCTCAGAATGCCTATGGCCAGTTAAGCCGCAGGAAGGGAGTCTGTCATACAGTAGCTCCTGTGTTACTCTGTTTCCTTCCTCCCTCTTTACTGCTGATGCCAAATACACGGTGAGAGAAAAAGGGTACATGGCAGCATCCACAGGTACAATTCCTGATTCCTGGCTGCCATTTTGATCAGGGTAATTTATTCAAGATGGGTTTGCAACTGTGCCTTGTGACTTTTGTTGCATCTATCTTTGCTGTGACAGAGAAGCTGACCCAAGTATCATTCATGTTGTCTTTGTATAACTCCATTTACATCTGAAGAACACTTACTAGAACTTGTTTCTTGTAGCTAATGCAGTGAATAAATGAAGAAGTTGGCAGTCTGTTTCTCTTTGAAACAAAAAATAGCTCTCACTTTTTAAAGTAATACTGTGAAAAGTGTTGTTCAGCTGTTGTTCAGCTCTAGCTTAGGAAGGACACCTCTGAGAAGAAAATATTTTTTTGTTAACTGTAGAAACTGCAATCCTTCAAGATAACTTTAAATAAGAAACTGGTTTATTAACAATATTTTTTTGTTCCTTTTAGAATAAAGGTTCACTTCAGTTTGAAGACAAATGGGATTTCATGCGCCCTATCGTTCTGAAACTGCTTCGTCAAGAGTCTGTCACAAAACAGCAGTGGTTTGATCTGTTTTCGTAAGTAATTTTTTAATATCTTACATCCTTCTACATAATGGGAATACATGTACTGCTCCTGATACAGAAGTCACATATGACATAGACTGTATGGAAAAACAGAACAAAAGTACTACTGGAGTTTTATTAAGTGATAAGTATGCCTACATCACTGTAAATGTGCAAAAGTAGAGTTTTGCTGAGATTCAGGTCTTTGCGAATAGGATGGTGAAAGAACAGCAGATCTTTTTGACTTCAGCTGACCATAGTAAGTTAAGTTTTGTACCCGCCCACAAACTTATTCTTAGAATTAGAGAGAAAATGTTTATTGCTTTGTCAGTAAGTTCGTTAAAGGCAGTTTGCTGAATGTTACATTATTCTGATTTGAATGGCTTTCTTCTAAAATAACTGAAGAATACTACTGAAGTAGCTGGATGGTGCAGTTTAACTGGTATAATTTGAATAGTTTTGTACCCTAAGAATGATATAATAATACTTTTCAGACAATGTTTGCATTAATGTACTTTCTGTAAACCCTGCCATTTTCTTCCTTTCAAAAAACCAGAAGTGGCTTCCTGTTAGGTGATGATTTTTTTGGTAAAAATCATCATTTGATTTTTGCCAACGTAATATGGAAGTGATTTACAAAAGATATATTGGAAGTATATCTAAAATAATCTTTGTCTCAATGGAGTTTTTTTCCCTTAAATACAGTTGTAGTTTAAACCTGTAGACTCTCCTGCTTTTAAAATTGTCACAAAAGTAGTTTTTATTTAAATGCAGTCTTGTTGCAGTCTGTGTCTTTATTGCTCTTTTTGATGAGGATGGTGTAGTGGCTCTTTTTACACCCATCTTACTGCATCTGTCATGCTTTTCTGCCAACCAAAAGGAACAGTAATTTATCATGTACTGGTTGTTAATCTCTTAGGATGTGTCTGCTATAGTAGTTGCCAGAAACATGGTGTAGTTAAGGTAAAAATTCAGTTCTGAGTCATTGCTTTAATGATTAATAACTAGTTCAATAATTCTGCATTGAGATTGAAACTTTCTGTTTATTATTTTTCTTGTAGCTGAATTATTGAATAGAACTTTATTACCTTTATGGCTAAAATAAGGCTGTTGAGGGAAAGGAAGCCATTGTCCTAGGTTCATATTTTTGGACAGTGCTTTGTTAAACTTCTTAATAAAAATTCAAAATCTGTAGGTGTCTTCTACTTGCCCTTTGAGTATAATTATCCAGTATTGATTTTTTTTCACTGCTCTCAGGAAACAGTGGCATTCTAAATGCGGTAACACCTTTTCTGCACATGAACGTTGTGGAAGTCTCACCTGTTAGGTAGAGCTCTGTAAATCCTAGACCTGCACCTTTGATCTGTGTCAAAGGAACTTTTTACCTTGCAAGTTTTGTCTTTTCAGTTAAACTAAAAAAGCTGCTTTTCTGTTGAAATAAGTGTATTCATTTAATAGGAACAAAGTAATAACTTTAGATTATACGGTTGCTTTTCTGCAAAGATGTGGCCTTATTAATGAAAGGCAGAAGAACCAGAGGACAGTAATGAATCAAAAAAAGGCTTCCTAGGCCATGTTGTATATGATGTTGTATATGATGTATGGGTAGGAGTGTAACTTGCTTTATTTAGTCTTCATTATGGAATGAGTTCCACTTGCTGGGCTGTCAGGTAGAAAAAAATCGTACTTGAGTGTTGATTAGAACTCAGTAATAGAATTTGGCTTTGCGATTCTGTTTGGCAGCTTTTTTGCAGTAAGGTTCCACTTTAAAATGCTACCACTGCCATGAAATGTTTAAGTGATCTTATTAAACTAGTTAAATCATCTTTTAAATTACCTGATCCCTCAGAGTTCAAGTTTCTCTTGAAGAAGGTCTGTTTCGTTTGTAGCACAAGGATGTTTCAGCGTTTGGATTGTGAAACTGTCAGTGAAGGCTGCATGTTAATGAGAGTATTTTAGAATAGCATGGGTTGAGTAGTAATACTGCTACTGGCAAGTGATTTCTATCTTTGCCAAAGCAAAGGTTTAAAAATTGTCCTTAATTCAGTAAGGATTATTGAATAGATACTGAAAATAGAATTGTCTTGTATATCTCCTTCTTGACCACAGCCTTTCTCCTCGATAGGTTGCAGTTACTTGCTTCTAGGACTTTCCTTAAAAGCCTCAGTCTCTTCCCCACACATTTTCTTGCATATGTCACTGGGATCTAACTGTATGCTGTTTGACAAAGATACATAACAAGTGTATTAATTTCTTAGACATACTGAAATTATGACTGTTTAAGCCTCATACATTACAACATTAAAATCTGAGTAGCTGTTACTAAAAGGTGGATAAATTGTTTTCTAGAGATGTACATGCAGTTTGCTTATGGGATGATAAAGGTCCAGCAAAAATCCACCAGGCTCTGAAGGAAGACATCCTTGATTTTATTAAACAGGCACAAGCAGTAAGTTCCTAAGGTTCCATAACTTCTATTCATATTGTTAGAAAAATAACCATATAATTCTGACTTTCATTGGATTGAAATGCATTGGTTTTTTGTTTGAAATTTTGTGATTTTCCAGAGATCACAGTTACCCTGCAAACTTCTATTGATAAAAACAAGACTTGGCCTTGAGCATTTGCCTTGGTTCATTGTTTTCTCACAGTGCTTGAATATGGGGTGGGCAGTGTTTTTTGTGTTATATTAAAAAAACCCATAACACAGCATTATCTTTGTTTATCTAACAGTACTTATGGAATCTTCTTCCACTTGAAAACTTTTTAAGGCAGAATTTTCCATAAGAAATTCCCGAGGAAAAAAAAAATTGCCTATGTAGCTTCAGTGCTGTGCTGACATGTTCATGGATGGCTTTAAAATAAGCCATATGTATGGCCTACCACAAATATCTGTGCTATTGACTCAGCGAGCTTAACTGTCCAGTTTTATAGGCTTCCCTCAAGACAACTGAATTTGTCAATAGATTCAAAGGAAATTCTTTTGTTTGTAAAACATGTAGCAAAAGATGTTGTCTGTAATAAGGGATTTAAAAGAGGGGGTTGTTGTAATATTTATAAAAAATATTAAAAAATCACGACAAATGTTTGTAAAGAAAAAAAATTAAAATCTATAAAGTCTTTCTTTAGTGAAGTGATTTACACCACTAAGGCTTTGCTTAAAGGAAAATAGTTTCTTATAGAGGCATTTGTGTAACCTGGCATATAAATGTTGACTTTTTAAGTTCCACAGCTTACTTGCTTACAGCATGCATAAATGCTATGCTGAACTGAGGCCTTTGATATGGTCTGTGTTGGCTTTTATTTGAGAGGCAGGTTTTTAGGCATTTTGATAGCCATTGTACAATGTAGCTGAAGTTTCCAGACTTTATTAAAATATACATGTTAACTAGCTGTCTGGATATAATGAAAGGCTAGTAGGTGCCATTGAATCAAAACTTTTCACTGCATAGAATATAACATAGTCCTTGCAGGTTTATGTTAAGGTTTTTATATATGGTTGTGCCAGTACATGCCAAAAGTTTTAATATTTTTGACTTGCAGATGGCTTAGAAGGAGAAAAAAAGAAAAGGTTAATTTGGAGAATTTGAACTTGCTGACTACCTGTTTGCTGCTATCTTTCTTTACCCTTTAGAAATGACCCATGTGCCATGGGTTAATAACTGCTTCCGCAAGCTAAATGGCACTTAAATATGCAGACTTTCTTATTCTGATATATCTGTACATTTGAATTTTATATGGGGAGTTATTTTCAGTATAAGCAAAGTCAGCCCATATTTTGTGCATAAATTTGTTTATAAATTACCTCCTCTTCTCCCCCGTCCCTCCAGAGAGTGCTGAGTCATCAAGATGATACAGCTTTACTGAAGGCATATATAGTGGAGTGGCGCAAGTTCTTCACACAGTGTGATATTTTGCCCAAGCCATTTTGTCAATTAGAGATTACTTTAATGGGCAAGCAGGGCAGCAACAAGAAGTCTAATGTAGAAGACAGTATTGTCCGAAAGGTAAGTGATCAGTATTAAAAGCTTTGTTGCACTGTTTGCCTACAGTAAACAGGGGAAGGGACTCTGTAGCTGAAAATGAAACCGCATCACGCATGTCACATGACGTATCGCTTTGCTTTGGCGTGAGAGTCAGAGCAGCCCTGCAACCTTTTTTTTCCTCTCCACGATAGTTTCACTTTGTTTCTCCAGTTCAGCTTTGACTATTAACAGTATTTTTCATGTGATTAAAGCACTTCTCTTTTGGGCTTTGGGTTTGTCTGGACTTTGGTGGAGGTTTTTTGAGGGGTTTGGTTTACTTTGTGTGGGTTTGGTGTTTTTTTTTAATTATGACTTGAATCTTGGAATGGCAAGTGGTTGTAAATTAATCTACTTTTTGTATATTTGTGAGTAGCAAGTGTATTTGTATACGTAAGTGAGTAGTTTTTCTGCTCCTGATTTATATCCCTAGGCCAAAATGGTAACTGGGACATATCTCTGCATTTTATAAATGACTGATTAAATTCTGTCATCTTAAGTTAAATATGGCTGTTGATATCTCAATTTCCCCTTTTTTCTCCAAACTGTCAGTCATATCAATGAAAAGATTAGACATGTAGAATGTTGTAGATATGATCTTTTTACTAGTTCATATTAAACGTAAGGAAGTCTAGTGCTTTGAGTATGGAGTGCTCAGTGTTCTGAGTCCCATGAATAGTGGTCCTGGAAATTGCTTTAGTCTTTTATTATAAGGAAAATGAAACATATCAGTTGTAAAGTGTTATGTACTTTAGTTTAACGTCTTTCATTATTCCTTTTCATTGCAGAAAGTATCTGTAGGGAAATGAAATTTCTTTATCGATCTTTAACTTGGTATTGAAGATCATTTTAACTGTTCCCCTATCTCCAGGATGGGAAGAGCAAAATAGTTTGAATGCCTTACTTTGGACAAGGTTTTTTTAATTTGCCTTTCTGTTTTGACATCTTGTCCCCTTTACCTTTTGAAGAAAAGGAAGAGAAAACAGCAACAAAGAGAGGAATCACCATTTCACATTACCTTTTTAGTTTTCATTGTTTGCTGGAGAAAGCATGTGATCTTATTAGGCTCACCAAGATCTGGAAAACTTGAACTCTGCTTTATGCAGAAGGCAGGAAAACTAAGAAATTAAAGAAAAGACGTCAAGTGGACAAAGTAGTGAGGAGAATCTGGGAGAAAGAACTGGTTTCTAACAGTTCAGATTTTGGTCAAGACTGAAGCTGATGGAGTTGTCTCTCATATATAGTCCAGCGAGGACCAGCTCATCATTGGGACATTAAAGCCCAGAGTCTCCAACCTATCTCATTATTTCATATTCACTGCTGAAGGTCACTTGCTGTTTCTGGCATCATTCTCTGTAGTTTTCTAAAAAGTGCTTTGTGGAAACTTTTCCCATGCTTGAGAAGTTCTTCATATAGTCACCCAAAATGATACATGTGTTTTCCGTCAAATATCTGTGTAAAACTTCCCTATCCATAATGTCTAGAAGCAGTTTGACCATGACAAAGTCATTAATGTGCCTGCCAGGTTGCTTGAGATTATCTCACTGTTTTCTTCTTATTTTTTACTCACTACAGCGCTTGTAAACTAGTTCTCTAATTGCACAGTGCAACATAATGTTTGTATCAATAAAGTTCAAGTAATGAGAAAGGTCATGGAGGAAGCATAATTAAATAAAGCTTTGCTTCTAAGAATGTTGCAATGTTGTAAACATTCTCTTCCAACACGAATGACTTCAGTGGTAGAAATGGAAATTTAGTGGAAATTGAGAGACAGTTATGGAGAAGTTAAGAATAAACTATGGTAAACTTAACTCTCTTGAAAGGATATCCAACTTTTATTAGGTGCATGCTGTGTTAAAATCTAAAATTTACAAAGCAAGAATGGAATAAGATCATCTAATCTTTACTATTAACTTCACCATATAATGATGTCAAGTCATCATAGGTTATTTTTTATCAATCTTATTCACAGTCATGAGGTAAAGTTTGAATTCATAAATTTTATGATTCCAACCTGCTTTCCACTACCAGTGTAGACTGAATATTATTGTGCTTAAATTCCATTATTAGCAGTTACTGTCAATTTTGTAGATAGTGTAAGTTTGAGCTTTTTTCTAAAGCAATGAAATGGCCTGAGTTGGATAGAAAAAATAACATTATCTTTAAAGCTTTGGCATAATTTCATTAGGTATTCGGTGACATATAGATAGAGCTAGGTCCAGTGACTTGAGGTTCAAAGCAAATTAAGATTTTTAGCAAACATATAGAATGCTGCACATATTTACTACTGAAGAGCTAATAGGGCTTAGGTGGGCACAAGTAAGGTGGTCAGCTGTAATGCAATGCATTTGCAGCAGCATCAGTAGCAATCACCAAAAATTAATAAATCACACAATGGAATAAAAAGGGACCCATTGAGTGATGAGGATTTTGACAGGAGCCTGCATAACTAATTTTAAGACTTGGTACTGTTTAAATGAGATTTGGAGTTTTTTATAATTTACATATGCATCACTTGCATACTGAACTTTCTTGTTAGATAAATGCAATCAAAAACCATCAGTCTTTTTCTTTACATAAGAAAATTAAGAAAAAGCCTGCCAAATATTGAACTATATTTGGATGTTTGGCTCAGAAGTATCCCCTGATACTGCAACTCTGACACACTGCATTGCTGGAAAAGTTACCTGACTAATTACCATGAACTGTAGAAATAATACAGAATTATGGAATTAATATATGCATTAAAGACTGATTTCCCCTAGCTGTCCAGTTACATAAAGTAAGCTTAGAAGGTAAGCTGAGTATTCCTTCTATAACAAGTTCAGAGAAAGAGTAAATTCTACTGTAGCTGAACTGCTGTATGACATGGAAATTACATTAAAAATTGCTTGATTTGTGTTTCTGATCTCTTGCATGTCTTTTGCACAAACTTAGGTCTGCATGTACCTTTCTGACAGGATTTTTTTTTTCCTTCCTAATTCACAGCTCATGCTAGATACGTGGAATGAATCCATATTTTCCAATATAAAAAATAGGCTTCAGGACAGTGCAATGAAGCTAGTTCATGCGGAAAGACTAGGAGAAGCTTTCGACTCTCAGCTCGTTATTGGAGTTCGAGAATCATATGGTATGTCTTCCACAGGCCAATTTGTTGCCCCTTCATTTTATTAAATTAATTTTCTTCTTACAAAGTTGGCAGTTGTGGTAGGGTTGAAACTATTATCTCAGCATTTGGTATTGATTTTTTTGTTGTTCTTGCTGGTACATGATATCAGTTAAATTCTGCATATAATCTTTAGCTTCTAAGTGATTTACCTGTGTATCAGTTACTGCAAAATCCATGTTTACGAAGAGAAAACATTTTGATCTTTTAGGGTTGCAGATATAACTTTGTCTGTACTCCTTTACATGCTGTTTCTGATTCTTCAGACGGTTTGAAGAAGAAATGCTAAACAGGCTGCATTTAAGACTTTCAGTCATTTTGTTGCAGAACAGATCTGTATATCTGAAACCTCTATGATATTTCACCATTGTCTGATGCTTTGCAGCCTGTTGTATGAAACTTTTGGCTTCTCTCAGATGGCTTTATAGATGTCCAATCCTAAACTTTTTTAAAGCATACCCTATTTAGTGACTATTTATTTCCAACTAGTGCAAAGCACTCCAGTAAGCACACTGTCTCCATTCTTGTAAAACAGGAAAAAAATAAAATGAAGACATTATTATTCTAATAACAGTGTCTAAGAGAAGCTTTTTGTTTAGTCAGGTGGAGAACTTTTCACTTTATTAGACATTATACTGATCTTTTTTTTTCTTCTTCCTTAAAATTTTCCATTTATATGTGTATTTATGATTACCATGTTTGAATGTCCAAAGTGCTGGAGCTAAGTATGCAGTTTTTTCTAGTTCTCTGTAGTTAATTAGATTGGTTTTTGGAGCAAAGACTGGACAAATTTTTTGACCTTTTGTGATCAGAGTGCGTTTATCAGATATTTCAAATTGTTCAATGCAACCTTTTGATACAAGACTCACTCTCTCATTGAGATTTGCTTAATATTAGCCGCATAAGTTTCCAAGACTTGAGAGTAAGTTTGGACTTTCTCTTTGCAGTTAATCTTTGTTCTAATCCTGAAGATAAACTTCAGATATATCGGGATAACTTTGAAAAGGCGTATTTGGATTCAACAGAGAGATTTTATAGAACACAAGCTCCTTCTTATTTACAGCAAAATGGTGTACAGAATTATATGAAATATGTAAGTAAAAAGTCTGTTGGAATTCTGTTCTGAAAGTGTTAGTGCTTAAAATGATTGCTGTTATACTTTTGCACAGGCAGATGCTAAACTAAAAGAAGAAGAGAAAAGAGCACTACGATATTTAGAAACAAGACGTGAATGTAACTCTGTAGAAGCAGTGAGTATAATATGTAGAAAAATTACATATTTTATATTTATATAGTATTATATTGCAGTTTTTATTTTTCTGTTACAGTATTATTTGGTAGCACTAAATTGAAACAATTTGTTTTATGGTTTTTAATTTACATGGGTTTTCTGGTAATTAATTTGCAAAAAAATGTATTACTTTCCAGTGGTAATGTACAATTTCTGCAGGTGTTTTAATAGTACACGTAGAACAAAAGTTCACACTGAAGGGCAGGTTTTTATTCAGATTGGTTATTGTTCTTTTATTTTAAGTCGGGTATGGTTGGTTTTTTTCCTGTGTTTGAAAATAAGCTGACCAATCTATGTGGCAAAGGGTTTCTCAGTGCTTATTTAGAATACCTAAAAGAGTTATTGTTCATTGCAAACAAAAGGAGCTATAGAAGTTTCATTAAAACTGTAATAGATTTCCTCTTAGGCTGAAATATGGCCATTTAATATAAAGGGTGTTTTTCTTTTTTTCCTTCCCCTTCTTCCCTCTTGAGCAGTATTTTACACAGTTCAGATTCTGGCGGAAGATTTAACTGCATTGAATAGTTCATGATTGTCTATGTTGAAATTAGTTCAGGAAACAGGTTATTTTAAATACATACCTTTTAAATCTGATTTTTTTTTTTGCAGTGGATCAAAATGTGCTTTACACATTTTGTTAAGCTGTGAATCATTCATTCTGCACAGCTATAAATTGTAGCCCATATAAAGAGGCTGACAAAAGAGAGATGGTCCTGACATGTATATGCAGTTTCTGTTCTAGATCTAGTGCCTTATTCAAGCCATCCAGCCTGGTCCAAATAGGGTATGTTGGAATGAGAACTATTCTTAGCTCTTGGATGTATACTTGGAAATGAAGTAGGGTAGTTAGTGTTCCAAAAGTGATGGCTCCCTTGAGAGGAAAGAGTTGACAGAAATACTAAGCTTGTTAATGGTTTGGAGGAGACTTTACTACATTTATGAACCTAAGCATTTTGAAGAAGTATGGTTCCTGTATAGATTCTATTCAAACTGCACATACTTTTCACGAATCAGTCAATGAATTCATTATTTTATAGAGCTAGTTGTTGAGAACAGGCTAGATCCCGTGTCATGGCAAACTTGAGACACGTCAGACTTTGGTGTTCGGATGGCTACATGAGCTAATTCTGTGTTTAATGTATTTCAGCTAATGGAGTGCTGCGTCAATGCCCTGGTGACATCTTTTAAAGAGACTATTTTAGCTGAATGCCAAGGCATGATCAAACGAAATGAAACAGAAAGTAAGTGAAGCTTCAAGAACAGTGCAGGATGAACCCAGCATCAACTGCATAAAAATAGATTTGTGTGTAGATATATCAAATTACGGTTTTGAAGATGGTGGCAGTCTTTCATAGAAAAATACTACTGCTCATGAACAATTTTATCCCACAAAAAACTACCGTCATTGGCTCGTATTTTTTTCTATCACTTTTAAAATCTGTATGTACAACAACCTAATTTGAATGAGTGGATAGCTCTCATCTTACTTGAAAAGAAAAAGAATATTTTGTGTTATTTTCTTTATTTTTTCCTACATTTACTTTCATCATGTTGACCAGCTCTGGTAAATGCTACGAATGTCTTTACCTTCTATTTGAATACTTCAGATACAAACACTTCCCCCTCATTTCTACCCCTCTGCCTGTTTACACCTGGAAAAAAAGTGAAGCATCTCTTTACAAAGCTCTTTTTCTGAAAGGGAGGGAGAAATTTTTCTTCTTCTGATATTGATGCTGGACTGTAGGTCAAATGAACCAAATCTCTGCAAGCTGTTCATGTGGTTTTATAGCCAGTGTCAGTGTGAATACTGAAAGTTAGCTCTGCATGCCTTTTTAAAGTTTTCAGAAGTTTTTTTTTTTAACTCTGCTGCCAGAAATTGAGAGGCTAGTGTGATTCAGAAGTCTTGCGTTGGCCCTGTATGATAAAACAAACTAGATATGTCATTAAAATGTCATAATTCAAGTAGAGAAATTGAAAAAAAATAAAAGCTGAACTCACAGGTTAATTTTTCTTTGAAGTCCAGGTATCCTGCAGCCAGGGAATATTTACTGTCTTATGAAGTTTTAATGTCTATGGAAGTGTGAAAACTGTTTTATGACTTAGAATACTGTAGAAAATACTTCTAAAGCTAACATTTCAGAAAAAATTCTACCTCAAAACTATGTCATACTGATTGGTTCATCTAGCAGCATGATTTCTGGCAGTAGTCCAGAGCTAAATGTAGAAAGCCACAAAACTTCTTATGAGTATATGTTACAGCCTTTGGGAGAATACAGAAGGCTTATGTAAATGCAGAGATTCAGAAGGGCTCATCTATAGCAGCCAAAGCAACTCTAAAGAAACCTGTTGAAATATTCACGCAGGGCTGTGTCTGCCCTGTGTATAGTGCTTGGTTGCAAAGTACTTCCACTTGGTACATAAGAACTATGTGAAATGTTTTAATGAAGGACGCAGGTGCAGATGACTAAAACGTAATTAAAGACTGGAGCTATACATAGTAATATATACATCTGATAGTGCCCTCTGCTGTACTTTGCTTATGCATGTGACTTTCTGATATGTGCCCCAAAGAATTTAGTGATGTTTTTGTTATTAAACAGCAGTGACAAAGAGAGGACTCTTTTGCTGGGTTTTTTTGGCTAAGAGCTGGGCACTACTGTAAGACACTCTTGTTATATTAAGTACTTAATATTTACATGCTGTGCAAAGGAAGGAAGGAATAATGTTTCCCAACTAAAAACTGTCAAATATGACATAGCTTGCAAAGACTTCAGAATTGACTAAGTGCACTTTTGTTTGCTTATAGTAGTGGGGAGGCTAGGCCTAAATTGTATTCTTGAAGTACAACGGAAATAAAAAATACACTTGGCTTTTATGAATTAAGAATGAAAACAGACTAAGTGCCTCACCAACTACAATATGGATTTCTTTACTGTTCAGTGTCATAATGTATTCTGAGAGAAATTCCAGTGAAATACTCCTTTTGGTTTTGTTACTTCGAAATCTGTCTTTGAAGAATCTGAGACTTTTGGGGTTCCTGCAGCTTTAGGGACTCACCTGGAGTCTTCCTTTGCCACTGATTCTTAGGACAATTTTTTTCTTGAATTATTCATGCCACCACTAGTTTACAGGAACAGATTTAAAACCCTTTAATATATATTTTTATTTCTCTTTTTTCTGCCATCTCTTCCTCCCTCTTACCCTTTCTAAAAGTACAGCTTAAAAGATCCGGTAAAAGTTGAGTGAGCTTTTTGGACTTTATGTAAAACAATGCTGCCATCACTTACAGTACATCTGAATTGCACTGAGAACGCCTCTGACTCAATTTTTTTTTCTGGTTCCTGAAATCCTGTTGTTCAGTCCATTGTGAGTTGTTGTTAGTACCATTGCAAGTTCTTATTGAAAGTTGGTTTTAATTCCCAGTCTTTAATTTGCATTGTTACGTTCTAAAAGGACTTTTTTCCTTCTATGTGCCTTGCTTTTCTATTTGCTCCTGCAGCAGCTGTTGAGATACAGAAGTTGGTAACATATTTCATTCTAAGTGGTGACAAGATCTTGATGTTTGTTGCTGGCAGAAGTATTGCTGAGGAGACTTTTCCCCTTTCACAGTAGACACAATATTGGGAAACTAAGTGAATCTATAATTTTTTTTTCTGTCAAAAAAAGGATCAGAGTCTATGATTGATTTGTTCTACTTCATTAAGCAGAATCCTTTGCTGTGTTGAGTTCAAATCTCTGTGGTCTCTCTACAACAATCTGGTGACCTTAATCCCAGTGTTCTTTGTGGACAGCTTTGTCAAGATGATTATTGATGTTTCAGTACCTTTTTTTTTTTTTTAAGCAGTGTTAAAATATCTTCACAAAAAGTAGACAAAGCATATCATTTTTTGAAGTTTTCGAACTGGTAACTTTCAGAAAAACTAAATAAACTCTTTGGGAAAAAGAGTTCACTGTTTGCCTTAGTTTTGCTTACTTCAGAATTTTACACACTTTTAATTAAAAAAAACACATTGTAGGTAGTATTGGAAGATACACAGAGACAGCTCTGGCTTTAATTTAAAATTAAAAAATGTCTTGAATCCATACAATTTTGTGCGTAAACTCCTGTAGGCTTCTGAGAGAGACCTGTTTTTGCCAGGGATTATAAGACAGGCAAAATCTGGATTTAATTCAAATTGCCGCTGATTTTAGGGGGTTTTATTCAAGCTTGTGATACTATATGCATGAGCAAGTATTACATTGCAATAAATATCTGTCTTTGCCTTCAGAAGAATCTCCTTATGGAACCAGAATTAGAACAGTACTCAAAACATGTTTTTTTTTAAGGAGTGAATTGGATTATCTGTGCTTTACATATTTAGTGTTCCACTTGATACATTCCTAGCAGAAATGCAGTATATTTGGATTTTATACAGGTTTTTGACTGCTAGCTTCATCAATGTTCATATCTTTCAGAGTTGCATTTAATGTTTTCACTGATGGATAAAGTTCCGAATGGCATAGAACCTATGCTAAAGGATTTGGAAGAACACATTGTTAGTGCTGGACTGGCAGACATGGTAGCAGCTGCTGAAACTATTACTACTGTAAGTGTATTGGTTTTTAATAAAAGAACACTGAAAAAACAACTTTGCAGAATTTAAATATTCTCTATTCGTGGGACAAGCTTGTGAATGGAAATAATTCTTGAGGATTTTATCTTTAAACTTCAAATTTTGATCCACTGAAAGTTTTAAATGTCTTCAGGATACCTTTATATTCTTAACATTTTCAGTTGTATCTTTAAAAAGTGAATTGAATTTGCAGTAAAGAAAAGGTTATAAAGTGCATGGGATGCTTACACGATAGGATTGTGTTAGCTTCTGAATTAAAAAGGCCTAAACAATTTTTCCAAAATTCTAACTTCCTGATGAAATTTAAATTTGCTTTTGATCTACAAGTGGTTGTTCAGTGTGGGAATTATAAGGTTTTTTTCCCCACCTTTCTTTTTCAGTTTTGTATCATCAGGGTCTAGGAGGCCTGAGTGTCTGCAGCAATTAGGATGTGTCTTTTATTTCTTCTTGAAAACTTCTTTTTATTTTAAAAGTTATTGCACATTATTTGAAAGTTATATATATTTTTGTATATATAACTTTCAAATACTATCCTGAAAGTCTGTGTGTAGGCTTACATGCTGTAGAGATCTTCAGTACAGAGAATAAAGATAAAATGCAGTCATAGTATGCAGGCTTTTGAGGATACAACATTTTTACAGATTAGGGAATTACATGTAGCTCGCACTGAATTCTGTGGAGCCTTGGTCTTTTATTTGATTTTTACCTCTTTAGGATTCTGAGAAATACGTAGAGCAATTGCTCACGCTATTTAATCGGTTTAGTAAATTGGTTAAAGAAGCTTTTCAAGATGATCCAAGATTTCTTACTGCA
This sequence comes from Neopelma chrysocephalum, assembly GCF_003984885.1. Lineage (NCBI taxonomy): Eukaryota > Metazoa > Chordata > Aves > Passeriformes > Pipridae > Neopelma > Neopelma chrysocephalum. The sequence goes on along the minus strand of NW_020897702.1, from coordinate 9,370,295 downwards.
AGAGATAAGGTATGTGTTTCTGCTGACCTTTTGTTTTCAGTATAAGAATTGTTGTAATTCATATTACGATGTCTCCGAAATCCTTGTACCCAGTCACTGTTAAATCTAGATGCTGCTCTTACTCTAATAAATATACAGACTAAAACATTGATGAAACTTTCTACCAGCTGATAAGCTTTTAATTTCTGTTGTAGTCCTGCATAAATTGGCATGTGTTCAGCTTTGTAATGTTGTAGAGCACATTAGATGACCTTTGTGTTGAGAACCTTAATGTCTGATTCAGCAATAATTTGTGTTTAGAATTTACTGCATATTTGTCTCATGACTTCAGACATGCAACCTGCTCCATGTAATCCCTTCATAAGTTGTTTTTAAAGTAAAGTAGTATGCTAATGGAAAAGAGGAAAATGTAAAACATCCATTAATGGAAAATTGAGTCATAGAATTGGAATTCTCAAATAGAAAATCAAATCTGCAAGCTTTGAGCTAATTAAAAAAATCAAATTAATTTCATGTTACAGTAGTATAAAGAGAGATAAAATCTTTGCAATTCATATCAGAAAGAAGTTGAGTGAAGCACCAATAATCTGTAATTATTTTTCAGGCATACAAAGCAGTTGTGAATGATGCTACAATATTTAAACTTGAATTGCCATTGAAGCAAAAGGGGTAAGCCATATAAACTCTATGTGAATCAAGGTTTTTAAAATATCTCTTCAAAAGGTAACACTGTGTTTAAAAGGGCTTTGTGTTCTTTGCATTATGGAATTTCAGATTGCTAATTGACCTCTAGTAATACCCTCTTCACATGGAAGTGGATCAGTGAATAGCAGCAGCCTGTTTAAACTCAAATTTGTTTGGAATAATTGGGGATCTATTCTTTTATACTAATGAGTCAGTCTTAGCTGAAGTTAATAATACCTCCCTGGGCTCTTAATTCCAAAAACCTGTATAACTCTGCTGCAGCTTCAGGAAAGGTCCTGAGTTAAAATGAGGCAGTAATCTTTATGGCTGATTAAGGTATAACCATCCACAAGTTGTTTTCCACCTCCTCTTGTGCCAGCTGTGAGTGTGACCTGTCCGGCTGTTACATTTTTGTTTCAGTGCAGGATTAACCAGGTTAGTTTAAACACCTTCCAGTAGATTAGGCAGACCTGCGTGACTCAAGAAGGAGGACCACGCTTACAGTGACCACTCTGCTAACTCAGCCAAGAGAAGGTAGCAGTCAGTTAATTGATTGTTAACATTTACCATGTGATGTGCCACTTGAGTAGAATTTTGTGTATATTAGGTTGTTGGGGTTGCTTGTATGTAGTTAGTACTCTGATTTACTATGGAAACAAAGCTTATGTAACTGGGTTGCCAGCTTCCCTTTCCAGTTACTACTTTTCACTGCTGTCAGTATCTTGAAGACTCCTGTTCAGAAATACCTTGGAACACATGGATTAAATAAGGGTTCTGTCTTGTAATAACCAAAAGACTAGTGATCTGCTTGAACTTCAGTTGGTCTTCAGGAAGGCAGAAGACAGTGGCCTGCAAACTGGTTCATTAATTAAAAAAAAAGGACAAGTTGTCTGAAAGTGTTAGTCTGTCTATACTAATTGATGAGAGGTTGAGAGAATGATCAAGAACACTGGATTCCTGAGCTTGTTTGGGGCCCTTGTGAGTAGCAATCAAGTTGGTGCCATCTGACACTAGGAACAGAGATTGGTCCTTGGCACTTGGTTTTACTCACCAGTCTGGAGACGGGTTCAGAATACAACCTTGTGCGTGCATGAATTTTTAAGAACCACAGTCTGTCTACTGTAGCATCTGGTTTAACTTTAGTCTGCTTTTAATCTCCAAGCTGTTAGTCTACCCTTTATACCTGTCTTGAAATAATTTTATCCTGTTACTTTGTGATAGATGTGTTGAGTTTTGCGGTCTGTAAAGTTTGGTGCAGGGGGGTGTTCTTGAAATTTCATTACAACACACTGACAACATGAGTGAAACATTTCACTGCAACATTTTTAAATCCTTCACTGGAATACTTTTTGCCATGCAATATTTATTTGTTTCAAACTGTAGTTTCAACTTCATCCTTCATTGTTAGACTTCTAAAATTATAAGTTAAAATGATCAAGCTGTAGAAGCTCTCTGAAGTGTTTGGTAGTATTTATTCTTTCAAGAAGAAAAGGGTGTTATCCCTCATTTTTCATTAGTTTACCGAGGATATGAATTCACCACCAGGATCCTTGCCAAGGGCATCAGGAAGGAGTGGTCTGTCTTGTTAAGTGTGACTTCTCCAGAATAGCAGGATTCTGGATGGTTTGAAGATGTGTTGTTCTTCTTTTATCTAGCGTTGGATTGAAAACACAGCCTGAATCCAAATGCCCTGAGCTTCTTGCTAATTACTGTGACATGTTGCTAAGAAAAACACCACTAAGCAAAAAACTAACCTCTGAAGAAATTGAAGCAAAGCTTAAGGAAGTGGTATGTTTTTGCCTTCTACTTCTCAATTATTCTGAATAATGAATTTGTTTGTTCCATTTCCTTATGTGGGTCAAGGCTTTGATCTTCAAAAACAGTTATGCAAGGTGTAATAGTAGGGAAAAGAGTTTATTATGTTAATGAAGTGTGTGTAAGTGTGTATGTGTGCTTAAATCTTGTAAATCATTCAGCGTCTCATATTTCCTGTGTCAGTTCACAGAATTGGTATGCTAAATGCCTATATGAGATTGTAATGTATTACAATAACTAATGTTAGTCTAGAAAATAATACAGGAGATTTTTACATATCAGTGCCGATGTCTTTTTTGATGTAAGAGAATTTCTTGATGTTTGAATGAAGAAATTGGAGGTGTGATATTATGAAAGATTCATAGCTGATGCCTGTGATAGTATTAACACCGTTACCCTTAAGGCAATGTCACATAGCCTTTTTCTACTTCACAATGCTATTAGATCAGCATTCAAAGACTTGTCTGATTGACAATGCAAATAAATATATTAAACTCTATTTTTAACAGCTTTTGGTACTTAAATATGTACAGAATAAAGATGTTTTCATGCGATATCACAAAGCTCACTTAACAAGACGTCTGATATTGGATATATCAGCTGATAGTGAAATTGAGGAGAATATGGTGGAATGGCTCAGAGTAAGTAGCATGACACCTTTCTTTGGTTGCGCCTCATGCTTGTGGTTAATTAATATTCCCACTCTTGAACTTAAATACCCTTCTTGCTTAGATGAGGTTTATCTTAAATTGCAGGCCACTCAGGGCACCTTATATTTCCCTTGCATCACAAAACTTTGTGAAATTAAAACAGTTTAGCTCTTTTCTAAGGGCTAATAGTGGTAGTGATAGATTTCACATAGTGATCGTATTTCACATACGATTATCTGAAAGCTTCATAGATTCTGTATGCAAATGAGCAAAATGCAGTGTACTTGTTTTGGTATGTAAATAATTTGAGATGCATTCTAATTATGAAATTTTATGTACATTAGACTATTATTTGCATGTCTTAAACATTCCATCAAATCTCAGAATTCATTGATTCCTTAATGCATGCATATGTTCTTCAGCACTTGGATTTCTTTTAAAGAATCATCATATGCCCTTAAGGGGTAACTGCTTATGATCCATGCAAAAAACCACTTTCTATTGCATTGCACATTAACAGTTACTGTAAAGTGATGGTACCTGTGTACTTCTATGCTCTCAATTTTTTCAAGCTTACTATTTTAAAATTAAAGTTTTTTTGTTCATAGTTGTCTGTGTCATTGTTTAGTGTTTTCTTTGTTTATACAGGAAGTGGGAATGCCAGCAGACTATGTAAACAAGTTGGCCAGAATGTTCCAGGATATCAAAGTGTCTGAAGACTTGAACCAGGCCTTCAAAGAAATGCACAAAAATAATAAACTTGCTTTACCTGGTATTGTTTTCAAATTATTTGCTATTCTTCATTTCTCATAGTGAAAGGATAGGTCTGTTAAATCTTTTTAAAAATTATATCAACTGCAGGTTGAATATAGTCTTCGTGGCATTGTTACCCCTAGATTGGAAGTGTCTGTAGACTCTGCTTTCTCTTGCAGTTGATACAGCTGGAGCTGTATCATTCTGTGAGTTGTTGTGAAGTTTCATTGTGAGCAATCTTGTAGATACAGACTCCCTCCTCTTTTAGATAAATTGTAAGCAGAGGCTTGAATCAGCATCAACCAGGTGAATGCCTGAACTACCCCCTTCTTTTATGCCCTCATCACTCTTCATGAGTGCACCATGCTGTGCTCCTCCTTTATCTGCCAGCAGGAGACCTGGACCATGCTATGAAGAGTTTAAATCACATTTCTGAGATTAAGTTTCACTGATGAGAGAGGCTGAGGAAAATCCAGTATTGGACCTGTCACTGCTGAAAACCTTTGAGTAGTTCCTACAAGCATCAGCTATAAAGCTGTATCAGGGCTTAAGGAGCTCTGCAGAAGCAAGCCAAAAAACCAGATTTCAATCAGCATTGTTGGCAGAAAGCCAGTGATGCTTAAATAGAGCACCTTGATGTTTAAGTAGGTAGACACCCTGCGACTTTCTGAAAATTCAGTCCTCCATAATTGTATGCAGAGTAGAAAAAAAAATAAACATTTTGTTTTGTCTATCAGTCATACCTGGAGATTCATATAATCCAATATCATCTTACAGCTGACTCTGTGAATATTAAAATTTTAAATGCTGGCGCCTGGTCTCGAAGTTCTGAAAAAGTGTTTGTCTCACTGCCCACGGAATTAGAAGATCTCATCCCAGAAGTTGAAGAATTTTATAAAAAGAATCACAGTGGTAGGAAACTCCATTGGCACCACCTCATGTCCAATGGAATTGTAAGTGTATAGTTTTCAGTGTATCAGTCTCAATGACTGTACTCTCTGTATATTTATAATAGTAATCAAGCTTGTGATCCAGAAGGGCTTATGAGTAAAATTTTCATCCTCTTCACAGATAACATTTAAGAATGAGGTTGGCCAGTATGACTTGGAGGTAACAACATTTCAGCTAGCTGTGCTGTTTGCATGGAACCAAAGACCCAGAGAGAAGATCAGCTTTGAAAATCTGAAACTGGCGACTGAACTCCCTGATGCAGAACTTAGGAGGACTTTATGGGTATATCCCTTTCTCTTGAAACAGATTGCTTCTTGATTTTTGTACTCTGAAATACTGGATTAGTATTTTGAAAGCACTGTCAGATAACACATTGAAACTGAAACATTTCTTGCTAATTAATCAGTTGTAATGTTGGCTCCTTGCACTACTGCTGAGCACACACAGCCTTTACGTTAACATGTTCTCTCTACCCAGTATTTACCTAACATGCTTTTGGGAACTGCAAGATTTTTTTGACCATATACTGCCTAAAGCACAGAGTTATGATTGTGGTTTGTGGAGTGGGACTGGTCTAATTCTAGCAAATTAGTGGCACCTGATAAATACATGTTGCTTAAAAATAACTTCAGTGTTTGCTTTATCAGATTTCTAACTATTTAGCTCACAAATAAAGAGAGAAATAACGTAAATCAGACTTAACACCGCTTCTGTAGCCATGAGTTTGTATATTTTACTACTTCATGTGATATTTTGCTTATTCTAACACATTTCAGAAGGAGATTTGGTAAACTGTGTCCCCTCTCTGGTTTTATTGGTATCTTCATGTTGACTAGCGGCTCCAAGCAATGCTGTGTGGTTCCCTCACTACAGTCTGCACAGCAGTGAATTATGTTCTTAGAAAGTAATTGTTTCCATTTAGAAAGTCTGGTGTTTTATTTTCATTCTTTCCCCCCCCTCCCCTTTTCTCTGTAGTCTCTTGTAGCATTTCCAAAGCTGAAACGTCAGGTTTTATTATATGAACCTCAAGTCAATTCACCCAAAGACTTTACAGAAGGAACCCTCTTCTCGGTGAACCAGGAGTTCAGTTTAATGTAAGATGATGTTTGAAAAGTAAAATAACAATGTACTATTTTATAACTAAAGGAATTCACTTAAACTTTGTTCTTGAAATTTTTCAAAATTAAGCTAGACACATGCTTTGCTGCCCTATCCTCACTTAGTTTTGGCTATAGTCATGCTTCAAGTAAGTGGCTGTACTAGATGACCTGCAGCAATCCCTTCAGACAAAATGTAATTTCTGTGAAATTCAATTTCTTAAGCACCTAGGGATGAGGTGCAAAATTGGAGGCTTTGCTATGTTCCTGTTACCAATGAGCCCATGAAATTTCATGGAAGGACAGCCTGTAATCAGAGCACTAGTGCTGTATTGATTATTACACACGCACAGAATTTTAAAAGCAGAGTGATAAGTTAAAAAAGGAAGCGAAACTGCTTAATAATATGGTGTGCTGTCAAAAGCTAGGATTTTTGGTGTGGCTCTCAACAGAGTATCTTTATTTCTGTGAGAATCATGGTGCTCTTTTCCTGTTGCTTTGAAATCCTTCAGAGAGCAAGATAATATTAAAAGAGAATATCTAAATGGTATATACTATGTTCAGCATGTTTTGGGTTTCTGCCTGCCTCTATTATCAATGATGAGAAGTGGCTCCTTGCTAGTAACCTCAGATTTTGTGCCTTGTACTCAATAGCAACTGGACATCTGGATCTGTGGAGAAAGAGACAGGTGACAAATCTGCTTCCCCAGGACTTAGTTTCTTGCCCAGGGCCAATATTTATTCCTGTCCTCAGGATTCTGAGCTTTGGGAAATGATGAGAGGACATGACAGAAGAGACAGGCTGTACAGAAAATTCGTGGGTAATCACTGAAGAATGCCATCAGCTTTCTTTGTTACAATAGCTGGATTTTGTCCTTCTTTTCAGCTAGACAGACAATTTTAATGGAATATTAGCTAGTCCAATTTCCTGAATTTTGTTGTAAAAACTTCCTCCAAACAACCCTACTTTTATATAATTAAATCGAAATATACTTCTCTGAAATTTTATTCTTTAAAGTGATACTGGTAACTTTTCAACTTCGGACATTAGCAGTTTCAACTGATGGATTTATTTGTAATGCTTACTAGCACTGTTTAGGTTTTATTGTGCAGAGATGTTGGCATTGAGTTTCGATTTGTCAGCCAGCTGTTTCACTGCTGCAATGCTAATACCCCATAAATGTCTGATATGTGATGTTATTCCTTGCGGCTGTAATTTAAGTTTAATGGGAATTCCATAATTGAAAGTGGTTTTTTGTTTTGCTTACTTTCATGCAATGCAACTTTTTCAGAAAAAACGCTAAAGTTCAGAAAAGGGGCAAGATAAATTTGATTGGTCGATTGCAACTTACTACAGAGAGAATGCGGGAAGAGGAAAATGAAGGAATAGTCCAGCTAAGAATATTACGAACCCAGGCAAGTAAACCACCAGAAGAATATAAAATTATCCTATTTCTTTTGTTGTATTATCATTACGTGCTGTCCACAGTTGGATGTTGATATATGAAATGAGTGCTTTTGAATCCCGTTGGAAATTACTTTTGCTGTTTGATTTAGATCCTTTGTAAATACCTGATTTTGCACTTGTAGTTATCAGCCTCCTGTTCTGAAATACCACGTCATCATCATCTTTAAAGAGGGCAAAGCAGATATTAAGCAAGTGGTGAAGGCATAACAGTGTTGTGGTGGGTGACAGCAGCAGATTGGTAAAGTTGACTTACACTAGCCACCACCATGAACACACAGTATTGTTGATCTTGAGATCTCTTTGGTCTGTATGAAGGAGGAAAATCTCGGAGATGGGATCACACTGCAGTAACAGAACATGACTCTTCAAGAGGCCTTCTCCTTAGAGGGAAAGTTTAAAAGTGCATCTTAGCTGTACATACTGCAGCTTCCTCCTTTGTGGTTGATTGTCCTTCAGTCAGCTACTCATGTCAAATCTTTTGAGCTGATGGTTCTAAAAAAATCTGATTTTTTTCTGGCATCAGAGATCATTACCTACTATGGAGTTTCAAAATCCCATTTTACCTTCAAGTTTCAGGTCTGCTCTGTCAGTCAGAGTAGATTCCAGGCCATGCACATTGTGAATTGTATCACCTGACATAACATATGATGTGACCATACTTAAAGCAAAAAGATTATTGCCCAGTTGTGGTTATGAAATAAGAACTCCTTGGGAGTTCCAATTTTACATTCAGCTTGCATTTCATGAGGTGTTCACAAGGTATATCATAAATCACCTAGGAAATGGTGACTCCTCCTCAGAGAATGAATGAACGTTTGGTTTTAGTGAGTAATTCACACTCTAGGTATAGGATTTAACTGCTCCTTTGAACTGGAATTGTCTTGTATCTCTTGCATCTTGCCAGTGCTTCATTCTTTTCCTTTATGAACTTGTTTGTAAAAGCAATTCGATATCTACATAGGCTAAGAAATGCAGCATCTATCTGATTTTTAAGGAAAAATACAGATTTCCTTGCTGTCTTGCCTTACCAGGAGCTCCCTATTAATGCTGTGTTCATTTTGTCACTTCACTCAGGCATTTAAGTGTTTTTTTTTCCTTCTTGTACCCCACCAGGAGGCTATCATCCAAATAATGAAAATGCGGAAGAAAATTACTCATGCCCAGCTTCAGACTGAACTGGTAGAAATACTGAAAAACATGTTCTTGCCACAAAAGAAAATGATAAAAGAGCAAATTGAATGGCTTATAGAGCACAAATATATCAGAAGAGATGAGTCAGATATCAACACCTTCATATATATGGCATAATTTGAGGACTCTACAGGATGCTGAGAACATAAACAGAAGGGTGCTTGGACAGACAGCTGCAACAGTTTGTGCTGCAGAAGGACTTGTTTTGACTTTTGTTACGTATTAAAATCCCTGCCTTACCTTTACTGAGGACTATATTTTGCCAATCTCATTCAGCTAGCATGATGGCATTCCCTTCATGTTGCACACTTCTAACAGCATGCTGTTTTGTGGGAAATTTGCATTCATGAAGAGCCCATTGTGAACTTTTTAAAGTAGATTTGATTTACACCCACCAGGAAGAATACAGGTTTGGGTTTTTAGATGACCAGTACTTGCACAAGGAAAAAATATTCAAATATTCATGCACTGAGGAACTGCTATTAGTTTTGTTTTGGGTTTGTTTTTTTGTTTTGTTTGGTTTTGGTTTTCTGGGTTTTTTTAAAATGCAATTAGGACTAGAAGTAGCACTTTCACTTTTGTGTTTTGGATCAACAGAGTAATGTACTGTCCACCTTTGATCCTTTTTATGTAATAACATTTGAGACACACAAACACATGCATCACAACTGATATGTATTTGTTACAGTTAAAACCTGTTGGCTAGAGCAATGCTTCAATCTAGTAACTGGATTTTAATAATTGACACATTAAGTGACACAAAAGTAATTCCAAGTCATGGGTGATATTTTTCGCTAAGCAAGAGATCATTGTTTTTAAGTTGTTTCCTGTAAACGAGTGGATATGTGTTATTTGTTACCTTATTTGGACAGATGATTTGCTACAATCCTTTTTGAGAAGGTAAAGGTTTCTTGAATGATACTTCACTCTAAAAGCAGTTTTCATGGGAGTGTCTGCTATACTGAACAGAAATACTAAGTGTATTTCTTTGTACATTTAATATTTGTACTCCAAATATTTAGGTATGACTACATATATCTGGATGCATTAAAGAGTAATTGATGCACAACTCCCCCAGAAAGAGAATAACACTTGAAGATCCCTGTACTGTTTCCTCAGTGGTAACTTTTATATACATGCAAGGTTAATCCAATTGGACCAGTCAACATCTTTATACAAAAAAAACGCTCTGCTTTTTATTTTGTAACTGGTAGGGTAGGAAATATAATTCTGATGAAAATGGTAAAAAGCTAAGGAAAAATACCTTCTTTAGTGTATGCGGAGAGAGTGCCAAATACACATCAGGAATTTCAACTTCCTAATGTTACCTCTTCTATTTTCAATCGTCTGAAGTAGTCGTTTGGCACTGCCTGCCTCTCTGCTATTCTGAAATGTCCCAGCATGTACTGGACTGAAACCATGAATCACAGGAGCAGAGTGCCTGTCTTAAGACAAAAGGTAAGTTGTGCTTTACTCAGTTCTGTATGAATATTTCTTGTATAAATTGCAAATGTGCGAATTTTTTTTTTTTTAATTAACCAGTTAATTGAACTACAACATCTAAAGGCCTCATCTTCTTTGATGATGAAAGGGGGAAGAGGATACAATTAACTTTAGTCAAAAAAGAAAGCCTTCCAGTAAGTAAGAGGAGTTCTACTTTCACATGGTTGCAGTAAAGTATGCAGTAAGAGTGGTTTAAAAGCAAACTCTCCAAGAATGGCTGTTTGCACCCTTAAACAGGCTGCGTGCTCTATTACTAATGTAAATGCCAGTGTGACTGACTGAGAACAGTGTGTACTTGGACATCTGTTTGAGTAAGAAATTTTTGGTAGTGAGGGTTTCATGACCAAGAGACAGAGAGAAATCAAGGCCTGGCCAATTACAATTGATTGAAATCCTACAGCTTGTGTTACGTGCTTTTATTGATACTCAAAAGTAGATGCTGTTTAAAAATACTGCATCTTTCATGTTGGCCCTGTGGTGTTTGATTCAGAATCAAAAGCAAGTGGTGCTCTGTGTAGTTAACCAATGAAATTATTTGAACGATAGAAAACAAAATTCTAATAAAAAACTTTGTGCTGCAAGACTTTCAGTCTTTGTAACTTAAAAGTAATAAATGCTTACTTGGGATAATTGGGGAAAACATGACAGTCTGAGCACACTCCTCAATGAGAAAAATTTCCACCCTTAACCAGAGAAGAACAGGTGTGAAATTGTCACACAGAAAGAGCTGCAAAGGGGATAATGCTGATTTTGAAGCCATCAAATTAGATTTGAGAGAGAAGTTTAGGAGACTGCATTTCAGGTGCAACTGTTTAGGAAGCTGGAGTGTATGCAGAAAGCAACAGGTTGCTAAAAGCTAAGGAGCTACATGTTCCCTCAACTAATACATACAATACAACCTAATTGTTACCTAAATAATTCTCAAAACCTGGGATGCAGAAATAGAATTGGTAATGTGCCTATGACATGGTCATTTTTCTTTAAATATGTTCTGGAAATGGATGTCGGGTTTTTTATTAAATCTGAGACTCACACCAGCAAATCTGTTAAAGATGCAGAATCACGTTTAGCGTCCTTCATCAGGTCACTTTCACCAATTTGCACTTAAAACTAGTATCATTTGGGGCAAAGGGAGATACCTGGGGTAAACTGTTCTTTTGGGGAGGGTAGAATTCAAAACTATTCTTCACTTGCAATATTGCAACAATGCACTTTTAAGGCTGCAATTTTTAGCTATGAATATATATGTCCAAAGACCTAGCTTAAGGAGGTGCTGCATCTGAAAAACATGTTGCCACACACACTGCCACGGTGAATAGCTAAGGAATGAGATCTGGTATAGAAGAGGGGGGAGGGGAAAAAATCACTCTTAATGGATTTAATTAAGAAATACTGTTAAATCTTTCTCTGTCCCAACAACTTGATGAGAATCTCAGTTTCAATTCTGAAGTCTTCCATTTTTCCTCTTTCCACAGTTGGTGTCCCTAGCTTCTATTTTTACTCGTTTCTTTCATTTGTTATGACTGTAATGCAATTACATTTCCAAATGACAATGTGACTTTCTCATTTTCACCTTTTTAAACTTAATATAAATGTTTTGAATGTTAACATCTTGCATTTATTTGCATTGGGATGCCATTGTCCTGTAAAGTGCAAATTTTAAAAATACAATTGGCAAAAAGATTTGATAGTTTTACAGAAAGATTTGCTATCTTAAACTCAAACTGTTTTCTATTTTCATCTAAATGACTGGGATGCTATCTTTGTAATTCTTTGAGGTCATATTTGTGAAATAAACAATACATGAAAGCTTTCCTGTCATATACACTATATGTAGTCTGGAGTGTTGAGCGAACTTGAGTTCCTGAGTTGTAATAACTATCTACGTATGGTATTTACAATTTTGAATGTGTGCCACTACCAAGATAATAATGCTGTACAATTTTGAATGGTGGTAGTTTCTGTATGGCAGTCCAGCTGAACTATTTTGATGTACTGCTTAATTTTTGAATTTTATTTTTTAAGTTGTATAATTTATTTTCTTGCAAAATAAAAATGTAATATAAAAGACTACTCATTTAGCAAGGTATTTTGGTGTCTCACCCTGCAAAATTTTAAAGTTGAATTCAGGTGCTGCTCCTGAAAGATGCCACTGTATGAAATTTGCCTGATTCCAAGTCCCAAAGTCTGTTACAGTCAGAGTATTTAAAAAAAAAAAAAAAGGTAAAGGCTTCCAATTATTTTCTTATGATTTTTCAAGTATTTAAGGTTATACGCAGAGCTATTTAGTCTTCCAAGTTCCATTTAAAGACGAACCTCAGTCTTTCCATTTCAGTATATCAAAGCCTGCCATGCCAGAAGTGGCTGAGGGTGCCTTAGTTTCTGTTTATGGAATTTTTAAAAAGGGTTATGTCTCTGCAACTTCCTGGAATGTACTTGGATTGCTGAATATTTTGGTTGATTTGTCTCTGAAATGATTTACACTGTGTGTCACTGAAAATTACTGGTGTTGTCACCAGACAGTTGGGACCTTCAGGTACCTGATCCTGCAGCAAAGAGTGCTGTGGGAACAGTCGCTTGCCTGAAGGGAATGCTTTTACTGTAATGGCTTTTCTCTGATTGTCCTTGTCTTTTAATGTGAATCTCTTTTTACATTCTCTAAGTGCACCAGCTAACATCAGTGTTTTGTGCTTTCTGGAACATGCCACGGTTAGAACTATTTGTATGGAATAAATAGCTCTTTTTGAGTGACTGTTCAGTAGTGTGCGTGGCAATTTGCCAGCTCGCAGTTCTTGCAGGCAAAACTTTGATAGCAGGTTGCCATTATTTCCAAATGTTTTTCCCTCTGTTAGGGCAACGTGCAGTCTTTTCCCAGGAGGAGTTGTTCTCTAGAAGCCAGTTATCACAGGAGTTCCTTAGCTGAGTTCCTTAGCTGAATCAATTCCTAGCACTGTAAATTGGTCACAGGTTAGGTAGAATCACTGACCTAAATACAAAAAGCTCTAAAACCTTGTTCATTTTTCCTATAAAGTTAAAATGTGGCTTTTTTTCTTTTTTGCTTTACCTGTCAACATAGAATCATAGAATCATTTAGGTTTGAAAAGACCATTAAGATCCTTAAGCACAACCGTTAACCCAGCACTGCCAAGTCCACTACTAAACCGTGTCCCTGCATGCCATATCTACATGTCTTTCAAATATGTCCAGGCATGGTGACTCAATCGCTTTACTGGGCAACCTCTTCCAGTGCTTGACAACGCTTTCCACAAAGAATTTTTTCCTAATATCTAATCTAAACCTTCCCTGACACAACTTGAGGCTGTTTATTAGTTACTTGGATGAAGGGATTGACCCCCACCAGGCTACATCCTCCTTTCAGGTCGTTGTAGAGAGCAATAAGGTCCCCCCATGACCTTTTCTCCAGGCTGAAAAAAACCAGTTCCCTCAGCCACTCCTCATAAGACTTCTGTTCTTGATCCTCTCTCTAGACATCTCAATATCTCTAGGTAGGCTTGGTGCCTGCATGTCACTCTCATGTATTTTAGTGATGGAGATCCACTGTGTAAACCCAGTTGGAACCCTGTGCTTCAATTCCTGCATGCTACCTGAAACACCTGTAAGAAAGAACGGTTGGATGCAGTAATGGCAGCTGCTGCTTCCCTCTGCTGACCTGGGGCATGGTCAAAGCAAATACCATCTGCTGAGCTAAGGAAGAGCAGCACAGTGTGGCTGTTTTTAATAGTTTGTGACTGAACACTGAGAATTAGCAACTTTGAAATTAGTACGTTTTAGTTGTTCTTGGTGAGAAAAGATGCCGAAAGAATTAAAGAAGAGAATGCAGTATGGTTTTCTTTCTGGTTTTAAGACCATGGTCTAATATTATGTACATACAGCTCAGGATTTGCCAGCTATTGCAGTCATTGATTTCTACTACTGAAGATATTAAGGAAATTAGCATATCATCTGCATTTCTTGGAGCAGGCAGTTGGAACTTATCACAAGCTGAGGTAAATATGCAGATTTATTGCTCCAAACAGGTCTGCTAGTTGACAATAAGCCCCACTGCCCCAGATGGAATTCAGCCATTGTTTCTGAAGGAATGGAGGTGTGAAATGGAATTGCTGGTCCAGCGCTACAGCCACCTTTGGTGCCACGGGGCTGGCAGGTTGCCAGCAGCTTTTGACCAGGTTCCACACCAAATGCTATGAAGGAAATCAAATTGTCACGGAGCTGGGGAAGCCAGGGCTTCATAGGGGAAACGAAAATTCAAGCATGGGTGTGACTGAACTTTACAAAAGCAGAAAGGCAGAGAGTAAGAACTGTTTTCACAGTTACATCCTGTAACAAAAGCACTAGGGCTACTTGATAAAATCAGCAGAAGATTGCTTTAAAATGCTAGAAGAGGACATGTTTCCAGGGGCTGTAGATCACAGGTATCAGCAGGTTCAAAAAGGGTTAGACGAATTCAGGGGTTAAAGGTAATAAAGCCAAGCATAAATGCTCTAACATCACTAAACAGTGAAGGTGTATGCTGGGGAAGTCCAGAGAAAGCACCCTGGCTCTTCTGCTCAGCTTCAAACAGTGGCTCTGGGGGATGTTCCTCTCCTTACAGTCCCTATGGAACCCTTCTAAGTATGAATTATCCTGAAAAATCTTAAAGCTCTCTCCAAGGAAAAGGGGCTAGAGCAGGAAGGTAAAAGAAAAAAGGAAAAAGGGAACCAATTGACTAAAGGCAGCAACAGGTACAGGGGAGAGGAGGAAGATGTATGAAGATTACTGGACCAAAGATGTAAAATGTAGGATAGCACCTAGCAGAACACCCTTGTCAGTGCTCACCATCTCCTGAAGGTGTGCAAGCAGTTGCCTCATGGGGCAGGACACAGATCCCTCAGGCAAAATGGTTTCTTCCCTACTCCCCCTCCATCTTCCTCCTGCTTATGGTGTGAATGGCCATTTGGCTGGGATTAGGAGGTGGCTGGTGTGGAGTCAGACAAGGAGGGTGTAAATAAGCAGACAGGAGGGAAAGAGCAGCCCAGACTACTGGGAGAGGGACTGAACCATAGTGGGTCCCAGGGTACTCATGTGCACGTATGGGAATGTTGGCTGTGACGGATTTTTTTGTTTGACCTATTAAAGGCATGTTACTATGACAGTCATATTTTAGCAGTGTCCTAACCAGAAGAATGGGAAGGAGTAAATGGCCCACATACCAGTTAACCTGAGAAGGCACAGGTTGTGTTTCAGCACCTGTGCTATAGCAAAGGTGCAGCTTGGCCTTCTGGCCTATCCTGTGCTGCACCTATTTCCCTGGCCACAGAAAATACTTGCCAGCCAAGTAATGAAATAACGAAGAAACCTGTAAGAGCTTCCTCCACCTGCATGTTGTCTTTATCTCAAAACAAAGCAACATGTTCTTGTGTGAACATGCTTTTGTTTGACAGTAGGAACAGTGGTTGGAATTGTTTTCTACTCAGAAGAGCCTCAAAGACAATAACACTGGGGAACCTCTTCATGGATGGGATCTGCACCATGGGTTCTGTCCCAACTGGATGTGTGTCTGATACTGCAAAGCTCCAAGCTGCCCGTGTCTGAAGGGAGGTAAGATTATCTTTACTGTCCTCTTTTTCCTTCTCTGTTAGGTGCAATAAAGGACCTATTAATCGATATCTCCAGGAGTCCAAGTGCCTTTCTGGCTGAGACGAGACAGATGTTAGTCCTGGTGCATTTGTAGGCTATATCCCTGAAAAAGAGCCTTATACTGCAGGAGTAACAGCAAAGTTAAATAAGAGCTTTCCTTTTTTGTTCTACATGTTTTTGACATTACTCATTTCTGAAAAATATCCTCATCCAACCAAGCTGGATGTTTTTCCTCTGTGGTACATATATGTTTTCAAGGTAAAAACTTCAGCTCTTCCTGAGTCAATATTTGTCAATCCCTATGTTATCTCTGGTTTGTACTTGAAAACTTTGGCTCTAAATCAAAGTTCTGGACTAGATTGGTCAAACTCTTAGAACATCAGCTACTGACAGTCAAGGAAGAAAAAGAGTACAAATTCTTCCTTCCCCTGTTCCAGTCCCAATTAGTCTCTTGCTGCATGTCTGGAGAATCTTTAGTTGTATATGGAAAGCAAGAAGTATTTTAGTTTTGAGAACAGACAAAGTGAAATCCTCTCTCACAGGGTAATGAATGAGATGTAGAACAGAAAATGAACTGAAGCAGTTTTGACAAAGGTTAGTTTTACAATGTGAAGAGAAAATAGTAACAATAGATTAGTCATGATAGCAAATGGATGTTAAGATGTTATTGAAATACCCTTGCTTTCTAGATGCTATGTCCAAAGCATGGTTCTTGGCATTTGTTCCAGTTTGTGGTACAAAGGGAAGGAACAGTGCAAGTAAATGCTGCTTTACCTGACTTGTAGACATCAACTCCAAGGAATGCATCATTCAGTTGTGGGTTACTGTAACAGCATGCGAACTCCTTCAGGAATTAAAAAAGTGGTTGAGAAGAAGGTAAGCAAGACTGATCAGAAACAAATAGAGAACTGCTTATTCTAGACAGTGTGCAACAGCACAATTCAGAGAACATCACCTTGTCTTTTGAACCTGTTTTTTGAGACATCAAGCTCAAGACCAGGAAAAAACCAGGCTTTTCCCTGGCCTAGCTCTGTGCATGTTGGAGAAACAGGGTGGAGAGGGGCAGTCAGGCAGGCAGACAGCTGTAGAGTTTTAATGCTGGCCTTCATCTAGAAATCCAGATTCAGAGAGAACTTGAGGGGGCAAAGCAAAGTGTAGGAAAGACTGTGGAACTGGGATGGTCGTCCTGAGACAGAGCTGGGGCTGAGCAGGCATCACTCTTTCTGTAAAGGCACCTGCCGAGGCCGTTCTCAGCTATGTTTGAATTCTGAGGTAACACTGTCTGCTGTTTTATACCATGGCTAGAGAGGGAGGAGTGTAAGGGGAATGAAATTGCTGGCTTTTCTGAGAATAGTGCGTAGCTACAGCACACGGGTAGGCCAGCTGGTGTCCTGGACTCAAAACACTCCGGCACCCGCACAGTCCCTGTGGCTGCGCAGGTTGTTTTCTATACGGGGATTAAATGCCCGTGGTTTCACGTCAGTTTAACCCGCAGGTGGGTCGGGCGAGGGGCCGGGCCGGCGATCGGCGGAGCGCCGCCTCGGAGGTGGAGAGGAGACACCCCGGGGGCTGGTTCTTGTCCCGCACGGATCTTCCACGCTGTGTTCACACCGTTCGCTACCAGTGACTTCCCTCCTCAGCACGGAATCCTGGGCTGTCCGCCCGGGGCTGTGCCCCTGCAGCCCCTTCCCTCCCTTCGCCCCGCCTGGTCCCCGAGAGGCAGCACCGGCGGCGAGGGGAACGCGCCTGGCGCTACGGAATCACAGAATCAGTTGTCTTGGAAAAGACGTCTGAGATCTTCGAGTCCAAACTATGACAGAACACCACCATGGCACTGAGTGCTGCGTGCACCCTTAAACACCTCCAGGGACGGGGACTCCATCACCTCCCTGGGCAGCCCATTCCAATGTCTAATCGCCCTTTCTGTGAAGAAATTCCTCCTAATGTCCAACTCAAACCGGTTCCCGAGTGGGCGGAGGTCCCTCGTCTGTGGAGCTCCCTCGTCTGCGGGAGCCCCGGGCGGTCACACCCCCTCACCCCGTCCCGGCCCCGCCCACCTGACACGACCACCCTCCTTCCCGTCCAGCCAATGGCAGGACAGTATGTGGCACCGCCCCCGCCGCGGGACCAATAGGAGCTGGGCGTGGGCGGGGCGCTGCCGTCTATAGGCGGTGGCGGTGGCGCTGGTGAAGGTGACAGGGGCGCCGGCGGGAAGATGGCGGTGGTGGTGCTGGCCGGGCGGCGTCCGGCCGCGGGGCTGCTGCGGGTGAGGCGAGCGGCGGGCCCGGCCCTTCCTCTCTCCCTCCCTCCCTCCCTCCCTCCCTGTGCAGCCCTGGCCCCGCCGTCGGGCCGGGGAAGGCTCGGCCAAGGTCACGCCGCCTCTGCGGCGGGGTGGGCTGCGCCTCCTCCCCTCACACCCCCGCGGCGCGGCGGGAGGAAGCCCCCGACCCGGGAGGGAGGGAGCGGGTCCTGGGCTGGGCGGAGGGCGAAGGCAGAAGGGTGAAAGTGAAGCCGCTGGCGGGTGAAGGGCGGCTCTCCCCGCCCCCGCCTCGCAGCCCCGGCCGGCCCTGCGCGGAGCCCGGCGGGACCTTTATCCGCGTTCCTGAGCGCGGCTTTTTCCGCTGTCAGCGCGGGGAGTGCCGGGGCTGCGGGGCCCTTCCCGGCGTTTGAGCCCCTTCCTGCGCAGTCCGCTGGCCCCCAGAGCCCCTGTGCCCTCCGTCACCCACTGCACCCGCAGGGATGTGCGGCAGCTGTCAGGGGCGGCCTCCAGCCGGGGCGGAGGCAGGAATCGGATAGGATTCATCTAATTAAGCACTGTAAAGACACAGAATTACATCTGTAGATGTCGTTTCTCAGCTGGGAAGCGGGATGTTACGTGCTCCTGCCGAAAAAGCCTCAGTGCGTGGCAGAACTGGCTGTGTTGGAGGTGCTGGCTGTTCCTGCCTGTAGCGCTGGGGTGAGGAGCTGTGCTGGGAAGGAAAAGGAAGGTGAAGCATAGGCGGTGCATCCCATCCGTGCTGCCATGTTTGAACGTTGCATTTTACCAGCTGTAGAAGTGGGGGGTTGCCTTTTTTCTTTTTCTTTTTCTTTTTCTTTTTTTTTTTTTTTAAGTCTATAATCGGCACAGAGCGTGAACACTCCTAGCAGACTTGGTAGACAATTGACTTGTTTGTCCAGTTTACTGCAAAGGTAAATTTCAAGTGTTGTGTAGTGAGGGTATGTTATTTTGCTAGGTTAGGTTTTCGTTTGGTTTGGTTTGGTTTTTTTGACACTAATCCTTGAAAGAGCTCCTGTTAAAGCCCCAGAGGGATGTAATTATTTTTCAGGTACAAGTTTAATTTAAAACTTTCTGCTGGCTTTTACAGCATGAACTGGGGAAAACAAACGATGAACAAAGAACCTCAAACAAAACAAAAATTGAACAACTAATTCAAAACAGTAGATAAAAAAATCAGTCTTTTGTTAGTTGAAGGTTGTTAAATGAAGACAAGAAACGGAAACAGGCTAAATTTTCATATTGGAGACACAATACCAGAAGGCATTCTTTGATTTATAAAAATGATGGTATTCTTGTGGTGTCCTTTTAATTAGTATTTTTTTTACCTATAATTCAGTAATTAAATTTCCAGTGTGCTACAGTGTTGTCTAAGGAAATGGCTAAGAAGTTGGCTTGAACCACTAATGGAAAGAACATTCTGTTAATGTACAAAACAATACCTACAGATGTAATTTTTTATTTTTATGCTGCTTAATTAGATGGACCTAGTAACTGGTAAAATAGCCTGCTCAGTAATACCTTTTTCTTGGTTTTACTTTATTATCATTTTTTGGTATGACATTCTGAACTCATTATCCTCATTTTTGTTCATGAAACACCAATGAAATGAAGATAAATGCAAACTGTAGATGCAAACTGCCACTGTTTAAAAAGCAGTGAAGTCAATGATAGGAATGAATGAACCAAAGTCCAAGGAAGCGGACAGAAGGACTAGTGAACTCTTTCAGTATAGCTCCACTCAGTCCTGTTTCAGACGTATGCTATAGGTATACATATAAGACTTGGACAAAATGAATTGTTGCTGTTTTTGAAGGAGTATTTGTTTATTTTTCGGAAAACATTTTATCACAGATGTTATGATGAGACCGTACGTAGACTACCCTTCTTTTAAAAGGCATATCATGATATTTTTTCAGTGTTTCTTAGATATTATTTTTTGAAATAATGACTTCTATGAAAATGGTAATTATTGAAACATCATGGCATTAGCTTTCTTGATATGAAATTCTGAGGACTTTCTTATTTTCAGGCTTTGAAGTGTACAAGCCGTGGCTATGCATCCCAGCGTACTTTAAATGTAAGTGTAAAGCACTATCTCACAGTAGTAAATCGCTATTTTAAATCTGTTTCTTAATCACTGAAGTTTTGAAAAAAGTTAATGCAAAAAAAGTCTGCATTGAAGACAATGTTACTTGTGCCCAAGTCACACTTTACTGCAAAATGTGGAATAGAAGTCAGATTTCCATTTTTATTTTGATTTGCTGATTGTTTGACAGTGTGGGACAAGATTAGAAATGTGTCAGCTAATTTAAGCTTAATGCGCCTATCTACCCATAGTTGGAAAAGACAGCTGATGTCAGCTAATCCCTTTGAAATTATTTGTGTGTTATCCTGCACCTTGCTGTTACAACCTAAAAGATGAGGACAGATATGTCAGGGGTTACAATAACAGACACCCCTTCTTAGTTTTAAACAAGTGTAATTTGTCTTTGTTGTTTATTTTTTTCTAGTGTTTTCTTTCTTTGTGTGTCTAAATAAAAAAACAAACAAACAACAAAAAACCCCAACAACTCATGGTGAGACCCTGTAAAGCTTTGTGTTTAACTTCCACTGAAACCAGCACAGTTGGAGACAGTCATTACTGCTTCTCTATAGCTGTCTGGGGCAGCCAGGGGTCTGAAATGTGCCTCTTTTTTGGTGCCAGATTCTTGTGCTACTCTCACAGGGTTATCAGGTAGACATGTGGATGTAACACTAAAGCTAAGAGGCAAAATAAGAGTACATCTGTTTTGAGGAACTACTAGTGTAGAGCTGAATGTCACAGCATGTCTTAAACTACTGCTTACACTTTACGCTGGGACCCGGGCTTTTGAATATATCCAGGGATGGAGACTCCATGCAACCACTGAGTAACCTGTGCCAGTGTTTAGTCACACTCACTGTGAAGAAGTGTCTCCTGATGTTCAATGAGAACATCCTTTGCTGTCCGTTTGTGCCCACTGCCCCTGCTCCTGTCATGGAGCACCACTGAAAAGAGCTTGGCTCTGTACTCTTTGCACTCTTCTCTCTGGTATTAATGTACATGGATGAGGTGCCCCTGAACCTTCTCTTCTCCAGGCTGAGCAGTCCCAGCTCTCTGTCTTTCCTTCTATGTCACATGCTCTGGTCCATTCATCATCTTTGTGGCCCTTTGTTGGACACTTTCCAGCATGTCCATGTTTCCCTTTTACTGGGGAGCCCAGCACTGGACAAAGCACTCCAGGTGTGGCCTCTCCAGGGCTGAGTAGAGGGGAAGGATCCCCTTCTGTGACCGTCTGACAGTGCTCTGCCTAATGCAGCCCAGGAGAACATCAGGTTTTCTTGCTGAAAGGGCCTGTTTTTGGTTTATGTTCAACCTGGTGTCCACCAGGATCCCCAGGTCCTTTTCTTCCAAACTGATTTCCAGCTGGCTGGTCCCCAGCATATGTTGGTGTCTGGGGTTGTGCCTCCATAACTGCAGGACTTTGCACTTCTCTTTGATGAACTTCATGAGGTTCCTGACAGCCCATTTCTCCATCCTGTTGAGGTCCCTCAGGGTGGCAGCACAAACCTCTGGTGTATCATCCACTGCTCCCAGTTTGGTGTCACCAGCAGGCCTGCTGAGGGCACCCTGCACCATCATTGATGAAGATGTTAAACAGGACAGGACCCAGTATTGATCCCTGGGGTACATCACTAGTTACTCGCTTCTAGCCAGACTCTGTACCACTATCACCACCCCCCAGCCTGGCCATTCAGCCATTTTCTACTGTCTCACTGCTTACCCAGCCCATACTTCATTAGCTTCTGTATGAGGATCTTACAGGAGACAGTAGTGAAAGCCTCACTGTAATCTAGGTAGACAATGTCTACTGCTATCCCCTCATCTACCAAGCCAGTCATTTCACTGTAGAAGGTTAGCAGTTTGTCTGAGCATGCCTTCCCTTTGGTGAATTCATGCTGATTACTTCTGATGATTTGCTTGTTGTTCATGTTCTCGTAAATGGCTTTCAGGATTAGTTGTTTCCTCGCCTTCCCAGGGATCAAGGTGAGGCGGACTGACCTGTAGTTCCCTGAGTCCTCTTTCTTACTCTTCTTGAGGATAAGAGTGATGTTTGGGTTTTCTCTAGTCCTCTCACTATTGCTGTGACCATTCCAAAATTATTGAGAGTGACCCTAAGCTGCCAGCTCCCACAGCACTCAAGGGGGCATCTGAGCAGGGCCCATGGATTTATGTATGTCCAGTTTGCCTAAATATTCCCTGACTTGTTCCTCTTCCACCAAGGGTACATCTTCCTTGCTCCATCCTTCCTCCGGTCTCTAGGGCCTGGGATTCCTGAAGGCTGGTCTTACTACTGAAGACTGAGGTGAAGAAGGCGTTCAATACCCCAGCCTTTTCCATGTCCTTTGTCACCATGTCCCCTGCCCTATTCAGCAGTGGCCGGATATTTTTCTTTTGCTTCTTAGGTGTTTATGGAAGCCCTTCTTGTTGCCTTTGACGTTCCTTGCCAGATTCAATTCTGATTGGGTTTTGTCTTTCATGACTTCATCCCTGCATGTGCAGACACTGTCTACCCGATTCTCTGTCCCTGTTTCCATCTTTTGTATCCATCCTGGCATTTTTATGTGATGTAGTACTTTTTTGGAATGGACTGCTGTGGAGCTTGGAGGCGGTAATCCTTGAACATTAACCAGCCATCTTCAATCCTCCCTTTGCTCCAGGACCTTCAAGATTCTTGCAAACATCATCCATCCTGAGGATGACCTCAATGCACTCCAGCTATTTTGTCACATAAAGGCCAAGCTGCCCTCCACCTTGTCTTCTTGATCTGTCCTTCTTGAAGAGACCTTATCCCTCTTGGCAGCACTCCAGCCACGTGAACCATCCCACCATGGATCCGTGATTCCAAGACTGTAGCCCTGCAGCTGCACGTTGATCTCCTTGTGTTTATTCCCCATGCCGCATGCATTAATAAAGGTTATTTTAGTGCTCTGAAACATTTTCAGGATAAAAGAGAAGCTGTGACATCAATGACAGAATAAAAGTGGATACATTAAAAAGTAGTGGCGTATGTGCACAAATCTGAGAGACTGACTTTTACTCCACGCTTCTCCACTTAGGAGGTGGTAATAGCAAGTGCTGTAAGGACTCCAATTGGATCTTTCCAAGGATCTCTTTCATCATTACCAGCCACTAAACTTGGTTCCATTGCAATTAAAGGAGCAATTGACAGAGCAGGTATGTATATATGTTTTTTTCTGTGACAAAGTGGCTCTGAAAAGTATCAGTCTATGTCTTTTCAATTGCTTGGTAAACAGAATGCCCTGGGTTGTTTTGCTCCTGTGGCATTCTTAAATCTATCCACAAATGCTTAAATAAGGTTGACTACTGGGCTTTTTTCAATCTGAATTAGGTGCTGCTTCTGGGAGCAGAATGTTACCTAGGGATATCTCTGCTAATCCAAATCTGATTGAATTTGCTAATTGTTTTTCTGGGATGGGGTTTTAGGGCTCACATAAACTATTGCAAAGGCTACTTGTTGCTGAAACCAGTAGCCTTTTCTTTCCCTGCCCATTTTTTTACATGGGCATGTATGCTTGAAGAACAGTCTTGTGAGTCAATTGATGGGTTGAAACGAGCAAAAAAGTCTTTTTAGGGGAGAGGAAGGTTAATTTTCCACAGATTTGGTTTCTTGAAACAGCATATTACAAGGACTTGAACACAAGGACTGTTGTAAGAGATTCAGTGGGAGAGCCTCTTCTCTCTGCTGGCAGCTTGCTGTGGCCTTGGCTTGCCCTGAGTTAAACAGGCTAACAAAACTGTCTTTAGACATAATTGTAGCACATAGAAAGTTTTGTGCATTTAAGCATCCACAGAAATTGAGCTTCTTGGGTGACTAGCGAGACTTGGAAATGTTTGCTTTAGTGAGCAAACTGTGACTTGTTCTGCAGGATAACAAGGAAATTCTGTTCTGTGGGGCTTACCAGTTCACCATGTTCCATGAACACGAGAGTAGAGATCTGGAAGGCACCCAACAGGGGCCTGTGTGCTCTTGGCACATGGATCAAACATGGCAAGTTTCATTAGTCTTTGATAGAAAACTTCAGTGGGAGCTTTTGTAAAAGGGAGTTACATCTTCTGTGCAAAGGATCCTGAATCAAAACAATTTTGTTTTACAGGTATCCCTGCAGAAGAAGTGAAAGAGGCGTATATGGGCAATGTCTTGCAGGCTGGACAAGGACAAGCTCCAGCAAGACAAGCAGTTTTGGGTGCAGGTATTCATTGTCTTGATACTGGGACCAAAGGTTTTCTGTCTTTATGTAGATGGAGTCTATTGAGCTATAAGTTAAAGCACAGTTGTGCCCAGCCTTTTGTCCAGACAGTCTGTGGGTGCCTTTTTACCCCATGGTGGGTGAAGGGAGTATGTTGTACTCATATAAGTGGGATGTTACTGCCTACAGTGTTTGTAGAACCTGGAGAAGACAATATTGGGGACCACAGCACTTAATGTTAATGATGGATGCTGCTCTTTGAATCTTTTACAAAACACTGGTTTTCTTTACTATATCATTACTCTTAAGTCTAACTGGATAAGGGGTCATTGAGTTTTCTTGAACTGCAGATAAGAGTATGTCATTACACTCATCTTTCTCTGGAGTCTGGAGCTGTCACTTGTAGGGTTCACTCTAATGATAACTGCAGAACGAATATTATTAGGGTGCAGGAATTATTTTCTGCTCCCTTTTGCTGAAGGGATGGGATTCCATACCTTAGCATGTCTCTAGGAAAGTCTTGGGTCAGGGAAGATCTTATGCTTGCTTGGCTCTGTTCCTGTATGTTTTTGAGCGTTGGTCTCTTCTCCCAGGCAACCAGCAGTAGGACAAGAGGGCATGATCTTAAGCTCTGCCAGGGGAAATTTAGGTTGGATATTAGGAGGAAATTTTTTACAGAGAGAGTAATCAGACACTGGAATGGGCTGACCAGGGAGGTGGTGGATTCACTGTCCCTGGAGGTTTTTAAGATGAGACTGGATGTGGCACTTAGTGCCATGATCTAGTAACCACGGCGGTGTTGGATCAAGGGTTGGACTTGATGATCTCGGAGGTCTTTTCCAACGCAGTTGATTCTATGAGAAGGAACTGCTTCTATGTGAGGCAAAGTCATGAATATGGTTCTTTTCTTTCATAGAATTAGAGTGGGTTGGGTTGGAAGGGACCTTAAAGATGATCTAGTTCTAACCCCGCTGCTGTGGGCAGGGACACCTTCCACTAGACCAGGTTGCTCAGAGCCCCATCCAGCCTGGCCTTGGACACTTCCAGGGATGGACCATCCACAGCTTCTCTGGGCAACCTGTTCCAGTGCATCACCACCCTCAACGTTAAGAATTTCCCCTGGCTATTTTCTCTGTCTCTCTGCTGGTATAGAGGTGATGTGCTGGTACCAGAGCCATAATACTAGAGCGAGCAAGCCTAGGCTCATAGAGGCAGTGATGCAGGAGTCTTGAGCCGAGGTGCACACAGCAGAGCCCAAAGCTGTTGTGGTGAGCACTTAGTAACAATAATCACTCAATAATAACCAGTCCAGTGAATGACACTGACCTTACTCAGTACTGTGTATGTTTAGAATCCCTGTACTTCAGGAGTCTGCCTTGTTGCCAGTTGCTAAATTCTGAAGCTTGTTTATGCTTTTTCAGTCTTGGATGCTGCTTAGAGGCAGGGATTGGGATTTTGGGAGGAGGAATAGTTCTGGAGTCACTTCCCTGACCTTCTGTTTCTCTGATTCCTTGCTTGCTTGATCTCTTTACCCCAAGTCTATTGTTGGAAGGGGAGAAACAACAAGAGTCTCGAAGAAGCATGGTAACTACGGGTGAGGGTAGATAAATTGCCCTGACAGGGTAAATAGTGGAAGCTGGACATCCTGGGCTTAGATAAAAATTGGTCCCATATGAAATGTTGCTGAACACCAGTAAAGTATTAGTCTACCCTTTAAATAATACAGTTGTACAAACAACTTCTTTGACTCAGGTCTACCAATTGCCACTCCTACTACAACTGTCAATAAAGTCTGTGCTTCAGGAATGAAATCGATCATGATGGCAGCACAAAGCCTGATGTGTGGGAGTCAGGTATGTGAATTTTAGTGCTGTTCTGTGGAAAAAACACACAGTTAATGTCGTAGATCCTGTCCTACCAGTGACTCTGCTCTTTGATTTGGTATTATGTTTTGGCTTGGGACAATTAAGCTAATTAGAAAGGTTTTATTTTGTTTATGCAACTTTTATTTTATAGTCATTTAAGTGCGTTTTAGTTTAAAAGAGAAAAGAAGTAAATAAAAATTATCAGATATGTTTTTAGAGCTGAGCAAACAAGTAGCGGGTTCTTTTGGAGGGTATTTACATCCTCTCTCCTGCTGTACCCCCACCCCACCTACCACTTCAGCCCTGAAAATGTAATTAAGGGAATTTTCAAGCTTTTAGTTTTGAAAAACTGAAGAAACTTTTATAGACTTATTTTTTGGTGACCTGACTTTCAGACACTTTTAACACTTAATTGAATCAAATATACATACCCAAGCAGTATTGTTTCCAAGTACACTAAAGATGTCTCAGCCTTTTTTATTGTTTTAGAAGAAACGAAATCTGTTGCTGCTGCATAAGGTTTTTCATTGAAGAGCTTGATGGAGGAGAATTGCTCATCTCTGTCAAGTGTGTTCCAAGATTTTCTATACAATTGGGAAAAAAAGACTACCACTTGATGGGAGGATAGGAGAATACATCATCTCCAGTAAGCCACTAAATGCTGTGCAGCAAAGAATGTGGGAGAAGTGTGAATGTGAAAAAAGACATTTCAATTTTGTTTTTATTTCCATACTCAAAGCATTTTGTTATCATCTTTCCTTCTCTGAAGGGAAAGTATTGTCTGTTCAATATATATTTTTGGCTTAAAAAAGTAAGTGGCTCGTAAGTGAGAAATACTTTTTTGTGTGTGTGTGTTTAGAACAGAAGTAAAATATTTAGGTTTTCGTGTCCCTTCTGTGGAAATAACAGTGTAGCTGGAGTTAAGCAACTGCTGAATTGCTTTGGCCTTGCCATGCAGAGAACAGCACTTTGTCCAGTGCCTGCTGAAGTCAGTGGAAGTCTTGTCACAGGACTTTGAACAAGGCCCAGCATATCTTTGTAAACAGCTACATTTGGATTTAGTAATTTATATCCAATGACTTCATGAGAGAGGTGGTGCGTTTGGTTGGTTTGACAGATGCAAGCCATGAGCTCTGAATAGAATCGTAGTTTTCTGCTGAATTAATCATACATGCTGTGCTGCCAGTCTCAACAAAAGCAGAGGCTCAGCAACTTATTACTCTCTTAGAGCTATAAATTATGGGGGGTTTTGGTATTTGTTTTTCCTGGCTGTGGACTGTGAGGTATCTGTGGTGTGACAGTTGGTGATGGTTCCCAGTGGCTTGAGTCAGTGTACACCATTATATAAACAATTTTATTGGCTCTCTCTCCAGGTCTTTCACTTTATGGAATTGAAATGCCAGGGACTCTTGTTCCTCTGATCCATTGCTGCTTCCATATCTGAACTGCCTTTCCAATTTATCTGTCATTTCAGTTTTGTCTCCAGCCTTCTTTCTTCTCTTTATTACTTCATGTCACTGTTCCTGGATCTGGTTTATAATATGTTCTGAACCAAACCATTATTTTTCTGAGTCTTAATTTAAAGAAACCAAAAAAGCTTTAATCTTCTTCTCATTGCTGTTTTGTGTAAAATGTTTTTGAATTTCTATTACCAGCACTATTGAACTCTCAAGGACTCACACTGTGGTGTGTGTATTTTCTTACATTTATGTGTATTTCAAATATGCCATTAAACACAACCGTGTCTATTCCTCACATCCTGAAATCTTAGGAATTTTGGGGCTATAGCCTGATGAACAGTGTGTATAGTTACGGTCCTTATAGCTTTGCTGTTGTAGGTTTTCTGTTTGCTTTGTTTCAGCTTGAAAAGTATACTAACTTATCAGTGTACATAATGATTCAAATTAAGCAATCATTAATTACTAATGTGTGTTTTTCTGTGGCCTTCTCAGATGATAAAACCGTAGTATAAGTCATCTCTCTTTACATAGTAAGATGAAACAATATTATGTAAAATTGCAGGTACTTGTGTTTCTTCATACACCAATATTCTGACTGTTGTTTGTTCCAAAGGGATATGAAGCTGGGAATAAAGAATAAAAATGAGAAAAAGGAGAAAAACCTGTTAAAAGTAAAATTTATAATTTGATCTCAGAAGCTTTTGATGTAAAAGTGCAAGAGATCAAGATGGGTCTTGCAGCTTTGTAAAGCTGCATACAAGACAGAAGTCCTGTTGTTCTGCCAGCGTGGATTAACTATCTTCAGTTGTTCCCCTGTTTGCTTTTTAAATGCACAAAGTTTTTTTTCCTCTCTCTCTAAGACTCCTCAGAAAACTAAAATGCCCATGCTTAAGCTTTGGCTAATATTTGTTCCTACAAGAAGTCATAGAGAACACACTGCATTACTATTAATTTTAACTTGTTTCCTTTGGGCAGGATGTAATGGTTGCTGGTGGAATGGAGAGCATGTCTAATGTTCCCTATACGATGAGCAGAGGGTCAACACCTTATGGAGGAGTAAAGCTGGAAGACCTGATAGTAAAAGATGGGTTGACAGATGCTTATAACCATATCCATATGGTAAATATTCCTGCACAGTGCTAACATATCAACCATAGACCTGATGCAGCTCTGAAAAGCTTGGTTATAATTATTATGGAACTTTTTCATCTCGCAAGCCTTGAAATGAGGAGGAAAAGGTCTTCCATTTCCTGTAGTAACTCTAATGGAGGGGCTAGACAGAAGACCAAAACAGAACAGCACAGTCTGTGTTAATATTTACCTGTCTCTGAAGTCCAAAAAGCCTAGAGCAGGGATTAAAAGAAAAAATAGTTTTGCTACTGATGGATTGCTGTTGCTCCATCTGTGGCAGGGAGGTCTTCGAGAGTACCTACTCTGTAGGCTT
Organism: Neopelma chrysocephalum; assembly: GCF_003984885.1. Classification (NCBI taxonomy): domain Eukaryota; kingdom Metazoa; phylum Chordata; class Aves; order Passeriformes; family Pipridae; genus Neopelma; species Neopelma chrysocephalum. The sequence goes on along the minus strand of NW_020897702.1, from coordinate 9,341,208 downwards.
CAGTGGGCTCATGTTTTTTCTCTCCCCCAATGTACATATCTCATATCTTCTGTGGGAAGGTTTGAGTCAGCTGATGTGCTTGCTCATCAGCATGGTAACTTAAATTGGACAGACAAGTGCAAACTTGGGATGGTTTTGGAAAACAACTGATACAAAGATAGTCAAGAACAAGCATCAGGGAAAAAGAGTTTGAAAAGAGAAGGACTGCTTTCAGCTTACAAATATTTCTGACCCTTACCTGTGGTAATTCACAACTGTAGGGCATTATTGATTGATCAGTTAGTGTTCTTGCTGAGGTCCAGGAAAACATGTAATGAAGAATATTCTACTGTGTTCCATAGATTTGATACAGACCTCACTGCTTTGTGTGTGTTTTATTCTTTTTGCAATACAGTGCACTCTGCTTAGGCTATTGGTTGAAATTCATTCCCACATTTCAGCTAAAATGGATTTTGATTGTGAGGAGTGTAAATGGTGGCTTTGCTAGTTCCCGTATGTGAGGAAAAACTCTAGGAGTTCGTTATAATACAACAAGTTTTAATAGATGGGGACAATATTTTGGAATCTTTTGTCTTCATTATAGCAGCTCTAGGTTGTTTGGAAAGCCTTAGAAGTCTGTGTGAGAACATAAATCCTTAGGATGGCTTTAGGAACTTACCCTTGTCTGTGTTTTAGCAATAGACTGAGGTGCCGGTGTTGTGAAGACTTTAAATTCTTTAATTGCATAGAAGTGAACTTGCTTCTTTTAAGAACTGGAGGAACAAAGTACTAAAGGGTTTTGTGTTGATTCACTGAGTTTCCTAGAGAAATGAGAGGTGGAACTTGTTTAAGGACAAGTCTTTGACTAAATGATATTTTTTTTATTTATTTTGTCACCAAGTATTTAGACAGTGCTGAAAATGAATTCTGATTGTATAATTACAATTGATCTATATATAAAAAGATTTGATTGTTTCATTCTACTTATTTCATTCCAGTTATTAGACAAAAATAGTTATTAGACATACTTTTATTTCTACAGTTTTTAGAGTATCAGATCCCAAAGGCCAGGTAAAGGCCTGTGTGTTGACCTGTTCTGTAACCTTTGGAGTAGGCAAGCTAGGAATGGAGTGAAAATACTAGTAAGATGAAGTGAATATACAGTTCTGTGGCTGAACAATGATCCTTAGTCTCCGAAGGTGTCAGCCCTAAGCACTTTAAAACTTACTTTTACATGCAGTTTTTTAACTTAAAAAAAAAAAATTAAAAAAGGAAATTAAGGAAAGTTCCTTTATGGCTTTGGTAATTTGGATCCAGAAAACATTTTCTAAGTCTGAAGATGGTATTTCAAAATCAAAAGTTACTGTTTGATCATGACTGTGTAAATTAGAAATGGACACCAAATATTAATCATATTCAATTCTATGGAAATCTACTGGTTGAGTTTTTTTGTGTTATTTTTGTGCTTTGCATCCTCAGAAATATCAAACCTAACATACCTGGTTTTCTCCAAGGGCAACTGTGCTGAGAATACTGCAAAGAAGTTCACCATTTCTCGTGAGGAACAAGACACTTATGCCATAGGCTCTTACACCAAGAGCAAAACAGCCTGGGATTCAGGAGTGTTGAAAAATGAAATAGTTCCTGTCACTATTTCAAAAAAAGGTATTGTGGAAGGGTGTGATGAGATGAATTGTGTTTCTCACTGAAAACTGTAACACTGTCTGTATTCAAACTGTTGTTTAACATACAGATCTTGGGAATATTAATTTTAGATCAGCTAAGAATTTTCTGTTAGACAGACTTTCTGGTGAACAGCGGTCAGTGATCTGGTTTTTGTTTCTTAATTTTTCTTTAATGTTACTATAATGTTACATAATGTTACCATGTCTTCTTCCTTTTGTGTGTAAGTAGAAGACTACCTATTGAATTTAGCTACTATGGCTTAAGGACATCTGTGTTTTAATTTACCTTAAAGATATGTTCTTTGTCCCCTTTGTTCAGCCACCAGAAAGTTTAAATGGATTTGCTGTGAATAAATTTGATTAAGGAGTAATTTTTTTTCTTCAGTTTTCGTAAGCACCTTTCTTGATGTGCATTTTGCATGCATTTACACTTTTTTACCGAAATAATAAGTTGTTTAAATAAGCCAGCATTTAATCAAAGTGCTGTGTTAGAGTGTTTTAAGAATGGACAAACACAAAATACTAAACCAAATCTGAATTTCAGGAAAGCCAGATGTGGAAGTGAAAGAAGATGAAGAATACAAACGTGTTGATTTCAGTAAAGTTCCAAAGCTGAAAGCTGTTTTCCAAAAAGAAAACGGTAAATGTTGTTAAATGAACTGCTTAATTTCCTGTCAAGTGCAGGGACACTTTGTTACAGTGAAGAGTACTGTTCAGAAAAGCTTGAGAGCCCAACAATAGTCCCTTGATTTTTAAATGTCTGCTGAGATAAAGAAGGGTGCTTTATCAACAGCACGAACTGGCTTGGATTAAAAGATGGTCCAAGAAGCTTAAACAAGTGAAAACCTCTGTTTTGGACATTTACTTTAAAAAGACTGAAACAGCTTGGTTTCAGTGTAGCTCTTGGCTTGATCTCTGCCAGGTGTAAGCTCTTCTTTCAGTGGGAGCTGGAGGGCCTTTAGAGCATTGCCTGTTGCTTCCCTGAATCTGTAAGCGATAAACCTTTCTGTCTAACTTGAGGTTGTCCCTTGTTCGCAGCCCTTCCTGAGCTGGAATTCTGTGTTAATGCCAGCAGTGCAGCTGCCATTAGGCATGATCTAAAACAGCACCTGGATAAAGATACAAATACCTGTGATTGTGCTTGTTTAATCAAACTGATTTAAAAAAACAACTTGGTTAACTCAATGCAACAGGTATCACCATATTGTTGAGACCTTATGTTCAATAAACAAAGGGAAAAACAATCTTTTAACAGGATATACATGAGCTGTTTCACATCACACTTTCACCTCTGCTCAGACAATGTTTTACCTTTTCTAGGAACAGTTACAGCTGCTAATGCCAGCACTCTGAATGATGGAGCAGCTGCTTTGGTGCTGATGACTACAGAGGCAGCCAAGAGACTGAAAGTCAAACCCTTGGCACGGATAGTTGGTATGATTATCTTTGGCTGTAGTCCTGGAAAACACTCTCATAGTGTGCTCTCAGACCGGGAGTCCTGTTTTGCTGCTTATGTGACATTATGGCTGCATCTTCTCCGTACAGTCCCTGAAATTTCAAGTGTTACACCATCAGGCTTTTGAACACGAACAGAATTTTCTATATGTAATACTAAAAATCTGAAAATATTATTGTGTGGCTCACTTAGGGCACTACATTTTTAGATGCTTCTATTTCATGGATCATTATATTCAGACTTTTTCTATCTTGGCAGCGTTTGTTGCTTGCATGAAAGAAAATCATGTATGGTAAAAACAAAAGGTCTTTAAACACCTTTTGTTGGTTGTTTTTTTTTTTTTTTACAGCTTTTGCAGATGCTGCTGTTGATCCTATTGATTTCCCAATTGCACCTGCATATGCTGTTCCTAAGGTAGGAATAAAACTCAGTATTTTCTGGAGAGAAAAAAAAAACACAAAACCAAACTTCCCTAGCACTGCATTGTTGGTTCATCCCTCAGTGGATCTTCCTGTAATTAGGATTGAAATTGTAATGATGTTGTAAATACAAAGAACAGATGCTAGAATGCAGATCTTTAGAGTTAACAAATTTCTCACATCTATCTTGAAAGAAAATACTACTTTTACCAACTTTGGGCTTGTTTACACCTTTGAAGCTTTGCAGCTCGTGTATTACTCATTCTAAAAGGAACTGAAGAGAAGTGTATGGCATGAGGCAATACTGTGTCAGTTTAAATGTACTTACTGTGGCAGCGCTCTTTGTGTAAGTGTGACGGAAATGTATCCTTGGCATAGGCTACTCTTCATTCCTTCTTTTGTGAAAACTCGAGTTTGTGCTTCACTCCCTCAGTTTAGCTTCTTCTCATCTGACAAAGAGGTTCTGAAATGTGAATTTGAATCAGACTATGGGCAGCCTGAGTCACCTGATTATTTCTGTATAACAGACCTGATTATTTCTGTAGTTAGCTTCCTAGTTTTTTTCATAGTAGTAATTATTTTTTGTTATTTCTAGATTCTAAGTGAGACAGGCCTGAAAAAAGAAGATATTGCAATGTGGGAAATTAATGAAGCATTCAGTGTTGTGGTGCTGGCCAATATTAAAATGCTGGGCATTGATCCACAAAAAGTAAATATTAATGGAGGTGCCGTCTCTCTTGGACATCCAATAGGGTAAGTAAAATAAGCACTGGGTTTTGTTCTGCACAGGGGCGTTGTTTTATAGGTAAACTGCTAACACATTTATCTTTTTTCTCAAGTTTAATGGAAGTAGGAAGGGAAAAAAAATTTGCTATCGAGTACATAGTTTCCTCTGCCAGGTGTTAAATTTGAAGGTATCTTGAAAACCAACCATGAAGAGAAAAATGCTCCTATCACCTACTTTTATAAAGATCTTGTTACTGTAGCTATATGGATTTATGAAATACTAAACCAAATCCCTATTAACATGACAGAATAAACAATAATAATTAATCAAGTAGTTAAGCCAGCAAAATTTACAGGTAACCTTATGAAAATAGCCAAGCTATTTTCCAGGGAATTTAATGGTCCAGGGACTTTTATTTTTCTTACATGAGCAAAGTGAAATTCCAGGTCTCGCAAAAGGATTTTTGGCAGCAAACGCAGGTGTCTCTCAGCACCTGATGCAGAAGGCAGGGACAGTCTGGAGGATGGTGGTGGGTCTTGAGTTTGAAGTTCTGTCTTCTGGTTAGTTAGGTCACCTGCTGTGTTCCCCAACCATTGTCACTTACTCATAACTAAAGTGTATCCCATTGAACCTCCCCAGGAGTGATCACACTGCACAATCCGGCATAGATTGTATATCAGGAGCAATAGAAGCACTTCGTGGTTCCTAAAAAGCTCTAATCAAGGCATAATCCTTCAGGATGTGCTGGCATCTCCTCTGCCATATCCTGCTACAGGAATATGACTTTTTTTCTTAAAAAGATTTTCACATTAGGCAAAGTAGGACACTGAACGGTATCTAGTTTTAAGCAAATAAAAAAGTGTTCGAATTTAATCATTACAATCAATTTGGTTGTGGTAGATTTATCTTATTTGAAAGAGCTTTGCTACATGTAGAGATACTTCATAATATATAGGCTGACATAGAGGTGATTTCTTTTTCTAGAAGAAACTTTACTACATAAACATGGAGTTTTTGTTTGTGCATGTGTAAGAAAGAATCTTTGTGTTTAAGTACCGTAGCTAGAGAGGAATAATCTGTATCACATATACCTGTAGATGAAAGGGTTGGTTTGGTCTTTTTATGGGTATTATATTCTGCCCACTATCCTGTGTGGGTCAAATTAAGAATTTCCTTTAAACTAAGCTATATAACTTTTCTTTTTCTTATATTTAGAATGTCTGGAGCAAGAATTGTTGTTCACATGGCCCATGCATTGAAACAAGGACAATATGGTCTTGCAGGAATCTGCAATGGAGGAGGCGGTGCTTCTGCAATACTGATAGAGAAGCTGTAGCCCAAGTACCATCAGAAACACAGCCTTAAATGCTCTCTGATCAAAATTATCAGTGGTAGCTGTTAACATCTTATTTATCAATTGATGGATGAATTCTGAAACTGCTATTTCTTAAAGCATCATTGATTACTGATCCAGATAACTGGGTTTTTATTACTTTGTCAGTGCAAGTTTTTGTACAGTACAAATAAGTAACGTCAAATTATGTCTTGAGACCTGACAATAAAGAATGTAACGGTGGCTTCTCTGTCACTGGTTTCATTTCTCAAAGGCCTCTGAAAAGGAATTCTCTTGCTAACTCAAAGAGTGCTGCTATAGGAACAGCTCTTACAGTTTTGCTGCTTAATTTTTCTAACTACTAAGTGATTTTCATGGAAAAAAAGTAAATTAATCAAAGGTGGGTTTTCTACTGTTGTGGACCTTGAACCCAGCTCAAATGCAAATCTGACAGTAATTTTAACAGGACTAATGAACAAATTAATTGTCCTAATATTTTCCTCCACACATGGTTGGACTGGTTTGTACTGGGACCTTTTTTTTTCTGGGAAGGAATGCACTTGTAGAGGTAGTAAATGAACAGTGGGCTTTAAACACTACAATCTAAGAAAACTAACATTCATTCCTGCTCTGCCACCTGTTCTCCTAAAAATTATTTGCTGTATGACAGCAGCTTGGAACTGAAGATCCCTTCGAAGTCAACTCATAATTCGTGTCTTGACTATTTCCAGATCACCTGAACTGAAGAAGAAACATTATGGTGGGTAGTAGCTGTCCCATGGAAGAGCTACATTAGGTCTCAGATAAAGAGCAAATTATTTTAAAATATCACCTGTCAATACTATTAAACATTTCATGCTTATGGCAATTTTTCACTTGCCTGCCCTAGCCCCTCTGACAATTGCTATTAGAATTTAGTGTTTAATACTCGACTCTTTGTCTTCAAAAATGACTGATCAACATGACTTTTCTATACAATATTTGCAAATCTGCTTCATGGACTTAAAAACATTAAGCAAGACACACAAATTTTTATTAAAACAAAAATATTTATTCAAGCTGTAAATGCTATGCAGTATTTAGTTATTGGATGGGTTTAATATAAACATCTACTGCATAATATTGGTTCCTTAGGAATCCTTGTATTCTATCTGAAACATTGCCCTGTTGCTGTACAGAACTCTTACAACAAAACTTGCATTTTTTAAGACCTCAAGAATTTGAGAACACAGGAAGAAAGACCAATAGAGAAAATTCTGCCATTTTGGAGCAACCCATGCTAATTATTAGTAAAATGCAGGCTGAGCTTCTCCTGCACCCCTCTTGAAGAGAGTTTGTATAATAGCAATGACAACCTCTATGTTAAAGAGAAAAATCAGATGCAATTTTTTTCAAGTCTGGCTAAAAACGTAAGAGATAGATAGTAACAAACTTCTCAGCAGTAGAAAAGACAGGTGAAAGAACTGACTTTTGCAACAGAACACACTGTCAGTCATGTCTGCTGTCGCTCCAGTTTAAGTATTCATACTGGGGTGTAACCCCACACAAAAATACATTGTTTGTAAACAACTTTTGCATTCAAATTACATCCTATGCAGCAAATACTGTAAACAGATGAGGCCTATCCAAATTAAAGTTCCTGTCTGAAGGACTGGCTGGGAAAAGCTTCATCAGATGAGAAATGCTTTTTGAGGTTTTATTTGCTGTACATTTAGATACTGATGTTTTTGTTAACTCATTCAAAGCCTTACAACATGGGTTTGACAGTTGTGAGAGAAGAGAGTGTTAGTACAAGCCAGTTAGATCTGAAGATTTAAGTCCCTTTTGGATTCAACAAGACAATGGGAAGTGGCCAAGGTAGCTGCCCGTGTCTTAGAATGGTGAATGATAGAACACTACCCTCAAATTCACCACCTTTTCACAGACTGGCTGACCGGTTCATGGGGCAAGTAGAGAAAGCAGCAGAACACAGACAACATGGTGTAACATGAAATGTGCAACCTTTCTTACATTTCATTTACACAAATTTACAATTTTGCAAATTAAATGGCTCTATAATTACGCAAGTGCTTTTTCAAAAATAAACATATACCAACTCAATGATATTTACACTTAGCAACCTGCTTCAGAAACAGCACAACTTTGCTATAAAGTGAAACTTCAGTGCACTCAAAGTGCAACTTGCCCTTTAGAGTTAACTTCTATTCCCATGCAAAACCTCAGCATCGCTCCACTGAGCTTCAGACGGTCCCAGTTCAACTTCTTTTTGTTCATTCATCATAATGCAAAGACAACAAGAACTTGTCCACATCCATTCCTGCTGGAAAAGAATTTGGTAGCTTCTTTTTCTGTAGAAGAGAGTAAGAGCTGTGTTAAATACTAAGAACCCAAGGGCACTGATGAGCCTGTAAGCATTCCTTTCTTCCTCATTCTTCCATCTCCCTTGCAGACGTGCCTGCACAAAGCTCACCCTGGGCTCAGACACTGCAGTGCTCCTGCACTGATGTGTACACTGACATGCAGTGGGTACCAATGGCACAGTCAGGGGACAGGAGTAGCTGAGCTCAGCTTCAGTGGGAGCCCACCCCAGCTGAGCCTGGCACAGCCCCTCAGAGCTAGGCACAGACACACTGTGAGGAACAGAGCCTTTTCCAGACACAGTATTTCAGGAATATCCTGGAACTAAGCATGGGGAATTACAAAGTAACACTGTATCTCCTTTCTGGTTATTTACATACATCACCTTCTTGTGTCTTACACTTCAGCAAGGTTCCCTTTAAATCCTCAAGTCAAGGGCACAGTGCTCCACACTACAGAGACTGGGAATACACAAAATAGGAATTCCTACTCATGGTGAGTAATGAGGATGTAAAAACAGCCTGAATTCTAGTAAGGCCTACTTTGAGTTTGGCCTAATTCCTTACATTCCCTAGAATGTAGTTTGAAGTTAGAATTTAGAAATTCATTGGTGTTTAAGGAGAAATAATGTAATTTCCACAGGTATGTATTTAGAGAGTCAGCAGGAATTACCTGTGTGCATCTGAAGATTAAGTCTTAAGAAAACTTAGTTCAGAGAAGCCAAGTTAGAAAAACTGACAAATAAAAATAGGTTGCCAGGGATTTGCGCTAGCATCTCTGAACCATTCCATTACAAATAATATATAGACAGATATCTAATATATATTTATATTTTAAATTAAAAAAGGTAAATGCTTGCACTTGCCTTTATTTTCTTCTTTTTTGATGGTGTTGGAGAGCTCTGAAGGTCTTTCCTATTTGCAGAACGAGAATTTCTCTCACCCTCATTCAAGTCCTCTAGTTTCCTTTTCTTTACTGTGCTCCTTAAAGACCTGAACTGGTGAGTGTTGTCCTTCAGGGGGGTGGCAGTGCTAGTCCTCGCGATGGCTGCCCGCGACAGGATCATGAGCGTGTGAGCTGCCATACTGACACTGTTCTCACTCCCTGTTTCGCTGGCAGGACTGCAGGCAGGCAGGTCTGGTGTGGCAGGGGGTACCATGATTCTGGGGGTTGTGCTGTCCTCGTTGAAGCGCCGGCAGGTCGGTGTCCGTACACTGTCTGTGGTATCATCCGTGTGCCTGTCCCCAACTCCAGACGGCGTACGGGGCACTGGCAACTCTCCGTTTTCAACTGTTTTACCAGTTGGGCTTTGCCACTGAATGTCTTGCAACATTTCCACACACTGTTTACTGAACGGACTTGACAGGCAAATGCCTTGGTTGGAAACTTTAGCTGGTTCTCGCTTTGGCTCCTTTGAGGACAAAGAAACAGGCCCTGAAGATTTGCTATTTCCAGTGCCACTGGACAGTGATCCCTGCTTTTTGTTCAGCTCTTGCACCGAAGCAACTGTCTTCTCATTCCATAAGCCAACACTCTGTTGACCATTTGAGAGTTTGGCAGTGTCCTGGTTCTTCAGCTTTTCATCAGTATCCCTTCGTAATTCATTTTCTTTATTTGCTGTAGTCTTGTGGAAGGGATCCAGTGACAGTCCTGCAGTTGCCACCTTCCGCTCGGGCTGCAGCTCCTTTGCAGATGTGCTTCTGTTGCTACCAACTTCTGGCTTACACAGAATTCTGGGCAACGTTTTATCCTTCTCTCTCTTTGGCACCTGTGCCTTAGCAGAGGAGGATGCAGAGTCAACAGCAAACACAGTATTTTCATTTCTTTCTTTTGGGGATGAACTCTTAGTAGTCTGAATTTGGATGTTTCCTCCTGGAGTGGGTAGGAGGTTATCAAAGCAAAGCACTCTCCTGTGACTCTCACTTTGTCTTGAATTTGAGCTTGTGCTCTCTACTGGTGCAACAGGTAAGTTCTCCTCCACTTTCCTTCCTAGTTCTGCACTGGTAAGCTTGTCCCAGTTTCCAGTCCTGAAAATGAAATGAAAACACTTCATCAACACACTTATTCTTACTAGGCAAGTTCGTTTCAGCTGGCTGGAAATCTCCACCCACCCCTCAAAACACATGTTCAAAGCTCTCTCCATTCTAAATGTAAGTATTTTATCAACAGGCAAAGACTAAGAGAAAGGGATGACAACTGCAGAAAGCTCAGAGAAGGATTTCTTGACAAAAAGGTATGAAACAGTCTGTACAAGGAACAGTTAGGTAGACTGGGGCTCTTCAATCTGGAAAGAGAGAGGACTGAGGCAAAATGCAACCAAGCTCTGTGAAAATAGCCCTCAAACAGGAAACTATTTGCTGCATCTTCCAGTCAAAAAACTAGAGGTGTTGAGTAAAACTAGTATTGGGTTCAAAATACAACAAGTAGGTCTAGACACGGCATGTAACTAAGCACATAGCTTAGCCTGAGAACTTTTTTACCTTGAGGTATTTGTAGATGCTGGTAGTTAACTTGACTTCAAAAAGAAACTGGGTGCATTCATGACAGTACAGTCCATCCCAGAATATTAGTTAAGGCTCTGGAAGTCCTTGGAGCTGAAATTACTAAGAGGCTGCCAGAATATTCTGGGCAATGTCACCATGTGCATGCCTTGTACCCTCCCCTATGTATTTGCTGTGGGTGACAGGATACAGAGCAGGACAAAAAACTTCCAATGGGTATCTGGACAACAATATACAAACTCCCTAGGGCTTGGTCTCCACCTGACAACCAACCACATTCAAGTGAAAAAGCCACCACTGCAGTAGCAATGTCAAAAAAGAAAAATCCTTCTGCTCTGTCAGCTCATACCACTGCTGTGTCTGTGCCCTCTGCCTGGCTTATGCTGCATTTTCACGAGAAGCTTCTGCATCATTCATCTATGCTAGTGAGACTCTCCCTATGCAGATAAGCCTTTCTGACTCCTAAGAGGAAAAGTCAAATTAATTTTGGGATGCTATCTTTGGTGCCTTTTGGATGGTAAAGAAGGTATGAATGGTAGCAGTTTGTTTTAGTTCCATGAAATTTGAAATGAAACAAAGGGTGGAGACTAGAAATGGGAAACTACATCTCCTTACAGGGAAGATTTTGCAAAACACGTCTAGAGATCAATTAAAGTTAAGGGAAACTTGAATTATGAAAGTGATAGTATCCAAAATCGTGCTTCTGTGGCTTTTTAAAAATAACATATGCTTTTTGCACGCATATGTGCTGTATACCTTGGTATATGACTGGGGTTTTTTAATAAGTTGACTTTACTGTCCCTGTTTTCCTCCACTTTTCCAACATTTTAACTGAGTTCTGAATAGGTAGATTTTTTTGGTATGTCTTATTTTTACAATAACAGAACATTTCACCTCTAATATTTAAACTGAACTTCTTATCTCCTCCTACACTCTTTTTGCTCATTCCAACATCCTTTTGTTTCTGAAGTCCATTAACGATAAGAAGTCACTACTGAAGCCTTGCTTTCTTCTCTCCCTTGCCCAACAGTAAACTAGTACCTACCCCAATCAGCAATTAAGTTATGATTATCAATATAAAGTTAGCATGCTGTTGTCCTTGCTATCTTTGAGTTTTCACTTTTTAAATGACTAAGCACTGTTCTAATCCACACAGTTGAAACACAGATGCAGAACCCAATCTAATAAACTACTAGATTTGGGTCAGAAAATGGTAAAGGCAATGAGGCTACACTATAAAACCATGGGCTACCACTCATCTGAAAAGAAAAAACAAAAGTTTTAGTCATTTAAATCTCCCAGTAAATGTAACCAGCAATTTCTCCTCGCTTAGACTCCACCCAAACAATTTGTATTCAACAATTGAGACAGGACAAAATAAACACAGAGCCATACAAAATTAACATAGGAACAGGAACAAGAAAATCCTAGCACAGGCTGCACCAGTATGAGCAGACATCTGTATCAATACTCCAGGAAGACAGGCAGGAGGAAAGGGGGTACTGCTTATGCCACTGTTAAAAAAAGCTGCTCTCTTTTCCACCAATACTGAACGAAAAAATTCATGGCAGGAAAAAGAATGCAAGTTTCAACACCTAACACTACTGACCTTTGTGTTCGAGAATTTGTATGGTTCAAAGGCTCAGCTACACTTGGAACCAGTTTTCCTGAAACAACAGATGGAGTATGAATGAACTACAGTATTCCAAGTAAATAATCTCACAGTTAGTACAATGCCATTTCACCTGACAGAGAACCAACCAGTAAAGAAAAGCCAGCAACAAAACTCTGCAATTTTTTTGTAACTTTAAAGTTTACAGATTAGTAGATGACCAAAGGTCACCAACTAAGTATAGAAAAGAAGCTTGCTGTCTACACCTAGATAATACACAGGCCTGGCACGACTGGACTTAAAATGCACAGTAGGGATTTCCAAGTAGAAAGGAAATAACACAGAGAACTCTCACTTATCCATTGGCAAAAAGGAATGCAAACTAACTATACAATCCTTGCCTTTTTCTTAATTTGAAATTTCATTCTGTTTTCATTTTTATGCATAAGCCTGCTGGGTTTTAAAAAGGTAGATAGGCTAAAGCACAAGCTGCCCTTATAACTCAATTTTTCTATTTTCAGTTATTTTTACTTACTCCTTCCCAACGCTGAGAAATGAATGTAACACCAGTCTTGTTACAATTAACTATTTAAAGAAGCAAGGTCTCAATGAAACGAATATACAGAAGCATATACTTGAAATGGCAAAATGAAAACAGATAGCAGAGCGCATCTTCTTGTACAAATATGCAACACTTCTATTAAATATTTTCCTTAGAAATTTTTAGCACTGCCGACTCATCTAATATCTCCTTTGTTACCATGTAGCTTGGTTTCAATGGCAGCAGTAAAATGGACTTAAAACCAACAAGATGAAAAATTACCAGAAATATAAAGAAAAGTAAACTTTTAAAACTGCATGATAGCCTTGAAGCATTAAAATTTGGAAATAAGCTTGATTCCAAATCTGGAATTATGTTATGTGCTGGAAGTTCTTTGTAAACCAGGCAAAATACAGTCACTAACTGCAGGTACAGGCCTCTCTCAAAGCCATCCCAGCAGTTGCCTGGCAGAGAAGCAGTGGTATTTATAAAACTTTATTACTTAGAACTGACACATCTTTAGAACCCTCCCACTTTTCTTCTGCCCTTCTCGAGAATGCAAGGTGGGTACCTGTATTAGTCTTGTTTCTTGGTCCAGGAATCTTCTGTGATTTGGGAGGGATGGGAAGTTTTGGGACACTTCCATTGCACACTGGATTAGCCACAGGCATATGCAGAACCTTGAAAGGATCAAAATATTCTGTTACAATTCACCAAAAGACTTCTTATCACTTCTGCTTTAATTTTGAAAATCTTTATTTGTGATGTGCTACCTGGCAGGCAGGTGCTGAGAACGTATTTCCATTTTGTCCTACTACTGAGAGAGGTATCATTCCCACCATTCCTTGCAAAACTGGTTGCACTGGAGAAGCAATTATAATGGCAGAACCTAAAAAATATAAAAGTGTTAAAATCGTACAGAAACTAAAAGTACTTCAGTGAAAAGAAAAGCTTCAAGACGGGACTCATTAAAATTATGCATGGTCAAACCTGTGGCAAGAAAAGGTGCAGCTTTTTACAAAAACTTCCCTGTCCTTGCTATATAGCACTAGTAGAAAACAGGACAATTACCAGTGTTATTTTTAGTTTAGTTAAAGTCTGTTCTCCTTTTTAAGAAATAGTTCAAAATTAAGCTTAAAGTATGATAAACCTATCTTAAGGCTTAAACTTTGATTTAAAGTAATGTATAAAAACCAGTAAAAGTGACATCAAACAGCTCATTTGGCTGCCAGGCAGACGTGAATTATAATATAGGGAAACTATCATACCACATTCATTGAAAAGTGGAAGAAATTTTCAAAAGTGAAGAAAACTATTTCTCTCTATCTGAAAAAACAATTAAGGTAATAATTGCATAAAGAAATCTTAGTGACAGAAAAGGCTGGCACTCTTAAGATCTTGCACATACTGTTGCACTGGCCTCTGATCACAACGAAATGACTACACACTGAAATTCAAGGGTAACTGCAGCAAATTTTTAGCTTTGGAAAGAAATCTAAATGTGTTGATTACAGGTGATTTATAGTTGGGTATAACATTCTAAAAAGCACTCAGAAATTTTTACTGCGGTAGTAATAAAAATGCTTGTATCAGGAGATTTTATATCATGGAAAGAAATAATTTTATACTTTCATATTTACCTAAATGTACTTCTAATGCAGACAAGGATTTTGAAAAATGAAACAAAACTAAGGAAGTAATTTGGGAAGGGCTAGCTACATCTATCCAGTTATCTAATCTAAGTATGGATACTTGTAGCACTCCATTTATAGCAGAAATCTTATTAAAACAAAACCCTGTTTTATTTAGCCAAAAGACATGCACCATATAAACACCACATTTTCAGTAATTTTCCAATAATGAGACTACCTTGCGGGAAGTTTGGAGAGACAGTCTGGTTTGCTGGAAACGTATTACTCGATCTAGGAGGAGTCTGTAACTGTTGTACAGCTGGAGCTTGGGAAGCAAGTGGCATAGAATTGCCAGGCAATACAACTACATTTGATGGTGTTACAGCTGTGCCCAAGGTTGCTGGATCAGTCATACAGGTGGCTATATAGAGGTTGCTTGAATTCCCAAAAGCTGTGCTTGTTGCTGGCATCAACTGTATAAGGCCCCCTTCGTTGGAAAGATGAGTTGAACCTGCAACTGAAAAGCCAGTGCAGTCTTCATTCTGAGTGTTAACTGAGGTGACCACAGGATCTTTAGGTCTAAGCATAAGAAGATTCTGCTCTGCCAAGGCAGCTGAATCCACATTTTTTTCTGTGTCTTCTGAAGTTAGACATTTGGACAGGCCTGCAGTTTTGGTTGGGGATTTGGCTGGAGACGACAGTATTATAGTAGGCAAATTTTCTCCTGTGATGCTGGAAACAGCATTATTTATCTCTGTGTCTGATGAAATAAATGGATCATCGCTGATGATGATCTTGAGGGACATTATATTAGAAGGATCAACATCCATTGGTTGACTACTAGAAGATACACTGCTTTTGGCCTCAGTACCTGACTCATCTGTTGAGGACGCAGTTTCTGGGAGAGGAGAGGGGCATATTTCAGAGGTAGTAAGATTATTTTCAGTGGATACTACAGAAATTTCTGAACATGCTTTATCACCAGGAGAGAAATATAAATTATCGCCATCTACTTTTGTAGAAGAGGAAGGTTCCTGCATTTCCCCTTGTGTACCCTCTGAGTTTGACAGTCCTGAAGGGAGGTTAAAATCCTTCTTACAAGGCTTATCAAGTGTATGCTGATCATTTGAATAAGTTTTGTTAGATGTATCAACAACTTCCAGCTGCAACTCTGCTTTGTCAAGATCCGAAATTTCCCCTGCAGATGCTGCAGCACAGTCTGGCTGCGTGCCCTGCTCCTGATGGCCAGAGTGGTGACCAGAGTTCTCCTGTACAACACCAGGTAAGGCAGCTGTATCATTTGTTACAGTCTGTTCTTTTTCTGTATCTGCTGATGGGCTAGAAATGGATGAATTGGTTTTTTTTAGTTGTACACTGTGGCCAAGGCTCCCATCAGAAGGACTTACAGAAAGTGTTTTTTCAGACAGTGATGTATCTGGTGATAACTGACATTTACTTGGAGAATGAGTTTTGCTTTCATTGGCTGTAGTATCCTCTGCCAATGAAATCAAAGAAATCTGTGGACTACCAGAATGAACATATTCTAAACTAGGACTACTTTGAGAACTATGACTTGGTAGGCCTTTTTCAATTTCCATAGCGCTCTCACTTTCAGATACTAATGCAGAGGACTCTTTTGTAACATAAGTATCTGCGCAGTGTTCATTACATTTGCTGTCAGAACTCTGTGTCTTGTCAGGTTCAGTCAAACCAGGCACAGAGTCAAAAGCAATTTCAAGATCTCCAATATGTTCAGGGGTAATAGTTGTAAGTACTTCAGTCTGCTTCCTTGGTCTACAATTCCCATGCAGCTGTTCATTGGTTGCATTTTTCTTAGCCATATCATCATCATTAATGCTGGTCTTCAAGGCACATGTTGCTTCTCCTAACTGAAAATCTTTACAGGACAGTGATTCTCTAGAATTATCACCTGTAAAACAGAGAATAAACTAGTTTCACATTAGAACAGATGAGCCTTTTACCGCATTTTGGAAACAAGTAATCAGTTCAATGGAAAACTGTTTCACATGAAACTAAGTGGGAATAACGCTACTCATCCTTACTTTCAAGTTGAGAGGAAAATCTATACAGTTACATACACTTGATAATCTGGAAAATCAGTTTGTACATTAATAATTAAAATTGCACACATAATATGCAAACAGCTGAGGTCACTAAATCAGATTTCCAAAAGCACAAAAACCATCTCATGACAAAGACCTCTTGGCTCTATTTCTCAAATACTTTCACTAAGTATCTGCTGCTGATGCACTACTGTCAAGAACAGTGTAGACAGACTAAACATACCTGTTGTCTAGAGTAGGACTGTTTTTGTGTATAAATTAACCGATACAATACAGAATAGAGATAAAAGATTAATATGGTAAGATGTAAAATATTATCTTTAAGTGTTCCACAATGAATACCGCAAAGTATCTCTGTTCTGAATGAGAAAACAGATTTGCCAATAGTATGGTTGCATTTAGGAGCTTACCAAGTACAACTTTTAAATACAGTGATGGGACTACCATTAAATTTAATAGACTGAAACTTTCTAACACATCAGGTGTCTGTTATGTGTATATGCATGTTCGTGCAATGAACATGTCTGTAGGTGTATCTGTATGTTCATGCAATATCCAATCACGTCAGATTGGATATTACCAGTGAAAAAAAGTAATAGTTCGAAATTTACAAATTGTCTGAAAATATTTTCATAATGAAAAGTGAACACACTAGAAGAAATCTCAAAGAAAAAATAAAAAACCTACATCTGCTACTTTCTTCTGTTCCTAAAGAACTTCCAAATGTTTCCAGGCTATCCTCACCCACCAGGATTTCATTTTCTACTCCACTCCGACCAGAAATACCAGCAGGTAAGTTCTTGTTTACCTTGCTCTTTCCTATTTTCAAAATAAAGCAGGAAGAACAGTTAAATATGTCATTTTACACACAAGCGTGATTATTACATTTTAAATGAATTATAGCATAAAAATCTCCTTACAGTTAATGTGAGGATATCCCTGATCAGACAAACAGAAAAATTTTACAACAGCACAAATATAAACTATCATCCTTTAGACCAGCAGAGTCTAAAATAACAGCAATAAAGCAGTCACTGTTGGCAACAATCACACAAACCTAGAATTTCAGCCACAGGAAAACGCTGTACTTTATAGCTGTGTGTAAATATATCTAAGAATCTAATTGTGAATTGAGGGACACCGATGCCATACAGTTCATTTCTCTTGCAAAAAAGGCCTGTTGAATTACTTTGCTTTGTCAAGCAATACTTGGGAAAACTCATCATTCATGATGCTTCACAGTAACACTACAATTGAGCATGATGTACCCTACCATAATCAAACCAGTCAAATAGAGCCTGAAAAGCTGGATCTGATTCTGTCTGTTCTAGAATGTCCTGTATAGCCTCTTCTGACATATGAATTTCACCCTGAGAAAAGACAAGACATATAGAATTGGTTAGACAATTACTTCCACAACTTAAAAAGAATAACAGACAAGAATAGGTGTTTTTTTCAGATTGTTTTTAGTTCTATTACTTCTACTCAGCGCAGAAACATAAAGACTAATGCTGGGAACAGTTCTGCCACAAATGTCACGTCTGTTAAAATATATTAGTGACTGAAGTTTAGGAAACAAGGTTCCCCAAAACCCAAATGTCTCTTGTCAGACATTACACTCTGCACATGCACATTGGAGTATTCTCCACATAACAACCAGCATTGACCAATAAGAAGGACAAAATCTCAGGCTACACCGGAAGCTTATGCAAATGCTATGGATCCTGTGAGTTTGTATGAGCCAACCACTGGTAAAAAAAAAAAAATCCCCAAATTAACCCTAATTTCTTGGGTTTGAATGTATCCAGAAGCCAACATTAAGCAAAAGGAAGTTTAATTTTATTTACCCATTACATGTTCTATAACAAAACTTTCAACTACTTTTGTGGAGGGCAATTGGAAAGCACAGCTACATGGGACAGTGCTCTAAGATGCCTGTTTCAAGCTGACTTGTTTCGTAGTGGCCCAGGAATGAGTGGGGGACTCAGTACATACCGAAACGTCCAAATACAAGGTTTCTCCTGACTTCCTGAAGATCCCCTAAGCACTCTACAATCTTTCATATGGTGAATGTAAGGGTGCATGTCCCTTGTGATATGCTTATTTTGTCTTAGCTACTCTAACTAAACCAAGAAGCTGCTTTGATTTAGTTCTGCTCAGAAAAATGGAACACAGCTTTTCAGCTCTGTATTTTGACAATTGACCTAAAGTCATCAGGCAACAGAAGAATAGCTTCTGAAAACCAGATACCTCTACTTCATAAATGGGCAACTGCCTCTATCTCCTGTCCTTCTCATGAGGGCTGTGAAGATTGTAATTTCACTCATTAAGAGTCCTTTTTAATTCTGTGATTGCCAGCTTGAGGCTTGCAGGAGGATGAAGGCAGAACACTATAACTATGTTTAGGCTGTAGTACATTTCCTCCAAGAGCAAGAAGATACTAAATTTGATATCATTATTTAGGCTCCAAAACCAATGTCTCTTGCTATACTAGATCCATGCTTATCCTAGAGCAAATCAGAAAATCAGATCAGATCAAACATCTCTGGAGACGACAAGACATTTTAAATTCCTTTTTCTTCTATAAGGCCAGTCAGAAGCTGGTAGCCAATTACTGGCACCAAAGATTCAATGACAAGCAGGCAGCTGATGACTGTGGGACAGTGTACTTAAATCCAGTCTGAGTGCAATGTTAACAGCTAATTATTGCCAGAAGCAATCCCAGTCCCTTGGCTTTTGACCTTGCTGCATGCTTATGCTGTCTTGTATGGGCACTGGGAATGAATTCAGAGCGCTATACTGGCACAAAATCAGCTCCTACAGAACACTAGTGTCCTGTCAGCTCCTCGAACCTGCCCAGCACCATACAAGGTAAGAGCTCGTGCCTATGCAAGGACAGCTGCGGAGCCATCGGGTAGGCTTAGGTGTGTTGGCAAACAGAGACAAATAACAAGATATCAGACAGAGGTTCAGCATAGTTCCCATAACTGATCATTCTCACGTGTGTGGTCTTAAAAAAATGTGAACAGGGCAATCTACACCCACCTGAAGTCCAAGGATTTCATCAATTGAAGTCTCCTGTTCTGTGGGACCACTGTCTGTCTGTTTAGGGGCCTGTGCAACACTGCCATCACTGCAATACATTAGTCATTAGTTCAGAACTCACAAATCAATCAAATAAGAATACATATGAAGTTCAGAGGTTCCTCTTCTTACCTGCCCAGGATTTTGTTAATGTTTTCAGCGAGCTTCTCCTGAAGAGATTTGTTGCTTAAAATTTTTTCTCTGGCATTTTCAATAACCAATTGCTGGAAAAGAGTTTTAAAGCAGTCAGGTTTCTATTTTTATCAACACTAGAAAAGGAGCATGAATTTCCAACTTACTGGTAAAAAACATTTAAAAAATCAATTCAAACAAAGAAGACTTTTGTAACAGAGAGACAGCCAATCTGTGACATGACATTGCTATGAAAATCATCGCAAAACATTCATGTACTTCTAGTCTCCTAAAATACAGCAAGGCTTGTTCTAAAGTACAGCAAGGTTTGTTGTGCCTTCTGGTTTCCATTCTCTAAAGGATTACTTTATTCCAACAGCCTATAGTTACCTTAGCAAAGCAAATAAATCAAGAAAAACAAAACACTACATAGCCACAACAACCTTATGAGATTAATACACAGAAGAGCTAGTTCCAAAAACAAACCAATACATTTATCTTCTAAAGGTAATTTCTATAATACCCAACATGAACATAGAAGAGACTAGTTCTACTCAGTTTGAATTTGTTTCTTAAATGTAAATACTTCCCATAACGATATACTCACTGGAAAGTTACCATCAATTAATTCTTCAAGAGGCTCACTTTCTTTTTCTGTTACTGCTTCGTCAGAGTCTTGAGAACCTCTAGTTGCTGAAAGAGGTCCCGATGTTCCAATGCTTTTCCTCTTCTGAGATTCACTGAAACATTGCAGGAAATTTATGATGTATTTTATGAGAAGATTGCAAACAATAGAGCCAATGGTCAGTGAATGAAGTGTTTCTATTCCTTCTTAGCAAACAACACATTTTAATCAACAGAAAATTAACTACATATTGAAAATACAATAAAAGCTGATACCTGTTTCATTATATCATATTCATCTATGGTGTCCGACTTCACAGAAGTTACAAACAAATATACAGACTGTGGGTAAACAGCACAATGGCAAATTGAATTCTGTGCCCACTATTCAGTATTTCCCCCCCTTTCCACTACATGTTACCTTAAGTGGTGGTACAGGTCCTAATTAACTGGCACTCAAAAAAAAAGATTTGGGCATTACCACTGAAAACAAAGACCTCTCAAGGAGCAGCTGTTCTCAAAGAAGAAAACAAATGTTAGGCTGAGAAAGAATTTAGATGATGAATAGGAAATATAATGTTTTTATATGAGATCACAGTGCCGGCTCTTCTGAAAACATCAATCAGCAGTAGCATTAAAATCACTTATATACAAAAAAAGTCATGCAGGAATAGAAAAGACTTGAAAAGGGTATGAATTAGTAGGGGTCTGGAAAAACAGTAAGAAAAACCATCGACTGGGATTTAGTCAAAGACAATAAATGGAACACAAAGAGACCGGTCAACTCATTAAAAAAAAGGATATTGGAATCAGAAAATAAAAAATGCAAAACTAGTATAAGAACAGTTTTCCACACGACCTCTAGAGCAAATATGAATTTTTTTGCTGACAAAATTTACTGAAGCCAATAGTTTTGCAATGTTAAATGCACATTTTTATCAATACTAAGAATTTTTATAATTGAAAAGGATATTTTGGAAAGAATACTAAGTCTCAGCGCCAAGATTATTTGCCTATGTCTAATATTGGAATAATGTCAAGATTGACTCTATACAAGTAGCCTCCTATCACTCTAATGAATTTCCTTTCCTTTGTGGAACATCACACCCTGGCCACCCTCAGTGGCTCCTAAATGTGAAACACCCCACCATGAAAGAAAATTTACACTAGAGGTTAGAACATTGCATAATTTCTAAAGGATCTTTAAAAACAAGCCAAACCAAACCAAAACCACACTCATGTTTACCTTTTTCGCCTTCCTGGAGAAAGCAAGTTTGAATGAAGCTTCCGTTCTTGTGATGTTGGAACTTGAATGTGTATGAAACCTCCTGCTTTATAAAGGGAAAAATAAGATTATTTATTATGTTTCAATCAATTCCTGGGGATTCCTACATAATAATTTGGTACTACCATGAAAATGAGGACCATTCCTTTTAAACATATCCTGAAATAAATATCCACGTGATATGGATCGTCTCTATCTGCCAAAACAAGTGTTTTGGGTAAGGGTGAGAACACAGGACAGAGTAATCGCACATTGATGTACTTCTGATCTCTGAACTCACATTAGCAAGCAAGTATGTAAGCACCATTTCTCTTTTGGGCACTCCTTTTATTTTAATCCCCTGAACCAGTCTGGAGAGCTAGGGGAACAAAGCACAAATTTTCTGAAACTTTTTGGTGGAAGATGATTAGCCCTGGTTTTAGAAGCCTTCCATCTATAGCCATAGATTTTTCATAGAAAAAAGTGTGCAACTTACTGTTGATCTTTTCTTGAGTTTGCGACTGGCTCACAAACAGTATATTCGGTCTCGTCTGTGGTAGCACACTTTGATTTACTGCTGGCCTGTGAATTACTTGAGGAGATACAACTGAAGAGGAATTCTGTGGCCCTGACTGATGGGCTACTGACAACAATCCTGAGCTTGCAGGAGCGGACTGCTGAAGCATTCTCTGTCTTTTCATTTCTACAATTCCACTTCTTGTACGTACTGGAAATAAAGACAAGATGAAAATATGATAAAGGAATTTAAAAGGGTTGCTGATATTCCAAGACCTAATTAAGGGTGCTTCATAGAAATGCTTCTGTGCTTCAACAACTAAATAATGAAACTCAAATAGTAAGCAACACTAACCTTTGTCTTACGTGTTACAGGTCCGAGACAAAATAATTCAAGAAGTACAGTCAACTTACACTGACACTGTAACCATGCTTGTACCCCTGCTTAAATATTTACAGGAATAAATCACACCAAAATGAGATTTTATTACATAACGTGTCACTCATATAATTGACCTTAACTGAAATAGCTAAACCAGTGTAAATCTGCATTTATTTAACAGACTAAATCTGATAAATTCAAACAACAGAACACCAGTCAATGCAGTGAATCTCAGATCCAAGAACAATCATTCCATATATCTCACATTCTCTTTTCCTATACAGGTTACTCAGTAGAAATACTACATAGAGGAAAATTTATTTTTAAGTATAATAACTTTTCCTTGTTTAGAGTTCATGCTTCTATAATGGAAGATAGAAAAAGTATATTTTCATATTTTAATTAGACATATGTGTCCATAAAAAGTGCTTCAACACTGTAATATGTCTTTATATTCCCCTTCTAAAGAAATCAAACTGCATCATAACTGAACTAGTTGTATTTTCAGTTCCTCTATGAACCACAAATTAAGTGAACAGTTTCAGGACTGCAACAGCAGTTTTTAAACCTTTTAACTATGTAAACTTTTAAAAAGTTTTCAGCAGAGAAAATGCTACACAGAGAATTTAAGCCTCTTGCAAAAAGCTCAGCTTTTCTTATTTTCCCTTCTCGATCACTACAGTAACCCACAGACTACACTGAAGACAACAGATACGCTGAAAAAAACACTGCATAAGAGATTTGACAAGATTTCAAGAGTAAGGATGCATTACTGATTGCTGCAGCAGTTCCCCATTTTTTGTCAGATAATTTTAACATAAAACCTCTTGATCCCATGGAATTGAGTCAGTTACTTACTCCTTTGATTGGCAGAAAATCTAAAATCTGAACTCTGCATGCTCCTAAAAAACAAAGCAAGTGACATAAATTAATGGAGCAAAATAGACTCATACAGTGTGACAGTATCTATCACATGGTTAATGTCAGTCCGGTCCCAACCACACACTCCTTCAGAAAGCTTCGATCAACTGATTGCTATTTTTACTCTTTCAGACAATGGTAACAGATCCTTCAAATGAAGCTTACTGTCATATTTTTGATGAAGTGTCCACAAAGGTATCAGATTCTAAATGAGCCATAGTATATTGTTTTATTACAGTAAGGCCACATGCTCACACTAATGCCCTCCTTATCTCCTAGCCGCACCTTAAAATCTTGAAATGTCTACTCAGCTGTCAACTCTCATGTACCCATCTTTTTCACCATCTCTCAGAAGCAAAAGAGAGCCAAACCATTCTCATACAATGATAAGGGGAGTTGACCAACATAGGGACTTGCTCCCAGAGTGAAATTTTACTTTCTTGATTTCAGAACTATATTACCTGATCTGAGAAAGCGTATAGTCTAATTTTTTCCACAGAGATGACATCATTGCAGGAACTTCATTTGTTGTTTCTAAAATGAACCACCAAAAAAAAAAAATAAGATTCCTAAAAACTGACACCTGCTGAGAAAAAAGTAAAATCACAGGCAAAATAATTATTAGGGAGTGTTTCAGACACCATCTAACTTTACGTGTCTAGCCATTTTCTTAATATTCTATTCATTAGAGAGCCCTAACTCCTAATTAAACAACTTTGAGTGATAGAATTCTTAGTTTTAGAAGCCCAGATGAAACTGAGGCAAATACATTAATGATTATAATTCTCAATGGAATATACACATGGTGTTGACTACTCAGCAAATACATGCTAACCTAACCCAACTTGTTTCTGGAAATGGCATTCATATTCCCACGTCACTTTTGTGTCCTTGAAAATTGTAACCTGGCAGACAGGCCTTTAAAAGTAATGGTTATTTTATTATGTTACCCAAACAGGTAAAAATATTTGGTCTTTTTGAAGCACAGAACATTAAAAGTATAAATGAAAAGATGTAAGCAGGCAGTTCAATTTATTACGTTTTTCAAGGTGCCAAATACAAAGTATTTTGATGGAAGTATGTTTGTGTCTTAATTACCATTTCTATCAAACCTAGTGTGAAATGAAAAAAATGTTCAGAAATGCTTATGACATTCTAAACTGCAAGTTTAAGAACCAAGCACCACTAAAATCTGATCACACAACACGTATCAAAAACCTGTAAGACTTGGCAACATTCAGAAGCTGGATAACTGCTTTTAAAAACAGCAAATGCTCTAGCTCTGTTTCCAATTTTCATACAAGATATTAAGTAATTCTGAAATTATTTTAATTAGTTTTAAAAACAACACAAGAAACATTTCAAAGCATAGGACTCCTGATTATTTTGTAAAATCATAGAATCTCTCAGGTTGGATGGGATCCATAAAGATCATTGAGTCCAATTCCCTGCTCCTCGCAGGACTACTTAAAACTAAAACATGTGACTAAAAGCATTTTCCAGACACTCCTTGAACTCTGACAGGCTCAGTGCCACGACCACTTCCCTGGGCAGCCTGTTCCAGTGATTTTCCACCCTCTCAATGAAGAACCTTTTCCTAACGTTCAATCTGACCTTCCCCTGACACAGCTTCATTCCATTTCCTCATGTTTTATCATTGGTCACCAGAGAGAGCCCAGCACCTCCCCCTCCTATTCATAAACAATAAACAGTACAATTTCACAAGCATAAACCTATACGTTTTGCACAAATTTTTATATCTCTCTGCTTTATTACATTAGAAGTTCTGCTCAAATTTGAAGTGAAAATATATGCTGGGATATGCAAACTAAGATAATCAATTACTTTTGTTCACCAGATGCAGATCTAAGTGGCTGTTGTCTGTGTAATATGGTAACCTTCAACTTGTAGCTTAGACAGGGGCCATATACCCCTTCCTCAAGAAGTTCACAACAGATAAATAAGAAAAATAAAAGAACACCTCATTCTGAAGGCTTACCTTTTGTTTTCATGGCTACATATTCATTAAGAATAGTTGTCAAGTTTTTTCCACACAGCGACTGGAAAGAAAATACTGATCTTAGAATCTTTACTAATAACTTACACTTCATCTGCTGTACCACATTATATTTGAGGAATTCTTTAGAACTCCACACCATGCTAACCCTCAACACAAGGAACTGTACTTCATGCTGCTGGTGCTGAGTTGTCTCAAACCAGGTAGAGAGCAATCAATGAAACAAAATGCTATTATGTACACAAAATCTAAAGTGCTCAATCTCAATGCACAACACTGGTATAGCAGTTAGAGCTCTGTGACCTCCACTCACCTTTGTTATTATGGAATAAAAACATAAAAATTAGATGATGAACAGCTGTAACAGAGTAATGAGTATGCACCATGCTGGAACATAAGATGCATTAAGATGCAAACGTGAAGAGAATCTCTGTCTAAAGTAAAACTTTTAACAGTCACATAGAATTAACTTTCATATCATGTTTACTTGTCCTGTTATTTTAGGTGAAACAAGGAGAATTAAGATTTTAAGGTTACCACTGTCACTTTCTGTACCATCCTGTTTTGTTCGCTTGTGGGAACCCTACAACGTATGATAAACACAGTCCTTTACTAGAAGTATTTGAGCTGCAGTGAGAATTTTCTCTTAGACACTATCATATCCTCACTTTTCTCTGAATAATAGGAAAAATGTTTCTACTGAGAATAGGATTATAATGAAAAGCTTTAATAATCTGGATAATCTATTTACATCTGGGTTTTCTAATTTTTGCTGGCCATAGCTCGGTTCTCAATTCCCAACCCCCACAGTACAGATGACTAAACACTTGTAAATGAAATAAATGTAATGGTTTCTTTTAAATAGGTGCACCAAGAAGGTGCACCTTGAATCTCAGAAAAAACATCCACAGATTTTGAATACTGTGGACAAACTCCCAGACCACGAAATTAATTGATACATTAGAAGAATGAAGCAGAAAACATGAAGAAGATGCACATATAAACACTAAAAGGTTGATACATAGCAATATCTAAACCCTGTAATTTACATAGCATACTAAAAATCCCATTTTGTTTATGTTAAAAATGCAAACTATCTAACCACACTCTAGCTCTATACACATATCTACATATGCAGCTACATGCTGTGTTTACGCACACCCCAAGTTCCACCCTTCACCTCGGACAAAGTAGATGATACTGAACAAAGAGGAAGTGGAAACCAGTTTTTGTCAACAATATTTGGTAGACTTGGATAAATCTGAGGTACCTTACCTAAATATTTAATATGTACCTGAAATGGACCATTATTGGCTTCCATGTCTGGAATAGGAAAGCCATCTCCAGTAAATTACAAGAGCAGCCCTGAAATCAATAAAACCCTTGCAACAACACCCTTCCATAAATCAACCTCAAAGCTGTAATGCGAACTAAACATAATATGCTGAAACCAATTTGCATATTTCACACTTAAATGTTTCTTAGTAAGATTAAATACTAGAAAATAAGTAACTGCTAAATATCACAGGATTAAAAAAAAAACCAAATGAAACCAAAAGAAAACAAAATCAAAAAACCAAACTAACAAAAAAGCAGAGGGGACGACCTAACCAAACATTTTAAGCAGCATTTGAGAATTAATTTTTACACTGAAAAATCTCCAATATTCTTTTCCATGGATGCAAGACAACATAACTTTCTGCTTTGCAAATACAAACTCACCAGCAAGCAGGCTGGAATAAACCCATCTTCTGTACAGTGCTCTGCATATTCTTTCAAATCTGAGCTTTCCAAAATAAATTGATGACAGGTAGCTTGAAGATTTTCCTGTTGTAAATACCCTGCAACGAATCAAATGGAAAATGTTGCTATTTTGTTCATTACTTCTGCTCAATAGGTATCAAAGCTGCACACAGTGTTGAAATAATCAGGTAAAAATTTGTATGTTAGAAAAGGAAAGTGAAGTTATTTTGACAGAACATATGTCTTAAAACATGTTTCTTTAATAGTTAAAACCAGAAAGACAAAAAAATATATATTGGAATTACACTGTATTTACAAACTATTAAAGACTGGAAGTGAGGCAATATGAACAAATTTTGATTGACCTTTAGTACAGACAAAAAAAATAAAAGTCCTTGGCTCAGAAGGCTGACATACTAACTCTCACATGAGCTGAACAACCCAATTTGATACTTAAATGGAAATCCACAATATTTTGCTAATAAAGTGTATTGCTATATAACAGTAATTGTCTGCACATCCCACTGTTTCAAAATAGGTAAAACCTGTGCAGCTGTTGCAACAGAGTATAAGAATTATTAAAAAACTTGTCATTGTACAAAAATGAATGACAGAAAAGGGTTTTTCTCCCCCACTTACAGTAATTTTCATTTAGGATAGATGTACTAGCTGCAACTTGTGCCCTCTACACACCCTAAGACTCAGTAGCTACCCTAGTAGGAAATATACTAAAAAAGGTTACTTTTCCAAAATTCCATTCCTCATCAAATATGTTCTGCTTTAATCACACTTTTTAACCCTTTAATCCTCAAACACCTTAAACATTAAAAGATAGAAACATACCAATCTGAATGAAGGACTCTAGAACAAAGAACCACAGAAAAAATGGTTCTTCCTTTTTGCTCGTAGCAGATCCGAACATGCAATGTTTTAAAGAAAGGGTAAAACACGTGCCTAATTATAAAATGCAAGATATATACACATTAGGACATCTATTTCAATGGACCCCCAAATTAGTCCATCTCAGTTCATGAATGCCTATAAGTGGCCTGTAAGTTTGCATGAAGACAAATACCTTCCGGCAGATCTGAGTATAGCTGAAAAAAACAGGTTGTATTTCAGACACACAAGCCCTTGTTCAGGTCTTCAACAAGCAGGCAAACCTCAAAGTTAAACACAGTTTGGGAATAACCACTGAGAGTTTAATCAAATGTATGAGCTGGCCTATCAGATAGAAGACATTAGTAATACCTGTGGAAAGGGCTGTCTTATTTTGTTTTTCAAATACCTTTTCCTAGAAAAATCTCGAGCCACAAATTGCTGGAAGCTGAAAGTGTATTTTGGGGAAAACACAATTATATCCTTGTCTGGCCAGGCTGGAAGATGGGGTATTAGGCTAGGTGA
Source organism: Neopelma chrysocephalum (assembly GCF_003984885.1). Lineage (NCBI taxonomy): Eukaryota > Metazoa > Chordata > Aves > Passeriformes > Pipridae > Neopelma > Neopelma chrysocephalum. The sequence goes on along the minus strand of NW_020897702.1, from coordinate 9,312,795 downwards.
AGCTCTGATCTGTGCTGGTAGAGCTGCTCTTACAATCAAACTCATCTGAAAGTTGCAATTTTTCTTTCTTGAACCTACTCCTACAGTATCACAAGGGATGACCAAATGCTTGTGTACGGGTACATTTTGCACATACACCAATTTCCTGCTAAATAAAGCATTCCTAAGTTTAAAAATGCCTGAATTAAGATCTCCTGTGCAAGTGACTTGAGCTGCTCGTCCACGCACTGTATATGTGCACGCACATATGCGTACACAATTCCTAACATCACCAAAACCAAATTAAAGGCACAAAAGGTACACTATATTCTGCACATATTTTTACCTTAAGAAATGTCTAACTCATAGAAAGCATTCACTCTCTCAATTAGGAAAAGATAAATGTTCTTATGCATTTTTCTGTCCAGGAACCCAGCTTACCATTTTAGTTTTGTTTCTTAAACCAATATTCATCAACCTTTAAATCACCTGGATGTGGTGTCTAGATGGGGCAGGGTAAAAAAGAAAAGACAGAAGAAGAGCTGCACTGGGAAGCCTGTTTATCCGCCCAAATTCAGAGATGCCTCACAGAAGAGGAATCCCTATTTGAAAACAGAAGTAGTTACAAGGAATATCCTGTTCTACAACCTTAGGTTGCTCAGAGGTTTTCTAGACATGATGCATGCTCCATGCCAGACACAACAAACAAGACAGTCAGATGGATCATCCTCGGTATACATGATGTTGCCAAGATTGTGTACTAGATCTGCACCTCTCTGGTAAGCACACAAGATAAGCATTCTACATGGAAATTTGTAACTTAAACAATTTGTTATGGAAAAGTACAATGAGAGATCTCCACTGAATGAATTCAAATCTTCTTTTACAATGCATGGAGTTTCTAAAAATCCTCAATTACTTCACAATAATAAAAACATTGCATTTCTTACTAGCCTTATTACTCAAGACAGTAGCAAGAAACATTTCAGGTAGTTTTTAAAAATAAATTGTGCTGGAAGAACAATGAAGAAAAGATTCAGCCTTAATGGCTTTGGATTCAAAAAAATTGTGGACAACTGAAAACTGAATCCCACACTGGCAAGCTGCCAGGAAATCTTGGCAACCTGTGTCAGCAGGTACTTATGTGTGGGACTGAAATATGTGGGTGTCAGAGAGTGAAACAGTTAATGATTTACACATTCTAGGATCGCCAGGGGACTTCTGCAGGCTGGGAAAAGGCCCATCCCCCCGCCATTGCTGCTGAGGGGTCGAGTCCTAAAAGGCGGGAAGAGCCGTTTTTGCCATGCCCTTCACATGAACTCTGTCCGTCTAGCCCGGGCAGTCCGAGACTCGTGGCGTGGCCCGCGACACTATCCACGGTAAAACGCCCCGCCCTGGGGAGGTACAAGGCGTTTCCACCTGAGCTGGAAGTATATAACAACTCGTAACTTCTCTGGATGTGTGGGCTTCCTTCCCCCATCCCCAAGGAACAAGACCACCACTTCAACTAACAGACATGGAAGCTGCAACTACCAAGTTTCACTGATGGACACTGTGGGTGATGACGATATACATTTTTCCACTCTTATCCTTTCTTTCCCTTACTCTCCCTTATCCTGTCTTTCCCTTTCCCTTATGCATTTTCCTTAAAGGTTACCTTTATGCCATACTGCTACAGATGATAGATATAGATGATAACACTCAAAATGGCAACATACCTGTTTACCTTTAAAACAAAACTGTTCTAAAATAAACCCTACATATATATGTTTTCAAACACCAATTATTCAGTGTCGTTTTCACTCCAATCCACCCCAAAAGATTTATTAATAAGAACCTGGGTAACCTTCCCCTTTTCTGGGCGGGTCGCAACAGTGGGTCATATTTCTGGTTACCATTCATTTGTTTTTACCTTTGGCAGCAGACAAATATTCCAAAGCATTGAGTCATTTTAAAAATTCACTGCTGCCAATGTCCTAAGCACACTTACACTGTGCCTTCCACAGACTGTGATCACGCCCGAATTCTCAGTGCAGCCTCACAGGTGAGCGAACAGGGCGGGAAAGAAAAACTATCTAACTCTTAACGCAGCCTTCTCTCCTCGTATTTCGGGTCACTCTTGAATTCCTCCTGTAATCCGGCACTGTTGAAACGCCGCTCACCAGCTCAGTCTGCAGGTGGGCACCGGAGACCATCACGTTTGCTTGGGCTGGTGAAGAACCCGAGTTCCAGGCACGGCCTGGCGGGCTCCCCCGAGCCCCTCAGGATCGACCTGCGTTCGCTCCCCGACACAGCCCGGCCCGGAGGGCGGCAAGGGGCCAGCCCGGGGACCGCGGGGCCCGGGATACGCCCCGGCAGCGACAATCGCAGCCTCGGGGGCACCAAGCGACGCGGCCGAGGGTCAAGGGCGAAGCCGCCTCCGTCTCCCGCCGCGTCGCAGGCGGCTGACAATGCCTGGCAGAGTCCTCCCGGCGCGGCCGGGGCTCCGCGCCTCACCCTCCCGCCCTGCCCGGCTCACTCACCCAGCACCAGCCGGGCCACGTCGGACGGCAGCAGCATTGCCCGCGGCGGCGCGGGGCGCGGGTGGGCGCAGCTCCCGGAGCGCTGGGACCGCCCCACCACCCAGGCGAAGGCGCGGAAACTCCGCCAGCCAGTGCCGCGCCCAGCCCCTTCCGCCGGAACCCGCCGCCACCGCTGCTCATCCGCTTCCAGGTCCGCCCGCAGCCGCCGCACGTGTGCCGTGCCCCGGGAGCGGCGGCTGCCCAGACCCGGCCGAGGTGAGGGGCCCGGGGTCGGGCGGGGTGGCGGCCCCGGCGGCGAGCGCTGAGGGACGGCTCATGCGGCGGGGGCGGCCCCGAGAGTGTTGCGGAGCCGGAGCTGCTGGGTAGTGGTTGCAGTGCCCTGTGTCCCTGGGCTCAGCCAGCACATCTCTCCCTGGTTTATTGTATTTGGTTTGTGTGTGCCTTCCTTGCTCTGTGTAATTTATATGGAGAGTGAACGTGGTCATCACATAGCGGTTGGAAAACCGTGCAAGTAGTAAGAGAAGTAGGTGGAGTCAGTCTCGGGAATTTTCCACTGTTGTTGTTATTAGTGGCTATTGAAATACCGTTAAGTACGAACGAGAGGACTGATTTCTTCCCCTTGGATGCCTAGGCCCTACAATAGACCCATGTTCCCACGGTTCTGGTTCAAGGATTTTGCAGCTCATCCACATTTCAGAAGCCATTAGTGTTTAAAAAGTTAATTCTTCCTTTTTGTTTCGTTTCCAGCAAAAGCAGGAAGTTTGCTGAGGTTTATTTTGCAGCTCATCCACATTTCAGAAGCCATTAGTGTTTAAAAGTTAATTCTTCCTTTCATTTCCCGGAAAAGCAGGAAGTTTGCTGAGGTTTATTTTGCAGCTCATCCACATTTCAGAAGCCATTAGTGTTTAAAAGTTAATTCTTCCTTTCATTTCCCGGAAAAGCAGGAGGTTTGCTGGGGTTTATTTTGTTCCAGTACCGAACCACCGGAGATACAGAGGGTGGTTGGGCACTAGAACGGGCTCCCCAGGGGCGTGGTTACAGCACCAAGCCCGACAGAGCTTAAGAAGCACTTGGAACAACGCTCTCAGGCACATGGTGTGATTCTTGGGGCTGTCCTGTGCAGAGCCAGGAGCTGGACATGGTGATCCTTGTGCATCCGTTCCAAGTCAGGATATTCTGTGATTCTGTGAAGTTAGTAAAGGAACTCTTAGTTTAAATGAGGTCTCTTGTACAGTACAGCCAGCCTTCACACTTAAAATGTTTTCTTTTTCATACACATCTATCAGTTGCCAAACTTCTGATCGTACTTAGTCCCAACCTGATCTTGTTTGAAGCTGAAGGAAATAAATACAGTCTAAGAGAGTAGATATTTAAAATTTTATTTCTCTCAGTGGCTCTTTTTATATTCTCACATAAATGCTTGAGATGCAGTGCTGCGAGTCATGAATGCCCATTCTCAGTTGCATATTACAGCCTCAGCAGCAGCATATGCATAGAGTTACTTCAGCTTGCATGATCCATCTTGCAAAGGTTCCTCTTACCCTTGCTTTAAAGGCATAAAAGAAGAAGAATGGAAGTCATATACAGTGTCATGGTTGTCATCTGCAGCAGCATAACTTTATGTAAACCAGAAATGCAAGGTCTAGCTGATTCCAACCTCTGTTGAAGGAGAAGAGGCATAGTTTTAAGTGGTCACAAAAAGAAAAAGTTATTTTCTCTTATGACTGGTATTTGGTCATCCTTTGATGTTTAGTCCAGAGGGATTTGTCAAATGGTGGTGCACACCTATGAAAATGTAGGATGTGAGAGAGGAAGAGTGTTTTCCAAGTGCTACCTTCTCCTGGCAGCACCAGGTTAAGATGGCTACCAAAAGTTTAGTGCTTCTTGCTGGAACGTATTTGCTTTGTGTTATTTTAATCTTACTATAATGTCATTCCCTATTATCTGCCCATCTCTTCTCTGTTAACAGGCATAAAAAAGAAGGAAGTCAGAGTTATGTGAAGGGGGTCTCTGCAGTTGTTCTTTGACTGTTGTCTGTGGGAGTAGATTATATTCTTGATGTTATACTGCTTCAGTCTTGTGAGCAATAAGACCACTAATCCAGACACAAATTAGCTTTTCAGTGGAATATATAACACTGTGGTTGTGTTCCGTACTGGATTTTCAATATTTTGCATTTCCAATTTTTTTACTTGCTTGTGTGTTAAATAATTAGTTTCATCTATTTCTTCTGTTTGCAGATACAAATGACTGTTCTTTAAACTGAACCATGAGTCTTGCATTACATGATCTGCTTGTTTGTTGTCGTCGCCTTGAAAATGAGAAAGCTGTGGAGCGAAGGGTAACAAGTTTTCTTTTTGGGGTGTGTACCTCAATTAGCAATGAAGGGAATCATTAATTTTTTTTTTCTTTAAATACATTTTCAGAAGGAAGTTGAAAATTTCAAGAGACTTCTCTGTGATTCTGAAACAGTTCACCAGCTGGACCGGAATTCTGATTCTAAACAAGGAAAGCAACTTAACTGGGATGCTGTATTTAGGTAGTTTCTTTTTTTTCTTTGTGAATGGTTGCAATTTTCTTACATAGAACATCATTCTTTTGTTTGTCAAGCCTATTTTAATGCTTATGTTTATGTATGCATATTGATTTAGACTTCTTGTCAGCTTGTAAACAAGAAATTACTTATGTTAGTCCCTAAAGGAAGTAAATTCAAAATAGCCAAAAATGCAACACTTACAGAAAACTGCTAGGAAAGTGATCATTAATTGGGTGGTTGCTTTTCTTTGCAAAAATAATAGTTACTTTCTTGTATTGAAAGTTATCCTTTGCATCTCATTGTCAATGTATAGTTCCTATGTGGATTACAGATAGCTTTGTTAAAGTTTTTTGTGTTGCTGAATTCTTCAAGACACAGTAAAAGGACTGTGGCTTATGAATGAAAAAATGATGTGCTGAGGTTTGTAGAGGCCAGTCGTTGATACAGTCTGCATCAGGTGTACTATAAGATCGGACTGAGCATGAATGTGATAACTTCTTACAGCAGCTTCAACCACTGTTAAATTTCATGTTAAAAGTTGATCTGAAGTATCAGTTTTCATATAATGAAAACTAGTCTGGTCAGCTTTTCATTATGTTTTTTAATTGGACATCATTGGAATAGTTCTTGTTTTATAGGTGTACCAAAACTATCATAAGAAGTATTTGATAAATTTTGTATGTTGCTTGGTGGTCAATTACACATTAGAAATACACAGGAGGAATACAAAAATAGAAACTCTAAACTGAATACAAATGGTAGGCCAGAAAATCTGTAGTAATTGCCAGTGACAAAGCCAGTGAAAAATCTAATCTATTCATGGATCTAGAATATAATCCATATATTAACTTTAGATCATGGAGAAATAGGACTTGAAGGTTTTCCTCAATAAAAACAATGGTAAGTATTTCTTATTATTTTGCTGTATAATGTTGCAGCATAAATAAAAAGACAGCATTGCTTTTTTTTACTAATTTTAAATTGTATGTTTATCATGATGCAAAGTTTAAAGGAAAGTTTGGTTCCTATTTGAGTTACTTCTGGATTATCTTCAAAACTTACAGGTCCTTTTATAGACTGTTTCCGTCATGCTTGGATTGTAATATATATCATTTGGTTTTAGTCTTTGATAATTAGAATTGTGAGAAGAACAGGAACTGGCATTTTAGACTAAAACAGCATTTACCTATTTTACTTCAGTTGTAAATGTGCAGATCCTTGGTTAATATCTCTTTTATTTTTGAAGTGTCTTGCAGAAATATTTCCAGAAGGAAATTAAAAATCTGCAGCAGACAAAACCGAATGCATCTGCTTCAACCCAAACTACGAGACAGAAAAAGATACAAGAAGTTGGAAGCCTGGTCAAATACTTCATCAGATGTGCTAATAAAAGTCAGTAATTTGTATTATCATATAGAGTTACTGTTTTAGTTTGGTACTTTGCTTTCAACTTTGAATTTTTACCAGTTGCTAGTGTAGGGTTCATCTTGCTCTCTTACAGATGTTTACTATTTAAATATCTTAATGTGAATCAGTGCTCCTTCTCTGTCCTTGTTGATGTTCACAGTGCCTTTTTCTAATTATTCAGTTTGTCTATAACTGATATATTTTCTCATAAATTATTTCTTTCTTAGAAACAATTAGTTTAAGAAGATATATTCTAACAACTCTTTCAGAACTGTAGGTTTTGGGTTGTTTTTTTTTCTTTTTTATTAGATAACATTTACAAACAATTACAGATTTATTTGGGTTAATTTAGGTTAATTAAGCAGTCTCATGTTGTTTCTTCATGTAGGAGGACCCAGGCTGAAATGTCAGGAACTTTTGATTTATGTCATGGAAATTATAAGAGATCCGACAAGTTGTGCTGCATATGGTTCTGACTGTAGTAACATACTCCTAAAAGACATCCTCTCAATAAGGAAATACTGGTGTGAGATATCCCAGCAGCAGTGGTCAGGTAACATTTTTAAACCCACTTAGAAATGTCTTTTCCTACTACAGAAACGTGTTTAGATGTATTTTAATTTGGTTGAGGCCCTGTGGTGTGAGATACTACCCAAAATATGGAGTAAAGCAGTGTCAACCTTGAAGGCTTACAGTTGAAATAAACAAAGCAACAAAGATTAGGAATTGATTTTTTTTTTCTTTCTGCATACTGTTTATCTATTGTTTGCTGTGTTTATATACAGTCAGACTATGTCTGCGTGGTCTGCACGGGGCTTAACACCTGTAGGAAATCCACAGAATGTGTGTGCTGGAGAAAACCTTAGTAAAGCCAGTGTTAGCGTGCAGTTGTTTGCAAGTTATTAGGAACTGACTGGTATAGGTTTGATATAGTTAATGTATTACTATTATGTTTTATTATCTGAGTTTTGATGGCTTATGAAGGTCCTAAAAAAAAATTGAGTCAATGTTCTTATATGCACGTCGTATGTAAAGAAAAACTATAAAGCTTAACATGTAAATAGCAAAACAACAGATGTAAAAGTTGCATAATGATAGAGCATGCAACCTGAACTGAGTGGACACGCACAGTTTTTCACTTTTCAGAGGATTGGATTTGACTCCAATGTGATAGTTCATTTATTTAGCATGAAGAAGAATGTTTATGTATTCTGAATTATCTGACACCTACTAACCTCTCAACTCACCTTTTTACATTTGTTGATAGTATTTTAAAAAGCAAAAAGGATATTAGAAGTTTTATAGTCTAGTTTGTTGGATGTTGCATGCACAATTGTGGAGAAAATTTGTAAGTACTGTCTGTAATGGAGTGCTTTGAAGTCAGAGTTTGGATTTCTGAAAAGCATTTTATGAGAAAATGCTCTGCAGCTTGAAGAGAGTGGCTTAACTACAGAATAGAAATAAGCTTGCAAAGAACTCGGAAGAGGGATCTGGTGATGCTAGGAGTGAAAAGGGAGGCAAAAAAAACCTGCTGAAGGCTGGCAAAGCAGAGTGACGAAATGGAATCATTCAGGGTGGGAGGTTCCTGGAAGAGTTCAAGGCCAGGTTGGATGGAGCTGTGAGCAACCTGGTCTAGTGAAAAGTGTCCCTGCCCATGGCAGGGGTGTTGAAACTAGGTGATCTTTGTGGTCCCTTCCAACCTAAATCCTTCTATGATTCTGTGTGCCTGGGTAATTAAGGAGCCTGAGGATGAGATCTCTGAAGTTAAAGAAGTTGGTACAATTTGGCTGTGGAGATAGAACTGGAAGTTGAAGATTGAAGGGAAAGCTGGAACTGTATGGGAGCACTGCCTGAGACTAGGAATGCTGTCAGCCTCCCTGTTGGAACAGAAGGCGAAGACAAGGAGGCTGGAAGGTGGAGTTCAGAGCAATAAAGAGGAAACAAGAACTAGGTACTTAGATAGAATTGAGCCTAAGTGGGTAGGGAATGAGGCAAGAAGCCAGGAGCCTATGGGGGTTGCAGTGTGGTGGTTTGTTTAGGAACATTGAAGTTAGGAACATGGAGTCTGTGTATGGACAGAAGCTGGAAGCGTGACAGAAGGAATTTTGACATTAGAACATAAGGGGCACAGTGTAATTTAGTTACAGGAGTGAGGCAGGACTGAAGACTATAAATCTAAAGGAAGAGAGCCTTTAATCCATTAAAGGAAACAAGTTGCTTGTATTAAATGAGAGATATATGAGCTTTGTAAAGGTTACCATAACCTTTTTTAGTGATTCCACCTTAATGGTTGCTTATAACTCTTGGGGTACAATGGGGAAGTCAGATTTCTGTTTATGAAATCAGGAGTCTGGTGCAGTAAAAACATAGATTCCAGCTGTTAACTACACAGTGGTGGTTGCTGTATCTTTATTGCATTATTTTTCATCAAGCTTTTTTTTATGTAATCCTATATAATATATATATTTTTATATATTTGTGTATTTTTTTAATATATTTGCAGAGTTGCTGATCCTGTATACCCAATTATACCTCAAACCTTCTGGAAATATTAGTAGAGTCTTGGTGGCTAGGATAATTCACACACTTATGAGGGGGTACTGCTTCCAAACTGATGGGTTGAGTTCTGATATGCTTATCTTCTTTTCAAAAGCAATGCAGTCTGCAAGGTATGTTGCAAGTGCTCCTTTTGTATGCTAATACCTACTTTTAGAAAATAAGTACTTTTAAGTATTTGGGATTGGACTTGAGTAATAACAGGTAATACTTCTTTAGATATATTTTGTTCTGTCTTTGAATGCCAATTTAGTAACTTCTTTAAAAAACTAATAACTTCTGCATTTATTAGGCAATTAATATTCTGAATGTAGGTACTTGCTACTATTTACATTTAAACAGTTCTTATGAAAAGAAATTAGATTGTTTCTTTTGGAAGTGTACATGTTTGATTTATGTTACAGACAGGAGAAGAATAGTGCAGGCCTGGATCATATTGTTGGAGCAATGAATATCTTCTGCAATAAGTTTGCTGACAACTGTCGCATACAGATTTGTAAAGTAGGGGAAGAAATTTTGCCTACGTTGCTTTATATATGGACTCACTATAGACCAAAGGATTCCCTGAAGGAATCAATAATTGAGTTATTTCGTCTCCAAGTTCATATTCATCATCCAAAGGGTGCAAAAACTCAGGGAAGAGGTACAATAAAAGCTCCATTTTTTTTTCTATTGCTGTATGTGGTTGTTGAATTTACTGTGCCAACTCTGAATTTTGATACTGAGTGTTGGAAACATTGATGGAAGTGGCAATTATCTGTCAGTAGTTTTATGCTATAGGTTAATACTGAGTGAAAATGAAAAAGGGTTTTCAAATTTTATGCACTAGGAGAATATTAGTTGCATTTAGTCCTTTAAAACTCCGGGGGGGGCGGGTGTTGGGGTTTTTTTTAGTCAAAAGGTGATTTTATTTGCTAAATCAAAACACTAAGTCTTTGGGGAAGGGAAATAATTATTTAGATTGAGTTTAGATTGCCACGTATTTTGGTATCTTACCAGGTCTATTTAAGACCAGAAATTACTACTCTCAGTTAAGTGTACCTTATACTATAAAACTGCTCAGAGAATATCACTTAGTAATTGTGTTTGTCATGGCCTATTTCAGTTCTCACATAATTTTTGTAAGGGTATTTTTTTGTACTTTGTACAAATCTATCCATTGCATTTCACTGTATTTTTTCCAGTTAGATGAAGAATTGTTTACTAGAAACATAACTCCTAACTTAATTACTTGTATGCGCTGATTAAGTTCTCTCTTAACTTTTTCACTTTTTAACTTTATCCAATCTCCATTATAGAACTTGCTTTGCAGGCCTATATTTGTTGAACTTTATATGCTTTACTCTGATTTTGGCTGTATTTTGCACTGACTAGGTAGGTTTACATACTGAGTGGGTGATACACATTACATTTTCATTGTTTTTGCATGTACAGGTGCATATGACTTAACAAAATGGCAAAGTATCTTGCATAACCTGTATGATCTTCTGGTGAATGAAATAAATCTCATCAGTAGTAGAGGAAAGTATTCTTCAGGCTCACGTAATATTGCTGTAAAGGAAAATTTAATTGAGTTAATGGCTGATATTTGTCATCAGGTAACTTTCTTTTTAATATAAACTTTACTGTGTAATTACTGAGTTGTATGTTTTGCTTTTTAAAGTAATACGACTTAATTATTCCTCAGAATAATTTATTGAGGTATTCATATCTGTGCTTTATTGTGTTTAATTGTTAATTTTTTACAGCTTAGAAGCGTAGTATACTGGATTTCACTAGTGTTTCTTGTTAGGCTATAAGCAGAGGTCTTGTTATAGTAAAGAATAATAAATAATAATTCTGGTTCCCTCTTAAAAGGCTTTATACACAGTAAAGAATGGACTAATTTAGGTTGGCATTTCAGTTTTCTTGTAAATACTGCTTTTTTTTCATTTGCATACTTTTAAATTTCTCTTAATAAAAGGTTTTTGCAGAGGATACCAAAGTCCTTGAAATTACCCAGTCATATGCCGTTACACAAAGAGAGCCCAGTGAGGACACAGTACCAAACAAGCGCAGGAGGATTGAACTAGGCTGGGAGGTCATTCGAGACAACATGCAAATATCCCAGAAGGATTTTGATGTCATACCTTGGTAATAACATCTTTACATGAAAGAAGTATCACTCCAGACACCTTTTTACATTTAACATTCTCCTGAATATGTTGTGCGTTCAAGTTGGGTGTTTGCACATGCTGTAATCGTATATCTAAGTACTGAACTTAGATTCTCACAGTATTTGGAAAGCAGTGAGAACTGGTCTTGGTACTTTTGCTTTATGAGTATTAGGAAATAAACATGATATTTACTGTTGTCTTAATCTGGCTATGTCATAGCATAGCAACCATTTACAGTTTGGCCATTTTGGACTAGTTCATGCAGTTTTCTGTAATACCTGGTCTGAAAACTGTTGCAAGGCCTGGCTTTTTATCTTGGACTTTGATTGAGGAGTATTTTGCTTCCCATGAACTGGAGGTATAGCTTCATGTCTTGCTGACTGTTGCAGGAGGACTGTAGCAGTGAGTGTAGCAAGGAGTCAAGTTACTATTAAAAGACCAGAGATGGACTTTTACAGAACCTACCAGTTGTAGCCCTAAGCCCAGACATGTTAATTGTTTAACTAAAATAGATTACACTGGATGTTTTTTGCTGTTACTGTTCCTCTCTCTTTCTGGAAACTGTGGTACAAGATATAAGAGCGGGATAGCTGCTTATGAATTGGTTCCTGCACTGGGATGGCAGGTTTGTGTGAGTGTATGTTTACTGCTTGCAGTACTGGGGCAAAATGGCTGTTTAGGATCCAGTTGAGAAGTTAACATGCTATTCTGTGTGGAGGTCAATGGCCAAGAAATACTGCAGGTACTGTAATTTCATAGAATCGTTGAATATCCTGAGTTTGGAAGGGACCCAGAAGGACCGAACTCCTGGCCTTGCACAGGACAGCCCCAAGAATCCCACTGTGTTTTTGACTCTAGCTGCAACCATTGCTATAAACAAAATCCTTCCAGCTTACCATCCCCAGCTAAACATCTTTTAATTTTCCTGTCTGCAGAGATGTTGCTGTAATGTTTTCTTATTCATGTAATTTCACCTTTGAGGTACTGTCTGTGCCAGAGTTTATAACAGGCTAGTCCAGAAGAAGGAGAAAAATATTTTTTTGGCCTGAAAATTTCCTTGCTTGTGGTCAGAAATGTGTGAACTTGACTTGTAAGAAATCAAAAATCAGTGAAGTCAGAAATTGTAAGAAATTATTAGTGATAGTGAGGCTAGATGTGCAGACTTTACAAGTGAAAATGGTAGAAATATTGAATCTTTATATTTTGATAGTAAAGAAATCAGCTCAGTACTGGAAAGTATAAATATGAAATGGCAATTGGAGAAGGCTTTTTGCATTTTCAGGAGTAAATTAACATTTATGTATGTTTGCTATTAATTGCTTCACTTTGTATTTTCAAGGTTACAGATTACAACTCAATTAATATCAAAGTATCCCATGAGTCTTCCTAGCAGTGAGCTACCTCCCTTACTCAATGTACTTCACCAATTACTGCCTCAGCAGCGCCGAGGAGAGAGGACCCCATATGTGCTGAAGTGTCTCACAGAGGTAGCTTTGTGCCAAAACCAGAAAACTGATTTGAAAAGCACCCACAAGTTGGAGCTCCAGAGAACTTGGGCAAAGATTTGGACTCTTATCATTCGCAGTGTAAGCTTCCAGCAAATTGAAGTGGAGAGCTTTGGGCTGCTTGGAGCTATGATTCAAGGAAACCTTGTCGTAACAGATAAAGAACTCTGGAAGATCTTTTCAGGACCTGCATGCAAGCCTTCAAGGTAAAATGGAAGCAAGGATAGTGTTTTGGGTCTGATTCACATTTCTCTTTATTGTGCAACCAAAACCACTGTGTTACTCAATATTATTGTTGTTGTGGCTCTATTTCTGTTTAAGAACTGCACACATTTGTCTTTTAAGCATTTGAAGTGACCCTAAGTATGTAAGTCTGAAAGCAAGAGGCAGAAGAGGAAAGGCAAGCATCTTCACATTTAAAATGGACTAAAAACTTAAAATCTGACTGGCAGATCTGTTGATTTTTTGAAGTTAAAAAGTATGTTTTCTTCTAAATTTTTATTCTGAAATAAATGTTCTGAAGCAGTCTTTAAAATAGATCAGAAATGTCTGCAGTAGCCAAGAAAAATGAAAATGCAAAGATTTTAATGAAAGCGTTAACCAATATGCATGCTTATGTCCTTGATGTTTCCTGTGCATGCAGAAATACTGACTTTGCTTTTGAGTGCTGATCAACAAATACCACATTGTTTCTCACAAATCCTGTTCCGTTTTTGTTACAGTTCTTCTGTATGTTGTTTATCATTAGTGATGTCTGCCTATTCAGTGCCAGAAAATTTGGACACAGGAATGGAACATAATTCTGAAAGAAATCTGGATTCTGCATTAAGGGAGGCAATAATGAAATGGGTCCTGTCCTGCAATTTGGAGGAAGAGATAGAAGAATGTGCAAAATTGCCCCCTGTACTCTGCAGGTAAAATCTTTGGGGCATAATTTTATGTGTAAGCTCACCCTATAACAGAGAAAACTGCGGGGAAAAGTGTATTACGTTAATGCAGAATTCTATTATGTTAATGTTTCTGTAGAGTTTATGGGGTTTTTAAGCTTACTGTAGAATGTCATTCTGGGGACCTAATATCTGTCTATATAATTTCAGTTACATGATCTATGTGTTAGAAATATTCAGTGTAAATTTAGGTTTTTCTTCAGGAAAACTGTTAATTTGCCTAATGTTTGATGCTCTTCAGGAATCCTAAGAGCTTGTCTGATTACAAGACAATATAAAAACATTTTCTTTCTTTACAGTGATTTTCCTCATCTTGTATTACAAAAAATTCTTGTGAGTCTCACAATGAAGAACTGTAGAGCTGCTATGAACTTCTTCCAAAATGATGCTAAATGGTATGTTTTAAATTAATCATTATAGATACTTAAGCTAGGAATGCTGCTGCATGTTTCACTGATGTATATGTTCAAGCTTTTGGACTATGTCTAGTTTCCTCTTAATGAAACTAAATGTGTATCAATTGTTCTAATGCAGGATAAGACTTTCCTACTGGAAGTTAAAAATACTACTTTTAGGGGTTTTATGAATTTCTGCTCCAGCTGTGTAAAGTAGGTTGAGGTCAGCAATCTTAACACAAAAAAGATGCTGCCATGTGAACTACAGTAGGAGGTATGATCTGTTTGCAGGCTTCATGTTTCCTTGCAGTTGAGTTAGAGCTAAAATGGTAGCATCCATTCCGCAGTGAAAGTCATGTCAGAAATTAAAGGTCAACCAGAGTTTGGAAGCACAGAAAGAGAAATTATTTTGCTTTTGTTTATTTCTTGTATTTAAATAGTACTTTTAAAGACTTGTAAGTTGTATACTGGCTGCTAAAGTAAAAACTATATCTCTTCTTCAAGTGAGCAGCATGTGCAGGGTAAAGAAGAAAACAGTTTTTCTGATGTCGAAGAGCTGTACCTGCAGACAACATTTGACGAAATGGATATTTTCACTAACTTTGCAGTAAATGTTGCAGATAAAAATGTGACTGGTTCAAGACTTGCCATCAACCAAAATCTTAGGGAAACACTGGAGAACTGCCTTTTAGCAATGTCAGAAAAGCTTTTAAGCAGTTGTGCTCCTAAGGTAAGTTAGAAATTACTGTTACATCCTTACATTTGCGCTCCCGAACAATATATTTTCAAGGCAAAGCGTATCGATTTTCATTCCTTCTGCTATTAATAATGAATTAAAAACATTTAAAAATTGTATCCAGTAATACAAAGTAAAGAAGTCTGTATTTATTTACATAATTCATAAAATATCCATAGTTTTCATAAGTATGTGTGAGCATGTAGTAGCTGTATCGAAGTGTAAGCATGTGCAAAGTTGCCACATAAACCAGTTACCTTGCTTTTGTGATCTTGGTTTCAACTTCTGTGCCCCTGTAATGCTGCAAGTTTTTTCCAGTTTTCAGCCAAATTAGCCTGAGACATAGAGTTCTTAAATAGGTTTTGTAAGAAGATGCAGCTCTATAAAGGAGTAATTGTAAAGAAAGCTGCAAATGTGGGCTACGTGAAAAAGAGTAGAACCATTGCTCAAGGGAACTGGTTATCCCCTTCTACTCTTTGCCTTTAGATGGCATCAGAAATACTGCACCCAGTTTTGGGCCTTCCAGTACAAAACAGACATGTAATGCCTTCAGTGGAGGCCACTGAGATGGTGGGAGCTCCAGCACTTGGCCCTGTGAGAGGAGACAGAGGAAACTGGGTTTGTTCAGCCTGCAACAGAAGTGGCTTTTGGGGAAGCCACTATAAAAGTTGCCAGTTCCTATAAAATTGTCTAAAAGACAGAGCCGTGCTCTTCGTACACAGCGGTGTAATGCAGGAAGGTGAGACAGCAGGCAGAGTCAAGAGTAAGTTCACACTTGTACAAGAAGAATTCTATCTATGTGAGGACATAGGTTGTTTCACCTGAGAGGTTGTGCAGTCTGCATCCTCTGAGGTTTTCAAGCCCTGACTGGATCAAGCCTTGGGTAATCTGTTCTGACCTTAATCTGACCCTGCTGTATGCAGGAGGTTGGACCAGAGACCTGCTGAGTCTGAACTATCCTGTGATCCAGTTCCCGACCTGCTCGTACTGTCTTGTGTCCTTGCAGAAGGTGAAATAGATAAACAGAGTGCATGCTAAGAGCTTGGAAGTATTGCCATGATGGAATCTAAAGGAGAGAGGGAATTAAAAGTGGTTTGAAGGACAGAAGCCTAAGGACCATGGGACATACAGCTAGTATTATAACATGAAGAGCTGAAAGAACTTTTTCAGGAGCTGAGGCAGCTGCTGTGCAAAACACTGGGATGCAAATCTTCATATATACAGTGTTTAAAAAAGACTAAATAATTCTATGTTTTGTGGTGATAAACCACTGGTATTTATACTGTGTATTTGATTTAGTCTAAGGTTTTTGCTGCTGAACACCTTGTCCGATGTGTCAGTCTCCTGGTTGGTGTTCTTGGTTGCTATTGCTACACTGGTATATTTAAAGAAGAGGATGCCTGTAAATCAGAGTTGTTCCAGAATGCTAAGGTAAGCGGTAATGCATTTGGGAGCTATTAAAAATAAAATAAACCACTAAATATAAATTAATTCTTAAAATTCTGTTCATGTTGACACATTTTCAGAGCATTGATTACTGCTTAGAAAAAGGCAGTTTAGAGGGTTTTTAATGTATTACTGTTTCTGAAAGGGAGGAGTCACTGAAATTGTCAGTGTACTGGTATGCCAGTTTTGCAGTGCAGATTATTCTAAATATTGATACATTTCTGAGTCACACCTTTTAAAAAAATGGAATAATCATGGACATGTAGACAAAGGACTACTTATAGGATAACGAGTCCTTTCATTTCTAGGTCTTCTATGCAGGAATTTAAGATAGTTTGATGGTTCAAGCCAGTATGAAGACAGCTATTGCTGGTATTATTATTGTTACTACTACCTGAGGTGGTTTCTTGCTTAAACAGGAACCCCCAAACTTACACATTATGGAGATATACTGAATTTTTCTTTTGTGATGAAAATATTAGTGTTTCAAGCAGGTGTAGGCCATGTTTTTGTCTCTTCTGGAGCAAAATGAGCAAAACGAAAATCACGGAAAAAAGTCTGAACTCAGTTTTGATGCACACTATGAATATCAAAGCTGTGTGAATGAGAATGTATGAATGAGAATCATATCCTTCTGTCTTTATGTGTGTGGTGTATGTGCGAATGTACAAGGGAATTTGACTCGGGTTTTTTAACCATGTTGTATTTTTACTAGTCTCTTATTCACTATGCTGGAGAAAGCATTTCTCAGTCAAAAAACAAACTAAATGAAGATACCCAGATCAACTCACTGAGGACTTTGATAATGCAGTGTACAAAATGTTTGTGCAATTGTACCAAGGTAAAGTTTATAAAGGAGTTTATATTTCTTTGTTCATTAATGAGATCACAAAGTTAAATATCATACATATGGCTCCTGGATAAAAATTAATTAGCCTATCTGTACATCTTGCTTTCTTACAGAACAGTGCTAATAAGACATTGTCTAATATATTCCTGCGTTTGTTAACATCAAAATTTATGAACGATCTCATAGATATTTGCAAAAATCTCGTAAGTACATTCTGCCTATTCCTAAATACAGTGTTCTTCTATGAGAGGATTGTTTTTACAGCACAGTAATTTGGAGGCAAACCAAGCAAGATACATATTATTGAAAAAAATCAAAATACATTGAGTTTTATAGAGAATTCCTAACTGGAAACATTTTTCTTTAGCATTTGAACACAGGCTTAGGGAAAAAAAGAGAGCAGATGGATAACATTTGATCAAGGTTAGCATTCCAGTTCACATTAAAAACCAAAATTATGCTATTTTTCATTTTTTTAATACTTTGTTACGGTAGAAGTATATGCAAAAAAATTCTGTAACACATGATGTTTAACTTTAATGCACTTCTGAAGGTGGGTTTTTTTTGGTGTTTGTTATGTGAGTATTTAACTGTAAATGGCTCACTGGGAAAAGTAGTAGTGTGGCACTTCACTTAAAACTTCTCTTTTTGGCACATTTCTTGTAGTCAGGTCCAGGTGGGCAAATTCCTTTGTTTTTGTAGGAACAAAGGAGGAAGAGCTGAGAGTTTTACCTTCTGTTAACTTGTCATCCGGTAGGGAAAGTAGTAATTAGTGTGTCCCCAAAAAAGTCACATGCCTTTTCATTTCTCCATAATAATGAAGCATGGTGAGAAGTATGTGGGTCTTGTAGAAATAACTGTTTTTAAAAAACTAACACAGAGATTAGTGTCTGTCTAAGGAAGCTTATATCCTAAAGAAAATAGTTCAGATGGTTCATATGTGTAGATGACAGGTTTACCCCAAAGGATGAAATTCATCAATTTCATGTAGCTCTTACTGTCATCACCTATCCCAGTTCACTGAGAAACTGTAATGTCTCTTGTGCTGTGCCTGCGGTGTTTCTTCTGTCTTTAAAAGCCAACTTTAAAAGGATGTGTTTTTGTCAGATGGCAGCTACTGGAAAACCAAGTGTACTGGGAGAAGTGGATCTCAGGAATGATCCTGAGGAGAGTATAATGGAAGTAGATAACCAGGTATCTGATGATCTATTCGATAATCATTCAGTGACTGACATCAGTGATACAAATGAATCTGGTGATATGCAAACTGTAACAGGTAAGTCTTCTCTACGTCCAAAACTACTTGCAAAAGCTTGATTTTACAAATTGCTCTTTGCTTGAAAGATAGCAAGATACAAAATCATGCTATATTAGTAGTTGAAACAGGTAATTGTTGAACCAGGTACTTCCTAAGCAATTCATTCTCAACAATGTTTTAAAGATGTTAAAGTCTCTTATTAGACTGTGCTGCATTTTCTTTAAAGTAGGGCTGTTTAATTTTTCTCCTTTTCCTGAAGAGTAATTCTTGACATGGTCAGTTTTTTAATATTTCTGGACCTTCAGAGGGGCAGGAGCATGAATCTATCTGTTTATTTCTGTTAGGAGCTACAAGTACTGATGCTCTATTTTGTTTTACATTCTTGCTTAAAATGCTGTGTATCTTAATGTTTAACCAGGACTATGTCTTTTTATTGTTGACTGAGAAGGAATCTGGGTGTTACATTACTGTCACAAACAGTAACTGGTCTGTTTTCTTGTCATGTTGAATAAGTGTCTTTGTAAGTATCTTATCCAGACATCTTATAAATAATTCTAATAAGTAAAGCTAGCAATTGCTGGAACTTACAGGAGTCCGAAATGTGACAGGAAAATTACGTCTGCCTATCTCGTTTAGGTTATTAACATGGGATATTAGGATATTAACATAGTAATAGTCATAATTTCAATTTTGGGGAAGCTTTGAATCTGTAATTTAAAATATATCCTAAGAAATAGTTAACAGTACAAAAGAACACAGTTGCGGATGGTTCTACAGAATTCATTTCAATCTTGATGGAGAAATCAGCTGTGTGTATGGGCACGTAAATTTAAAACCTGTGTTAGAGAGGGCCTTTGTAGAAGTGGGAAACACACTTAAGCTGTTACTGATGCACTACTGCTCAATTACAAATAAAGGTTGCTTGTCCTCTATCTGTTTTGAGAACTTACTAGTTTTGTAAAGACCTAAAATATTACCGCCTTTTCTGTTGTCCTTGGAGAAACATTTCTTACATGAAAATCTTATTTTCAGGTGCTTTGAGCCCGTTAGCTGAGGAACAGTTGACAAAGCAGGATTTACTTCTCCTTGAAATTGTGAGGTTCCTATGTATTTGTGTAACTACAGTCCAAATTCAGACAGTGAGCTTCCGAGCCTCTGACATACGGCAGAAGCTGTTGATGCTTACTGATGGCAGTGTCTTTGATAGCACTAAGCCATTACATCTGCACATGGTGAGCGTGAGCTTTTTTTACAGCAGACCGACCTCTGTAATTGTACTGTTATTAAATTTGTAAAGTCTTATCAGTTACATATTGTCTTTCTGCTGTTGTCAGTTCCCTGAGAAGACATAAAATGGCTGCTTCTAGTGTTTTTGAAATGTGCTGTGGTCAGGGAAAGAGCAGTTAGAATTTTTAAGCCAGAAAATAAAGAGTTAAGAAGTATAACATCTTGCCTTTGTCATTAATTATTTGTTAAATAACTGAAAACAATCTCTGTAGTAGAATAGGATCTGTGTTTTAGTTTACAAAGGAAATATTTTTACTGCCAGAACTAAAAATTTCATGATCTGTATTGCTGTGTGACAGTCTTTGCATGAAAACGACACAATAGCTGATAATAGGTATCTTTGCTGCATGATTTTGTGTAAGAGTTACTAAAAAGGTTTCCTAATTTCTCTTTTTGTCTACTTATTTTCTTAAGTATTATTTTCCATTTATGAAGTATTATTTTCCATTTTGGTTTTGTTTGGGTTTTTTATTTCATTTGGTTTTTTTTATTCCACAGTATTTGGTTCTTTTGAAGGAGCTCCCTGCTGAAGAACACCTCTTGCCTGCAATGGATGCAGATATGCTTCTGAAGCCTCTTTCGTAAGAGAAACTCTTCAGCATGTTTTGCATCTATTTTACAGGGTTTGGTGGCTTTTTAGTGTTTCAAGATTTTCTTTCTTTTTTCACAGTACTGTGTGTTCTTTGTACCGTCGAGATCAAGAAGTTTGTAAAGAAATTCTGAATAATTTGCTCCGTATAGCAGTAGGGTTGGCCCAGTCCGATGCACATGCTGAAGAGACAGGAAGTGCCAGAGGACAATTTTTGACAGTTGTTGGAGCCTTTTGGTATGTTATCTAATGAATAAGTCTATTGGACATAAAATTTTTGATTTTTAATTTTTAACTTTGCTATCAGTGTGAAGACTGTAGTGCCGTTTGTGTCTTGCTGTTGGTATACTATGATATCTTTATCCAGAATTTAACTTTCTGGATTTTCTGACGTGTTATATCTGTAGCAAAGATTTGTCCTTAAGATAGTATTGAAACAATAAACCCTATACTGTTGTATATTAACAAAGACTGATTCTATGCTGAATTGCATCAGTAATTATAACAAGCGATAACTTCAGCCAAAAAAAATGAATAGTTTGCAATTACCAATAAAAATGTCAAATTGACCCAAACGTGCCTGTTAAGTACAAAGTAATCAACTGTGAGCAGCAGAAACTAACTTGCTGTTTCTCAAAATTGTGGGCAACTTTTTCCTTTATTCAAGTTTTCCTTATTTTAGGCATTTATCTCAAGGAGGGAAGTGCACTGCATCAGTAAGAGTGGCCCTTTTAAACTGCATGAAAGCCCTGCTCGAGGTAATCCCAGATTTTTTGGCATTCATTAGCATGCTAAATATTTACTTAAGATGTAATTAAAAATAGTGTCTAAAGATCTTTTGCATCTTTCAGTGTAGCTAATGTAGATTTTAAATCACAATAATAATTTTCTTCAGGCTGATCCTCATTGCAAGTGGGCAATCCTTAATGTGAGAAATGAAGATCTACCTGTGAATGATGCCTTCCCACATTTCCTTGCAGACAGTCACCATCAAGTTCGCATTCTTGCTGCAAAGTCAATTATCAGGTGATAATGTAGATATTTTTTCTGATTATAAAAGCGATGCCTAATTTCACCTTACTAGGTATCACTTTGGCTTCTGCATAGCTGCACTTTTCAGTACTTCTGGGGCTTTAATCTTGACAGAATATAAAAACCTACCAAGTTACTTTGTGTTCAGCTTGAACAGTAAGTGTTCAAACTTCATCTACTTTTTAGTTATTCTGTGATGTGAGAGACCTATATATATAGAGAGAGAAACCATACATATATATATGTGATAGCAAATTTTGCACTAAATTTATTATGCAAAACTTGAATAGAAAATAGTTGTTTATCCTCTAAAAAGAGATTAGGTACATTGCATAGCATAAAAACTTTTTCAAAGGATCTCATGTTTTAAATACTGTACGTAGTTCTTCCTCCATACATCAAAAAGGGTGTAATTGAACTGGAATAGGAGTAGAGGAAGGATGTTCAAAAGTATGAAACACTTTATGCACAACTATCGGTTGCATAAAATGGAGCCCTTCAGCACAAAAAGAGTTGAATTGCAGGAGGCATAACATAATTCCACAAAATCTGAATCAGAACAAAGTGAATATTGACAGTCTTTTCAGTTTAAGGACTGGGGGACATCAAGTGAAGCTAACAGGTTCAAGATTCCAAGAAAATGTGGTTTATTTCTTTGTAGAACAACTTATCCTTGGTGTTATTCTACTACCTTCAACTGTCTTAATGTTTACAGTGGTTCAAAAAGCAATAAATTAATGAAAGAGGAAATTATTGAAGTATACTAAATACAGTCATCACTTCTAACTCATGATCTGCCTAGGTCACCCGTGATCAAATGTTATATTCAAGGAATTATTATGCGTTCAAGGCAAGCATATGGTGATCTTTCTTAGGTAAACTCTAATAGTCACTTAGAAATGGCTGGAGTAATGTTTGGTTTAATTCACTGTGGTGTTCCCATATTTGTTACAAAGAGCAAAGTGGGTTGGGCCTTTATCTGCAAAACATATGTTCTTTGAGAAACTCTTTTTACATACACATGTGTTCATCAAATACACTCTCAACATACTTCATGACATGAAATGTTCCATTATGATGGACAACTGAAGTTTGCCGCCTTGCACTGGCAAAGATTGGGAAACTTTTATGTATTTTCAGACGATTCTCTGCCATTTCACCCCAACAGAGATTCTTGATTATGTTTAAGGGAGTGGAGGGAAACTGCTCTATTAGAAAATTAAGACAAAAATAATTATATTCAGAATATTATTATTTGATAAGCACAATATGTAGTAACTCTATAGACATGTTATGCTCATAATGATTGTTCTTTTTTTTAAAGTTTGTTTCAAGATGTGAAACAGAGAGATTCTTCTGGAATGTCAAAACCTCTTCCCTTGAAGCTCCAGCAAAAGGCTTTTGAGAATGTCTATTTCAGAGTTCAGGAAGGAATGAGAAACCTGGTACTAACATATAGTCATTAGTTTTGCCTAATTTTAATTTTATGAATAAAATTACTGTTAACATGCTTGTGTTTAGTTTTCCAAGAACATTTATTCTTCTGGACTTCTGGTAATCTGAACTGGTGAAACAAAGTGGTAGTCAGGAAATTTCTTACACACCCAGTAACTCACTGTTTTACCCCCATTAGAAGTTTGTAAATTTTTTCACTATATGGTCCAGACAGCTCTTCTGAATCATGCTACTTGTTGTTGCAGGTTTCAGTGCTGTAACACTTAAGAATCATAGAAAAATGTAGCTTTGATAATCTAGACAACATACAAATAGTGAGTAAGAGGCAATGTAAATTAAGTTATGTGTTTCCATAGAATAAAACCAGGTTTGTAAATTTCAGAAAGATCAGAGATATTAGAGCAGTGGTTTTCACAAAACTTTAGATATGCTTAAGAAACTAAACTATTCAAAAGAAACTTGAAGTGAAGGAAAAGTTTGACTTCAGTGCAGTGACTGGAAATACAATGTTGTGGTACATTACTGTGGAATTTCTTTAAGTGTTAATTTTTCTTTTAGTGTCTTTCACTTTTCTTCCCTCCTTGCTACCCTGCTAAGTCATCTACATCATCTACATTTTCCACTTTTTTTCTGTCATGCTGTCATCTATCTGCATGTCATCTCTCTGCTGCACTTTTTTCTGTTCCCTTTGCCCGCTGTCTTGTAGCCTGGGCTTGCTGCTGAGGCCTCATCTCTCTGTCATCGTGTTTTGTCTCAGAACTGCTGCCTCTAGCTCTTTGTCATCTCGTCTCATTTCTGTGTTACCTTGACTCCTTGTTCTGTCACCTCAGTTTGGTGTTGTCTCAGCTTCTGCCTTTTCGTTGCAGTTTCTTAATACTTTTAAACTCATCACTTATCAACACCATACCTTAATAGGGGAAGAACTGCATTTGAATCGCAAGGCAGTTCTTTCCTATATGCATCAGGGAGTAGCAAAAAGGAGACTTGTCTTGTGCCTCCATAATTTCTCTGTTAAGTGAGTTGCATTTGTTTAAGCTGCTGATATTATAACATGAACTGGAGGGTATGAGGTGTCAGCAGGTGTGCTGGCATGCTGGAGGCAGTAACTTCTGGTTGAGAAGTGAAACCGACAGCTGGGGGAAGCAGTTTTTAAGCAAATAAAGCAAGATTTTCAGCAGTATTTATGTCAGTGCCCTTAACTTTAAATTATTTATGCTCATTTACTAATTAGGAGAATACTTTAACAGAATATTTGTCCAAGTTCTTCATTATTTCTTATTGAAGGTCAGGGATAACGCAAGTCCTGAAGATCTTCTGGACAAACAGCATAATGGAAAAGCAGTTTTGCTGATGCTTATAACCATGGTTCTGTGCTGCAGTCCAGTCTGTGAAAAGCAAGCTTTGTTTGCCATTTGCCAGTCTGTGAAAGAGAATGGATTAGAACCTCACCTGGTGAAAAAGGCAAGTATAAAATTCCACTATATATTTAGGTTAGGCTAAAACTGGATGAGTACAAAATGCTTTGTCAGTGTTGAAAGTTGTTAAATTTTGTAAAAGTATGACTAATGTGGTATTTAAATAACTGAATGAATTTGTAATTATATTTAACTACTTACATAGAAATAATGCCATCATAAAAGCCAATTTTAGTGGTAAATCTTTTGTGTTCAAAGCACAGATCTGAAATACAAATAGACTTTTATACATTGAAGATTGCAGATTTCATTTAAAAAAATCTTTCTACCCAGTGGAAGCAAATTTTCCAATGTGGAAAATATGTAAAATAAATACAAAGTATTGGAAGATGGTATGTGTCTATTTTGAAATTCACAAGGGCATACTGAAATGATTGCCTTTCATGCCAGTCGTTTTTTAAGTGCATGTTTTCTGTCCTTTTTATAATTTCTTTTTATTCGCTGCCTTCTGTTTTTACACAAAGTCTCTACTTCACAAAATTCCTTGATTGCACTGTTCTGACATATGGCAATACAAATAATAAAAAAAACCTGCTCATGCTAATAGTAGCTGAGTTACGCAAGTATTCATTAAAAGGTGGAGGGGTACACATGGAGGTGTAACACTGTCAGTTTGCCATGGTATCATGTACTCTGTATGCTATTTTTGCAATCTTAATTCATGTACAGGTTTTGAAAAAAGTATCTGACATTTTTGGCTATAAAAGTATAGAAGACTTCATGATGTCACATTTAGACTATTTGGTGATGGAGTGGCTGAAAATAAATGACAATGGATATAGCCTGTCTGCTTTTCCTTATGTTCTTCTGAACTATGCTAGCCTTGTGGAATTCTACAGGTAAGTTTGCTATATATGAAAGCATTATTTATATTTTATTTACAATTATGACACAGGGTCCCAAATTTCTAAATGTAGTAATGCATCAGGATTTTGTTGTAAGGTAACGTATTGAGAACTTTTGAAATGTATTCTAAGCATCATGTATATCATATTTGTGCAAGTAAGATTTATTTTTTTTTGTGTAGCAGTAGCTAAACAATGATTGTAAGTTTTGTTATAAAGTAGAGGAATGGTAATTGCTATATGATGCTCAAGGTTTTTTAAAAAAAGCCAGTTCAAGGACATTTTGGAAATCTATTTACCCTGTGTAGGTCTTGTTATAAAGTTCTGGTTCCACACCTGGTGATTAGAAGTCAATTTGAAGATGTGAAGTCACTTGCTGACAAGATCGAAAAAGACTGGAGACAGATTCTAGCAGACTGTTTTCCAAAGTTACTTGTGAATATCCTTCCGTATTTTGGCTATCAAAGCCATGGAAAGAGTGAAGTAGTGGAGCAAAGTGATACAGCTTCTAAAGTCTATGACATGCTTAAGGATGAAAACTGCTTAGGAAAACAGGTATCCATTTAAAATGTGTAAATTGAGTTCTATAGCATTTAACAGACCAGAAAGAAACATTTTTATGTTCTGTAAATGTAAATGTAAACAGTTCGTTTATAGATACAAAATTATTATTTTAATAAATTCAAACCAGCCAGATTTTTATCCCAAGGATTTCAAGTAGCTATTCAATAGAAACTTTCAGGCAGTTGACCGAATTATAATTTTTTTTCAGAATGCAGTACATTTTTTTTACCATTCATTATATAACCCTGAGTTTCTCTGTCATATATCTGTCATGTTTCCCTCTTAAAATATTATGTTAATGGTTTATGAAGAGCCATCTTCTCCAGAGGCAGACTAGGCAGAACTAGTAGTAAAACATGATTTTTTTTTCTATATGCTGTAGGAAAGTAAATTGTTCTACCTGTGATTGCCATAGATAAGACTTAACCAGGCTTAATTTATGAATGAATTGTATGTCATGGATAAAGGAACAAATAGAGAATCAAGGCAGGAGAAAATAGGTTTTCTCAGAAGGAAAAGAAATATTAAATCATTTTAGCTAAAATATTTTTTCTTATTAAAATACTATTTTTCTTCTTGTAGCAAATTGACAATTTATTTCATAATAACTTACCAGAGATTGTGGTTGAACTGTTGATGACTTTACATGAACCACCTGGTACCATGGTAGAAGAAGGAGCTCATCTAAGTAAATACGTAAGGTATGTGTTTGTACATTTTCTAAATGCTGAGTGTGTTTGTATAACATGGTGCACTAAAACATGCCCTTCAGGCATAAGAGGTGGCCTTGAAGTTGAGAATTGAAGGATTTTATAGTCATTACTAGTGATGTATCATAGTCATGCTTTCTCACATAGTTATTCACCGGCATCAGGAAGGAGAACCTCCATAATTCTCCAGTTAATGGAAAGAATGATTGTGTGGGCAAGAGAATACCATTGTATGTTGATGAGCTGGACTATGACAGTGCCAATTTGGATTAGTTCAAATTTGGATAGACTGCCCTCTCTGTAAAATTGGTCAGGTTTTAGTCTCTAAATTAAGGTAATTCTTTTAATGGTCTTTAATATCTAGGGGTCACTGAGAAGTAAAGTTTCTTAGCAGTTCTTGTAGTGGAAGCTCTTGTTTTTGGTAAGGAGATTGGTTAAGCAATGCCAAATAAATTCCTAATGAATAGAAATATTCTAATGCCATAAATATCTTCATTTTTATTAGCTTTTCAGTTAATTCGGGTAATTCCAGGGTTTTGTGTTAAGATAAAAACTATTTGGAAAAACATTGCACTTCCTAAAGTTATCAAAGAAGGTATCTTTATTGTAGAAATATAAACTTGAAGGAAACCACAGCATTCCTACGAAAATCTGCCAAAAGTTAAATGGCTGAGGATTTCCAAACTCTTTAAAGAAATTTTTTGCTGTAAGTTTATTAACAGACTGTGGAGTCTGCTTTTAAACAAAATTTTTCTTTCTAAGAAGGGAATGGTAAGAAAAGAGTGATGAAACTTAGATTTTGCTCTTTTGTTACTACCATGATGCATTTCTTTTCTTTTTGAAGTCCCAGAAAAGTTGACTACCCTTTTTTATGATGAGATTCGTGATTACTTTTTTTCTCAATGAAATTGTTCCCAGAATTACAAAATGCAGAAGCTTTATCCATGACTTGCAATTAGATTTTCCTACAAAGTACCTTAAAAGGCAAATGTGCGGGTTTTTAGCAATAAGATCTTTCAAAAGAATATGAAAGAATGCTAAGAAAATACAGCTTAGAAAGCTGCCATAGGAGGACAATAAGCAGCTACAAAGTAAGGTATAAGTCACTTTTCTGGGTGCTTTTGGTGCTTCTTACCGAAAGCAGAAAAAATTTTCTAGGAATTCATGTGTTTATTCAGAAAGAATTACTGTATTAAATACAAAGTGTTTTATTTTTGGGAGAAAAATATAAGTCTCCTTTTTATTCATTTAGGGAACTGGATCCTGCTCCTAATCCTCCTCATTTTCCATCTTATGTGATTAAGGCAACCTTGGACTATATTAGCAACTGTCATAAAAGCAAATTAAAAAGTATTGTAGCAGTTCTTTCTAAAAACCCTGTAAGTATGTAATAATTACTTCTTTTTCTGTAGAATGTAGAGTTTATATTATGGGTACATTTTGTTTTAATTAGACATTCTCTTCATTTCTATATGAGGAAAATGAACAACCTTAGACCCCTTTCTGTTCTTTTATTTGCCTTCTGAAGTGGAAGAAGTCGTGAGTTTGGGAACAGATTTATGTGCATTATATAATTATAGTATTTTATTAATGATTGCCTTACCTGCATTATATAATATGTATTCTATAATTGTGTTAATTATATAATTATATGCATTATATATTATATATAAAGTAGAGAGGATTATTTTAAGGGTTGGGGAAATCTGTGTGTACTGGACACAATTTAGAATGTGCCATATTTGTCATATGTCTGAAGAACATTCTAAAATAATTACATATGGCCAATTTTCTCTAAATATGACCTACAATTAAAATATAAATGTTCGCTTCCCTTACTGACTGTGAAATTTTATAGTCAGTGTTATTTTTCAAAACCTGATTTTCATTTGTTAAAGGCAAATATGAAGACATATGAAATTGTACAGCCCTTGCAATAAAACCTGAATGTATTACTGTCTTCTGACTTTATTCCTTAGAAATGTAGCTTTTTCGAGTTCTGCTATTTTGTTGCATATGTTGTCAAGAACTTACTTTGCCTATCCGTAAATAATCTAAAAATAAGAAAAAAACTTTTCTGGACCATGTTCATTTAAATCTTTTGAGTGTTAAAGTTAATATTGCCAGCCAGTGGAGTAAGTTTTTTCAAATGTAACACAGCCTTCTTAGTATTTTAAAATGAAAATTTAGTTTTAACAGTTGCAGTCTATAGTGATATATTCCATGAAATAGTGCATTTTGTACGCATTAACATTATGTTTGAAAGAATATAGGTTGAATCATTACCCAGCGTACTAATGCTTTGTGTTTGATGTTTCTTCTGTTGGTAAAAATTGCCGTAAGTGTTTGGCTTTCTGAAAAATGTGCATAACATTTCTCATGTTGCGGGGAATAAAAAAAGAAAATGAGAAGGTGTGTGGCTTATAGTCCTGCTCGGAAAAATTCGTTTCCATGTAGGTATTTTGTTTGTTTAAAGCAATAAAAATAATGAAGCTTCTTTGCCCATGTCCTTTAACAAAATATATATATCGTGCTTAAGTTTTTTCTTTATGTAAGGTATAGCTGTATTGACATTATGAATTAATTTTTTACTCAAAATTTATTTATTTTTAGGATTCATTCCAGAAAATCCTTCTAGCTCTTTGTAAGCATGCATCAGATACAAACAACATTTATAAAAAACACAGAGTTCTTCTAATTTATCACCTGTTTGTTGGTCTCTTACTTAAAGAAATAAAAGGTGGTTTAGGAGGAGCCTGGGCTTTTGTACTCCGAGATGTAATTTACACCCTGATTCACCACATCAATAGCAGGTAAATACAGTAATTATCTCTTGTTATTCCTGTCTGTACTTCCTTGTTCTTGGAACTGTACATTTCGGTATCGCCAGCAGATGTGAATTCATTTGTAGACTTAATTAAAATTTGCTGAGATTTAAAATTAAATTGCCATTCTTTCATAATTTCAGAATTTAAACGTAGAACTCTTACTAAAGTATAGAATGTTTTGTGCTATCCTTGTATTTAGATCGTCACTATACTGCAGCAGCATGTAATAGGCTATCAAATTGTACAAATAAACAGTGTTGGGAGATTTTGATAACAGAAAGGGTGTTTAGAAATTCAAATGATATGGTAGAAAAATTCAAAATGTGAAGTTAAGTGCAAAATAAGCACAGGTCAAATAAAATGTGCTTATTGAGTTAATAAAGAGTATTAACATTTACATTTTCACCAGTGGGTACCTAGCAAAATGAGTGAGAATTGGTACATGTTATCCTAGCTTGTCTTCAGATTGTGAAAACTGGTCCTTCATGAGGCTTAAGATTTAAATGGAGATCCTTGTCTTTTAGATAAGAAGACTAAGGTATTTTCTTACTTCAGGTTTAGCTTTGGATTTCCCAGACAGTTATTCACCTAAATATCTTTGAGTTGATGTGCAAGTTGATTGCTTTGCTTGTTTGAAGTGTTTCATACCCCAGATGTTGAAGAGATGTGTGGATTTTACGGTAAATGACATTGTTATGGAATGTACTATTACAACCAACACTGAGCTGGGACAGGGACAGTCCATGCACTGGAGGGCAAGGCTGCCTTTCAGAGGGACCTTGTCTAGCTGTAAGAGTGGGACAACAGGTACGCTGTGAAGCTGAACTAAAGCAACCATTAAGTCTCTCACCTGAGATGGAATACCACTGTGTCACCCATCCAGCCAGGGCCTGAGAGATAATGACAAACTGGGATAGGTTGAGTGGAAGACCCTGAAGGGGATAGGTAGAATTGATCTAATTTCTGTTCTTTAGTTTCTGGAGGGGAAGACACCTTACAGCAAAGGTAAAGTCAGATTTTTTCCTAGAAGTGTACAGTGAAAGGACAAGGGGTAGCACTCAGCAAGTTGCAATGTGGGAAATTCTGGTTGGATGTAAGGGAAAGGATTTTTGCAGTGAGAATAGTTTAATACTGGAGCAGATTTCTCAGGGAAGCTATTGTTTCTCTGTCCAAGGAATATGTCAAAATTCAGTTCAACAAAACCCTGAGAACCTTATCTGAATTTGAAATTGAGCCTGCTTCAGGCAGAAAGCTGGACTAGATAATCCCCAGGTGGCCTTTGTAACCTAATATTTAATTTTTTTTTAACTAATGGTTATTTTAGATAGAGGAGGATTCAGAGAGCATGGTTTCCCCTTTGTTCTGTTTCTCTCAATGTTGTTCTGGCAAATAATAGTCTAAAAACCTTTTTTTTTTTTTTTATTTTTTTTCCATTTTGGTATATATTTTTCTACAAGATTTTATTCCATTTTTTAAAGTGATAAGTCAAACTCAGTGTGTTGAAGTTTTTCTATGTCTCCTGAGCTAAGTCTGTAGAGCTGATTGATAAATTTTAAACTTGAGAATCAGTTCCTCCTTATTTTATCTTTGTCTTTCCCCTTTTTCTTCCCTGTTGTGTAATAGGCTGATACTTGAGACAATGACGATTTGTATTTCACTTTGTTTCCCATGACAGACCTGTTATTATCAGAGACATATCCATGCGCAGCTTTTCGGTCTGTTGTGATCTCCTTCATCATGTTTGCCACACAGCGGTTACGTGTTGCAGTGATGCTCTAGAGACACACCTTCATGTTATTGTAGGAACCCTAATACCTCTTGCCATGAACCAGTCTGAAATTCAGGACCAGGTAGTTTTGCATTGCTGCTTATTCCTTATCTGTTAGCTTCTTAGTTCACGTTCACGGTTGTTAAAGCTGTATCTATACTCATGTTCAATTTTACTTCCTTTTTTCTATGATTCGGAGATTTACATAAAAATTACTACTTGGGATGGGATAGTATCCCTTAAATTTTTTAAATAAAAGCGTCTTCACTTTTGGTACTTCTGTTCTGCCAAATAGCACATTGAGTAGCTAAACAGTTACTTACAAAGCTCTGTGGGTGATTTCACAGGAAATACGAATAAAGACTTTTGGTATGGGAAAGTG
The DNA here is from genome assembly GCF_003984885.1 of Neopelma chrysocephalum. Classification (NCBI taxonomy): domain Eukaryota; kingdom Metazoa; phylum Chordata; class Aves; order Passeriformes; family Pipridae; genus Neopelma; species Neopelma chrysocephalum. Next base: position 9,281,567 of record NW_020897702.1, on the reverse strand, counting down.
TCTAGAGGACAAAGAGGAAGAGTTTGCAGAGAACGGAATTTAATAGTTCAGCTATTTATTTAACAAATAATCTTTAAAATTAAATCCTGCACATAGACCTTAAAAGGGAAACAAAGCAGTTTCTGTTGTGTGACAAGCATTATTTTCCAGAGTATGCCTGTTGCACTTCAGTCCTCATGTAGTCTTCTCGGTTAATCTGATCCCAGAGTACCATATGCACCTTTGTGGTTGCATTGTAACTCTGCATTATCCTCCTCCTTGTCCTTCCAGTTCAGCTGGAGGGCTCTGCTGATCCAGCTGAAACTAACTTGGCAGGTTTTTTTCCCAGCTTAAAGATCGTGATCAGATTTACAATATGTCTGTGCAAACAGTTGTACATGCACAACTGCAACGGCAACTTGTCAGGGCACCCCTAAGCAGAAACAAAATGGAGAGGACAGAAATTTCTCTGAATTGGAACTGATGTCAAATATGAAACCCTCTCATATCATACTCCTGCAGGGAAGCCCACCCTCTAGTGATCACTTTTTGTTCTTTTTATTTTTTCTTCTAGTATTAAATGGAGGCTAATTAATAATTTTCAGGTAAACACAGGTCTTCAAATAAAAACATCATGATTTAGATTGTAGAATCCTCAAAGCAGCTTGGATTGAGTATCCAGTTGCATTGATTTTTAAGCATAAAAGCAGTGTTTTTGCAAAGAAAGTATGGTACCACTTTGTCAAGCATTTATTCAAGTTGTGGATCTGTTATAAAACAAATTCTGCAGAGTTCAGTGATTTGGGCTATAAGTTATGATATTGGTCTGAATTTCAAATTAGCAGCACTTTAGTGAGAATAATAAAGTCTTGTTAACATCAGAAGAACTGTTTGGGTACAGTGTTTTGCTAAATCATTGTCAATATCATAGTGATTGTATTGGCCAGTATTTGAGATCAACTTCATCAAGAAACAGGATAGAACTGCAGGCCTTGATAGTAAAAACTTTGATTTTTGTTTGGAAGGGAGAGTAGCAAAAATGCCTCACCATTTTAGAATACGTCTGTCATTTCCCCAAGCCTCTAAACATCTTACAACTTTTATCAGTGTAAATAAATTATCTTAGCAGTTTAGTGGAACTTGGAGAGCTACATTATAGCCTGAATAAGAAATATGGCTTATTGTTTCTTAATGTTTCTCTGTAATTTTTGGATTTTATTTACTTTTTATATACAGGTCCTAGGCTTGTTGAAGTATCTGGTGATAGATAATAAGGATAATGAAAATCTTTATCACGCAATCAAATGCTTAGATCCTTTTCCTGAATATCCAGCTTTTAAAGATTTGCGAGCAACTCAGCAGAAAATAAAATACAGTAAAGGACCATATTCTCTTTTGGAGGTAATTACATTTTAAAATATATCTCATGGCTTAGTGTTTTTGGTAATGCAAACTTTCAAAAGAAAAATTATTTCCTAGCTACAGTTGAGAAATATTTAAATTAGACGTAGATTCTTTTTATTGCCAGTTTTCAGAGACTCAGATATTTGTAGGTTTCTATTCATACTTTGCATCTGTTAATATCCACCTTGTGGACTGCTCAGAGCCACTTCTTTGCCTGAAGCTTTTATATTTGTGTGTTATATGTGCTTAGTACAAAATATTGTTTTGCAGGAAATTAATCACTTTCTCTCAGTTGGTGTTTGTGATTCACTGCCCTTAACACGGCTTGAAGGACTGTATGATTTACGCAAACAATTGGAACAATATAAAGATCAGATGAAGGAGCTCCTGAAAAATTTCCAGGGTACTGATATATGTTTTGTTTCTTTTGTATCTGGTTTTAGATGTTTAGCAAGGTTTTATTTTGTGTCAAGGTTTTTTGTATGTTTAACAATGTAACCTTATAGTTTCACATGCAAAGTAGAATTACATTTATTATTCATGTAAAATCTGAAGTATCTGTAACATAGTGTCTTATAAATATTATATGATGTGTTACATGGTAGAGAGGATAAAACAGCCTTCCAGCTTTTGGCATGGGGCATGTATGATTGTGAATGCCCAGGATAACGTATAATATGAATATATGGTTTTATGACTGCTTAATAAGTTTTCTTGTTTTATGAATATCCTTACTCTTTTAAATGTAATGAAGCTACATTTTATTAAAGTCATTGTATGTTAGAAAGTAAAGCTCTCAGGAGTTTTTAAATGGTAGAATTTACTTGAACCTTGCCGCATCCCAGGATGCTGTTTCAGCCCTCAGTCCACACCCAGTTCCTTTCTATTTTGGTTTTCAGATGCTTGTGGCATACCGTTTCACTTTTCACCTCTACATCAAGTCTTCATCAGCTTGTGTGCATGAGGGGAAGATAAAAAGAGCTGATGTAATTAATTGTAAATAAGTGCAGACTAAAATTTGGGGAAGAGTAGTAGTCTGTTGTAAGGCCACAGTGCAAGTGCATAATGTCCCCACATCTTGAATATCATTTACAATTTTAGTTTCCAAATTCTACTTGAAAAGCGTTAGTGAAAGGGCAACAAGCTTGTGTGGAGCAACTTCCATTGGAGGAAAGCCTTGTGAGACTGGAAAAGAGATTGAATAGGAAGGAGTGGAGAGAAGTGTATAAACTGGTGAATGGTACGATGAAGATGAGTAGGGATTACCTATCACTTCTATGACAACAGATTAAATTATCTCGCAGCACTTATATGGGAGAAACCATGTCATTTTTTCAAAATATATACAGCGTGGAACTTACTGTTACTTACTGTGGTGATTAGAAACATAACAGATCTTAAAAAGAATTAGACAGATTTTACAGAGTTTATTAGATACGAAGATCTGCTCAGGCAAAACCTGAGAAGAAGTACTTTCTCTTGCTTTGCTGGAGGCAGGCTGGCAGGCTTGATGGGCCTGTTGCCTTGACTTTGCCTTATACTAGAAGTCTATTAACCACTGAATAATAATAATAACAAGAAGAAGAACAACAACAACAATAATAATAACAAAAATAATAATAGTAATAGTAGTTCTTATTTTCTAAAAAGAAGTAAACCTGTTATTGATAAAGGCCATGCAACTCTATGCTGACAGCTGACATTTAAGAAATAACTGCTGCAGTTTGACCACACATTTCTGCATCAAAATGTTGAAAACAATAGCATTTATATATTTTGGTTTTGAGGATTCTTTGGCATAGTCAAATGCATAGAAATATTTTCAAGTTACAATGAATAACTGAATAATTTTTTTGATGTACTGTTTAATACCACCTTGCTTCAACATTGATAATGCATGTGGACATTGGTAGATAAAAGACACTGAAGCAGTGCTTTCTTTCTAATATGTTCGCATTACAATTACACTGACATTTTTGGCATTTATTTTTTCGTTCTGAATGATAGAAAAGCCAGAAGATTCTGTAGTAGTGAAATTGGTGGTGAACTTACTGCAACTGTCCAAAATGGCAGCTAACCATACAGGAGAAAAAGCAGTTCTGGGTAAGTTCTTTACTCCCACAGGCTAATTAGGGCTCTCATTACAAAAACCAGGCTGAAACTGTGGCTGTTCTCAATGTTATTTCCCACTGCTATTTTGCATTACCTGCCAGAGGTAGCCATCAGGATTGTTAAAATGGTGTTAAAATGTTAAAATCTTCTATTCAGTCACTGTATTTTAAAGCTTTGACTAATAATTTAAATTGCAATCAGTTTAGACTCTGATCTGTTCTATATGCAGTAAAGAGTCATCTGTTTTTATGGGTCACTTTATTAGGTTTAAAAATAATACAAAAAATTGAAGAGAACTTATCTGAAAATTTTGTAGGTGTGTCATAGTGGAAATTAAAATAGTTGTTCTCCATCTTAAAGCCTCTTCTGTGTTATTAAAATTATTCTCACCGTTTACATTGAGCACCTGGTTAATGTTTGATCAAAGCTAAAATCCAAATCCCCTCTTGCCCAAGTGGAGACTACCTCCACGAAGGTGGTGATTACTGAAATTAGATATCTAAACTAGACGGAAACACCTTTATGTGTACACCTGATATATTTTCTCTCTAAAAGACTAATGACTGATAATTACAAATGCTGAGGAACTGAAACTCATGTTGACTTCAGTATAATGGATTCTTTAGCACCTCTGCAAGCTGCAAGTTTCAACCTTCTCTTCATTGCGTTTCCTTAGGTGATTTGTCAAATTTAGTTCAAAATCCAACCTGTGTATCTTCAGTGTGTTCTTTATTTGCTCTAGTGGTTAAAACAATGTTGTAGAAGATGGAAATGTTTTCCATGCACATGCAGAGTTTGAAAGAAAGAGCAGGGAAATAGATTTTGTTTTCTTTCTGGTGAACATTAACATCCCTTTTTAAATATTATTTTCAAGGTCAATTTTGTTTTTTTTTATTCTTTTCTGGATTTGTCTGGAAAACAAATGAGGAACACATAGGTCCATCATTTTATGTAAAATGTAGGTTAATTCTGACTGAGTTTACAGTCTACAGTTTGTGCTTATGCAGGCTACTGTTTGTATTTACCATACCCTTAGGGAATGAACATGAGTGATTCTGACCTTTTACACTTGCCTGTTTCTGACAGAAGCAAAAATAAAATCCTTATCTGATTAAAACTGGAACATCCAGAGCCATAGGCACTCCTAGAAAATTGAGTTAAAAAGCATAGCTTCATTATTTGTGAGTCTTATGCTGCAAAATTTTTTAACGTAATTTTAATCATAAAGCTCCTTAAGCGATTATTTATAATGTTTGCAGCTTTTTACCCCATAACAATCTCAGTTCTAAAAGTAGGGTGAGACCTTGTTTTACAGTTCATAAGACTACAGAAAGACTGTAAAATTACTTGCATTTGCAGAGGCTGTTGGAAGTTGCTTGGGAGAAATAGGTCCCATGGATTTCTCCACCATAGCTCTTCAGCATGCTGAAAATGCACTGGATTCTAGAGCAGCAGACTTATTTGAAGATAGAAAACATCAGTGGGTCTTCATAATGTTAACTCAAATAAATACTGCTTTAACAGATAATTGGTGAGTATACTTATTTAGTTAGCTCAAAGCTTAATAGGAGCTTTTAAGTTGTATGTTGTTCAAATCAGCTCAGAGTAACTCTCTGAAAGTTTTACTAACACCTGTTAATGTCCAACCATGTTCTACTTCAAGGTTCACATCACTTACCCAGTCAAACTTAGATGTTTCCTAGAAATTCCCTAATTGGACTCAAACCAGAGAGTCTCCTCTGTGCTGTACAGGATAGCAGCGCTGTGGAGGAAATAATCAGGCTTTGTTTTATAATAAAATATGCAATGGCACATCCTACTCCAAAATTTTCTTATTTGATGCACACATAGACTGTGGAATTATTTGCCTTGTATAGTTATAAAGGTGATTTTGAAAGTCAAATATCTGAATTAAATTAATAAAACGATGTTGTGTATGTTATTTTTTCTAGTATTGGTGTTAGAGCTGCTGCTGTTTCCTGTTTGAAAAACATATTAGCCACAGAGTCTGGAAGTGAATTTTGGGAAGTTTATAAAAGTAAAGCTGATCCCCTGTTAATCTATCTACAGCCTTTCAGAACATCTAGAAAAAAGGTACTTCTTCTGATATGCCTTACATATATGGCGTATGGGGTAGAGAAAAAATAAAAATAGAGCTTTTTTTAAAAAGTGCATTTGAAAATATTTTTGAGACAGGCTTTGATGAATGTAATACACACTTTCTCAGGATTCCAGTGTCATTTGATGCAAAAAATCAGTGGGAAATAAGTCAGGAAAAAAGTGCATAATTAACCGTAAATCAGATATTTCCTCATTTTGAAACTTTTGATTTGTGACCTAAACGTGATGCCTACTGTGACCTTGTTGATGTTATCAGTAAAATTTTGGTTTTAGTACTTTCAGATTTTCTTGGAAAACCTTGCATTTACATGAACAGAATTGATATTGTTAGTCAGTTGAAGCATCAGTAATAGTTAATATATTTTGATCTGTGCAGATTGCCATATGGCTTTTTTAAGTGCCTTAGAATTTTTTTATGCTTGTAATATGTGTATTTTCCTTCTAGTTTCTTGTAGTATCTGCTAATGATACAGAGGCTCGTTTAGAAACTTTGGATGACACAAACCTGTGGATTCCTCTGGGAGAAAGTCATGAGACCTGGATCAAGTGCCTAACTAGTTCGATATTGGACAGTGGAGGTGTGAAAAATGAAGTTCTACAGTTAATGAAACCACTGTGTGAGGTGAGCTAAATTGTACACATGTATGTGTATGTGTGCTGTGATGCATAAATAATATGATTACTCATCTTGATAACAAATAGTAATTTCTGCTGTTAAATATTTCAGAACTTTTGTAATCATATATTGCAAATACCCATAAAATATACTCTTGAAATGGAAGTTTTGAGACATGATTGTAACATAGATGAACTTTACGTGGATACTTTAGCTGAATGCCAGCGTAGCCCCGTTGAGTGGTTTACATTATTTATATTACATGTTCTTTCTCAAACATTGCATGTTTGTTTGAGTAGTTGTCAGTTTGGTTGTAACCTAGAGAAAGAAAGGTTTTTTCCGTTGTCTTTCTTAGCAGCTGCTGTGCATGGTTGTTTTCTAGGTGAAGACAGACTTGTGTCAAACTTTGCTTCCATACTTGATTCATGATATAGTTCTTCATGACTCAGATGAATCTTGGAGAAATCTTTTGTCACTTCATATCCAGAGGTTTTTTACAGCCTGTTGCAAATTTGCCTCGTCTAGTAGATCTACTCCAAATTCTGATTCAGGTAATGTCATGATATTTTTGTTTCAGCTAAAAGTGAGATTCTGATTGTGATAAAACTATCTCCTGACATCAAATGTATGATGTGCACTTGTGGGCAAACTGAATTTTAGAAACTTCTCTCCAATTGTTTGTTGTTTTTCAGTGGAGATAGTGTTAACTTTGAAGCTGTTCATTGGCAACATCCAAGCAGCTTCTTAAGTATAACTTTTTTCCTTATTCACAACTGGATGATATTTATTACTCGCTGAATTTAGATGTTATGCAGTGTTGTGTGCTGCAAGACTTGAGTCATGGACTGTCTCTTAAAATGACTAATCAGCAGTTAAATTCCTCTCTTACTCAAACAAGAGCAATAAAAAGCAGTTTTATCTGTATTTTCTCCTTGGAGAAGACTGACCCTTTCTTTAGCTTCTGCCAGGTATTGATAATGGTCACCCTATACATTCAAAAGACCTGTTCCATTCCAGCAGAATGAAAGGAAGTTGTAACCAAATGTACTACAGCAGAATATAAGTAATGCAGTAAGTTGCTTTAAAAGGAAAGCACCTTCTAATCAAACTGTTGGCATTCTTTCTCATTAGATTGTAATCGAATAAAACCTAAATTAATTTCAATCCATTAGGATCCAAACTAGGAAAGACCAGGCAGTTAGACATGAGAGAGTTGAGTGCGTCCGAACAAGAGTCCCAGTGTTGATCCATTTTGACATTCAAGTTCTAGAAATTGGCAGTTTAAAGCATAAATGGTGTGAACACCATGCCAATCACTGCGCTGCCTGAGAAACCAAACCTAATTGTGGATTGCCAACTGCTTGACTAGAGTCAGACCCACCAAAACTAAAAATAGTGAATATTTTGGACTTAGTGCATGTCAGTCTGGCCAGAATAATAGGTCAGTTGAATCTGTTATTTTGCAGAGGAGATGTAATTTTTCTGTTGAATTAATATTTCTAAATACGTATCCAGTTGTTTCTCCTTAGCATTTAGATTTTCGATCTGATGCCATGAAAAACAGGCACCATTTTCATTTTCTATCTGTAAGCTTCTTTTTAGTGAGTATGAACTCCATGCTGTCAGTTGCCATTATTGTAATTTGGCCTGTTGTTCAACAAATCCCGAAGAATAACTTTTTTTCCAGTTTTCTTGGCCAGTGCCTTTTTCTTCCCCTAACTCATTAGTACTTTCTAATACCCAAATACAACTTATTCAGAAATTTTCAGTTGTTCATCTGATGAGATTACGAAAGAGGAAACAGCAATCTCTTTGGGCCGTTGATTGTGCAGTCCAGCAGAACGGACCCTGCCTGTGAGATTGCTTAAGGAGAGCAACATGTGGGAATGGAGAGAAAAATGTCATGGTGCATTAGGCACTTAGAGTCAGATGTCCCCATTGCATGTCTTCTGAAGGTTAAGCATGTGGGAGATGACTTAAAAAGGAGCTGGTGTTCCTTCTGTAAGGTCTTTGGTAGCAGTGGAAACTAAGTGTCATTCATTTCTGTTTGTTGAAGGACACAAAATGCCCAGATTCTTCTTCTTTAATATGGCTTTTGCATTCTTCAGGGGAAATTGCTAGTTCTGCATCTTACTGTAATGTAGTAGTAATCAAACCTTTGATTATGCTTTCCCTGTTTCTTCCTTCTTGTAATTGATAAATCAAAAATTACCAGAGAAATGGAGAAATTATTGAACAAGTGAATGGAACACAACCTGTAGCCATCTGATTTTATTTTTTTTAATTCAGAAGCAAGACATGGAAATATAAATTCTTTAAATGTGTCTCTATGTGGGAAATAATGTTTTTTGTGTAAGCATCCACACTATAAAATCTGCAATAAAGCTACTAACAAGTATTTCTGTGACTTTGGAATAACTTTATATGGCTCAAGCCTAAGAGAAGAGGTCTGTTATGGAGATTTGTGCAATCGTGTTAGTTCATCTCTGAGTTCTATAAGAAGAAATACAATGCATAAATTATTAATATAAAGATAATTTGATAAAATTGTGGTATAAACTACTGTAGTGTCTCTAACATCATGTAAGGAGGAAAAATACATTTTGTGGCAAACTATTAGTTTAATTTTGGAAATGCCATCCAAGGAAGTTTTTAGTTACTTTCTTGAGTACAAAATAGACCTTTTTATTTTGTAAAAAGCATATGTTATGACAAAAGTTCATTATATTCTTTCCTTTGAAATATACATCCCAGAGCAAGAAACCCAAAATTTTAGAAGTTTGGATAAAGTTTCTCGACGAGCCATGCTTGCTGTTGTTGATTACTTAAGAAGACAAAAGAGGTGAATTATCACTTTCCAAAATGTTGCTTTAATTTAATTATGACTGTTCTAAGATCTGTTGATGCTCTAGATTAAAGAAGAACATGATAGAGAACATGTCAGTCAAAAGAATGAAGATGCGGTAGTGACCTTGCATTTTTTACAGAAGTGATATTGCTAGACTTAAAGGATTCTAATTATGCTGAAGGAGTTTTCTAAAAACTTTTTGTCTGATGAACTTCTTGTAGTTTGGGTTTTGAGGGGGGTGCTAAAATAAAATTAGCCTTTGGAAAGCTGTATAGTTAGATTGGATTTATTTTGTTTAATGTTAGAGAGAAGGTCTGTTGCAGCAGTATTAAAGTCTTTATTTAATCAGATCTGCTTCAGGTACAGTTTTTGATGACAGCTTCTGGCTGGATCTGAATTATCTTGAGGTTGCTATAGCAGCACAGTCTTGTGCTGCTCACTTCACAGCCTTGCTCTACGCAGAAATCTACGCAGACAAGATAAATAGAGACAAACAGCAAGAAAGGTATGAGGCTTGAGGAGTGCAGTTTCTTGACATTTCTGGTAAAATGAGTCATGTTTTGTGCGTCCCAGTAGTGTTTTGTTATGTGAAAAGTCAAGGAAGCTTTAAAAATATTCCATAGGTGCACCTATGGACATGAAAATATTTCTACCAATCCTTGAATGTGATCCAAACCACACTGACTCGTAATCAGAAACTTTTCTTAGTGCTATTGGTTAAATTAAAGCCAGAAGTTAATCAAGGAAGAAAGAAACACCAGAATGATGACCAGAATTGTGTGTGAATTGAGCTGAATGATCCTTGTAGAGATGGAGTTTTCTTCTATAATAGGCAATTATCTTTGTCTTCTGGTCTAGCAAGATCAAAATATGGAACTAGTTTAGAAGCTTTGTTTTTGTTGCAAATAATTCTAAGGTAGTGAAAATATAACAAGAGGAAGATTGTAAGGATGTGCATTAACTAATTGCTTTTATTCTTTCACAGAAGAGAGAATGCTTCAGCCATTCACAAAAGCAACTTGATATAATAAAATATTGGAAATTACAAGGTTTTTTTTTTTATCTCTGAAAAAACACCTTGGTGTTAAAATCGCTTGATGTTGATATTCTCAGTTCAGCTGATCATTATTCTAGTGGAGAACTATTTTGAATAATTTAGGGGTATGACAGGCATGGTCTTGCATTTGTTGTTTTTGCCACTTACTTTTTAAGTGTTGTTTCAGAATTTCTTTAGTTCTTTGTATGAAATTTCATTTAACTTTATTGGCTGAAACTTTTCTTTTAGATCTTCTTTTAAAGCGGCTAAGAGTTTGTCATTTGAAGAAGAAAGTCAAAAAACAACTATTACTACTTTGAATGAAAAAAGTAAAGAAGAAACTGGCTTAAGTTTACAGGTACATGTGTGCTTCATAATCTGAAAGCAAATCTTCTCATATAATTACTATTAAGAGTAGATTTCATCCAAGTTGAAAGCAGATCTAGTTGAATTCAAAAATTGTGTTTGAAAGTTCTCCTCATGCTTTAATTCAAAGTGAACTTAGTAGCCTTCTAGACAAGTTAAATTGAGTATTGGTTCACCTGAAACACTAATTATGTGGCAAATTTTATATCACAGCAAGCAGACTTTGTTCCCTGAAAGAACTGACCTCATAGTGATAACCAGCCAAGTATTTTTCAGTTTGTTTTGTCAGAGATATATGTTCATTAAAAATGAACATGTGGTGTGGGAGGCTGTACTAATCAAAACCAAAGTAGTAGTATCTCCTGCAAGTTTATTTGATATATCAAATCTGATCCAGTAGCCTTGTCTAAGTTACTACTTTGCATTGTTCATTATTCCAGAAGTGTGCTTGTGTAACTTTTAAGATGCATTGCTTAGCTGGCATATCTGATGCTCATTCAGTACTACTGCCTTTTGCTTTTCAACCAGTCCACCTAAGGCCCAGTTCTGGTTTTTTGTTTAATAAATTAGCAGGGAAGATAGGTAGTCCTGAAGAGTTTTGCTAGACTGCATAACATTTTTCCTGTGATGATAGCAGGCTCAGATACTGCATAAAGGAAAATATAACAATAATAATGTTGCATGCAAGGACTCATATTTACAAACTTACATGATATATGTAAAACTAACTTGAACTGGTTCCAAAAAAAGGTAACTCGTCATTTTTGTGGTGCATCTTCTAGGACCTTCTCATAGACATATACAGAAGCATTGGAGAACCTGACAGTCTCTATGGCTGTGGTGGAGGACGAATGTTACAACCATTAGCACGGTATAATTTATTAATGCTCTTATGTTCTTTAGAGTCATTGCTTTCATTTATTAGTAAGGAACTTTAATTGAAAACATCCTGTTAACTTACAACAGGCTAAGAACATATGAGCATGAAGCAGTATGGGAAAAAGCCCTTGTAACATATGACCTTGAGACAAGCCTCTCTCCATCTACTCGCCAGGCAGGAATAATAGAGGTAATCTTATTTTGTAAAAGGAAATAAATGTAAGACTTGACATCCATCGAACTGAGTCATTTGTATTAAGTCAAAAATTGTTTTAGGACTGAAAGCAATCCCTTTATTCATCAAGTCCAGCCTATTGTCATACACATCCAAACTGTGTAATATAGGACAACTCAATATTTGTCCTGAAAACGTTAAGGTTCCTATTCCTCTTGTCGCTCACCCAAATCATGAGTGATGAATTTCGTGAAATACTTAAAAATAAGTATATTTAATTTTTTACAGATTTTGGCCAGCTCCTAAAATGACAGGATATGAAAAGTAATGTAATTGGTTACTTTTCCTATCTCATTCTTCAAACCTCTCCATTATGGCGATTATCTGACTGAAACTGTGGTATTTCTGATACAATAAATAAATAGAATTGATGTTACTTTGAACCCTTAAAAAGTATGTTGCTTTTTTAGCCTAAAAATGTTTACACCAGTTCTGTAATAATGTAGCACAGGTACACCTGTTTCTCTCCTCATTTCATTTTCCTATGAAAATTTTCTTGTATTTTCTTACCCCAAACTATTTAGTATCATTGCTAAAATTCCATTGCATTTCTCCTTCATAATGGCTGCATGCATAATCTAGTTAACTGGTCACAATTATAAAGACATTATGGTCTTCAAACAGATAGGTGTTGCAGGAAACCTTTTCAAATCCCCACCAGGAAAATGGTTTATTAAGAAGTAAAACCCATTTTGACTTACTATTGGGAATGATGGAATGGAGAAATGTGAGCTCATAGTTAATTTGAAGCAAAGTGTGGAAATTTATTTAAAAGAATGCCACCCATGGTGGTAGTAATGAAACTGCTTTCCTGGGGGTGCAGATATCAATAGTGGGATTAGTAGTTTTATTAAAAAGTTTTCATGTTACGTAGTGCTGAGTTTAGAAATATTTATGGTCCTGTCATACCTGCAAAGGCTTCTTTGTTTGCAAAGGTAAAACAAAGCCTTTAAAAAAAACCAGTTCAGTTTGATAAAGGAGGAAAACCAACTTTTAGTAATTTTCTTAATTCCAGGCTTTGCAGAATTTTGGTCTTTGCCACACTCTTTCCATGTATTTAAAAGGGCTGGAACGTGAAAACACTGAGTGGTGCACAGAACTACAGGAAATGCGCTACCAGGCAGCATGGAGGAATATGCAGTGGGGTCACATCTCTTTTGTCAGGTAAACTAACTTTTGCTAGTTTATTAAGCAAAAGACAGTGGTGTCAGATCCAAGCAAAAAGGACAAGGTGAGAATATAATTTCTGTGAAGCAGGTCACCTAATTTATCCTAATAGTTGAATGTAAAAGCAGTCTTTTTCAGTTATACTTGTCTGATTTGTATGCACATCACTTTCCATTTTCCTGGGAAACTGTACGCAGGTAATTCTTTTTGATTGTTCATAATTGTGAACTGAAATTTTCAATTTTTGACTTGGATAGTAAACTTACCTTAAGTACAAGTGAGGGTTAGATAGTTTTTAATGTCTAATTTATAGGGAAATGGGGAAAATATTACTTAATAAGCCACAAGAGGTTATCAAGACCTGGATAGGCAAACACCAGTATTGATTTATAGCTACTCCCTCATAAGGAGTAATCTCCTCCCTTAATGTGTAACTGGATATGCCATATATGGCAGTAGTTATTTCATGTGACTAGCCAGCATCTGTGTCTGTCTCTTCTTAGTACATGTGCATCATGGCATGTTTTAGGAAGAATACAGAATAGATACACTACATTTTGGCAAAGCAAAAGTTACATGGTGGGGTCTCCTCCTACATCAACTTTTAGTAGTCAGGAGAATAGAGGATTTTTCTCCTAAGACTTTACAGAGAGGTGTTTTGGGGAACACACTCTTGGTATGTTCATTGTCTTCTCCTGCACTGTTGTGAAATCATTGATAAGACTCATCTGGAGAACTTCATGAACAGCCTGTTGAAGGGCATTTGTTATGCCACAATCAGAACAAACTTCTTATAGGTGTGCTCTCTTCATCCCTGTATAACCCTCCTTGGCAAACGGAGTAGTCACCTTTAATACAGGAGCCGAAAAAGAACATGTAAGATGAGAGAGATGGCAGGAAAGAGGAGGGCCAAGGAGAAGGAGAAAGAAAAGCCAAAAAGGGAAAATTCAATAAAACACTTATGGGTTTTTTCAACCTTCTGATTTTATTTATTTTTTCCATTTAAAAAATATTTTTGAAGTTAACTGTACAAAACTGTTGATTCTTAACTGACATTGCATATATACTATAATATGTATGTTTCAGCATAATACTGAGAGAAATATTATGATTAAACTTTTATTGTGCATTCGAGTTTGTGGCATATTTTTGATACAACTGTGAACATATTCTCTGTATTCCAAACATTTTGACAATTACTATTTTCTCTTTGTTTAAAAAGAACAGCTTGAATTTATAAAATGCTAAATTAATTTAAAATGTAAAAGATTGCATCATTATTTTTATCATGCAAAATAGCAATCCAGCTGCAGAAAATCTACAACTAAAAATATATGTCATAAAGATAAAATTGATGTATTGTAGAGAAATGTACTTTTTATTTTATGTTACTTTTGTTTTATTTCTTAGAGATGAAACAGGAAGACCAGGTTACCATGAATCTTTGTATGATGCTCTTCAGTCTTTACGAGATAAAGAATTCTCTGCTTTCCACGACAGTCTTAAAGATGCCAGGTAACTGTATGCAAATATTGTGCTGTTATAGAGAGAGATGGAGACAATGTGTGTGTTTCTACTCCCAGGTTATATATGAAAGACTATCATGGGGTTTTATGGGCTTAAATAAAGTCTCCTGCATAGAATAAAATTAATACTTCCAGACTGCAACTTTATTTCTAATTTTTTTAACTTCAATTTGTCATCTGTGCATATATAATTTGTGTGCTAATTGAAGATACATTTCCTGTTGTATACACCCCTTACTTTGTGTTCCTCTAAAGTGGATTGCAGTGTTGGGTGCTCTCCTTTGGCTGAGCTTTGGGTTTTATATATGCTTACTGTGTTTTCATTTATTGACAAAATTTATTTTTTTAATTTTAATGGTAATACAAAATAACTCCAGACTGAATAGTTTAGCTGTTTAAATTCTGTTCACTCTGTGGACATTATGTTATGGATATTTGGAATTACTTGTGGATAGTGAAAAAAAAATAAATTTACTGTTTCTCTGCTAAATCCATAGAGTGAATGAAGTCGAAGAGCTTTGCAAAGGCAGTCTTGAATCTGTTTATTCATTATACCCAACCCTTTGTAGACTACAGCTAATTGGAGAGTTGGAAAACACAGGTCTGCTGTTCTCCAGGTAATTTTTTAAGATTGTTTCACATTACTTTCTGAGTTTTCAGAACTTTTAGTAATCAAGCATAGCACTAAAATTGTAATGACCTCAACAAAATTTGTTCGTAAGCATCTCGAACTTCATCCTAAAAATTAAAGGATTTTAGCTTTACTATGTGAAGACAATTTTAGATTCTCTTATTATTTCCAGGCTGGATTTATTTACAGTCTAGTTTGAATTATTTGATATTATGCCAATACTGTATTTTAAATAATTATTTTCTTTCATTTGTATTGAGTTCCCTAGTATACTTAGCAGTCATATCTCCTTGCTTTTGCTTTACTCAGGTAACTGAGTCATCCTCTTGTAGTTTCTTTTCTAAAATGTTTTCCATTTCCTTCATGACTCCTATAGCTCTATTGAAAGTTGTTTCAGTTTGAATCACTTTTTTCATGGACCTTTAATACTATATTCTTAACATTGCTTTTTAATCACAGGAAGGTATTTATCTCGGCAGTGCTATTAAGATTGAATTTTCTCTGTCATAGTTGTGTCAGTTTGGTAGCTAATAGTCATGCTGCAGTCATTTAACCTGTCTGGAACTTTATTGCTTTTTGCAGTTAATGGATTGCCTAAGAAAATAATACATGAAATGGCAACCTGCAGTGTGACAGTTTAGAATTTATTCTTGTATTAATTCATATATAACCTATATAATAAAACAGGAATCTTGGTCTGTGATCTTTTAAGCAACCCTCTGTTCAAATGCTATTCCCTTTGCTGATGGACCTTTAACACAAAGAACTTTTACAGAGGAGCTGTTCACCTGTAATGTTGATCTTCATGTTTGTTAAAACTGGAAGGCTGCCAGTTTAGTCCACATATAGTAAAAATTTGTAGGGTTTTATGGACTATTTCTTGGTTTGGAACTGTACATTGTGAACTTCCTCAGTAGTTCACTTTTTAGTCATCTTGTATTTCACGAATGTTTACTGAGAATTAGTAACTGGTCTTTTTTCTTTCTGTAACAATTGCAGATCTGTTACTACTCAACAACTGAATGAAGTTTATTTGAAGTGGCAGAGACAGTCCCAACTTCTCAAGGACAGTGACTTTCATTTCCAGGAACCCATCATGGCTCTGCGCACTGTAATTTTGGAGATCTTGCTTGAGAAGGAGAATGACAATACCAAAAGAGAATGTATTAAAGACATCCTGACCAAACATCTGGTGGAGCTCTCTAAATTGGCAAGAACTGCTAAAAATACACAGGTAACAGATTCCAGCAAAGATCAGGAAAAGATGCTTAGTTTTTTTAGTTTATAAAAGAACTTAATTTTTAAGAGTCCTGAAGATGAACTGTATTCTAAGTTTATTCAGTGATTCAATTCGTTGGAGACTTAAACTATGTAGAACTTATTCATAGTTTGTATTTATAGACGTGTTTTTTGAATTTTGTTCCTAGCTGTAAGCTACTCTGTGAGGCAGATAATAAAAAAAAAATGAAATTTTTAGTGAAGAATGCTCTTACAACTGTTTCTCATTTTGTTGCAATTTTATATATCCAGCTTTCACTTGCATCATACTACTGTAGCATTCCAGAGTAAAACTGCAGAAATTACTTCATTGCATCTCCATATTTACTGTTATCTTCGAAGTTTTATACTCTCAAAGCACGGTTGCACTGTGGTAAATCTCTTTCTGTGAATGATTTAATGGGATTTGCAGTATCAGTGATTTTTGCACCTACTGATGCATTTAAGGTCCAGAGTCAGCTTTGGCTAGTTAGTCTTGGGTAGGTAGTGCATCTGGAGGAGTAACTCCATAAGAGCTTATAGAGCAATGCTGTCTTCCAAGGACCTCTACAGAAAGTAGTTCTAGCTAAATACAGAACCTGGAAAGGTTTTTAACACTTCACATATGTGAAACTAAATTACACTTTGACTTCAGAAAGGTTCTAACTCTTTTTATGAGTAATGATGAAATCAGTGGAACAGCTGTCTTTGATTTCATGAGAAGTAAGAGTGCCATACAGTGTCATCACACTGACCACTAATTGAACTACCCAAACTTACATTTACAGGCATTCTTACATTTTAATTGCTTATTTAAAAGTTTGATTGATTTGGTTATTGGTTGGACAGCTCATGAAAATACACTTTAGTTGCTATATTTTACGTTGTTAAAAACCTAGTTGGATCTTTGTACTGTCATAGTGATATTAGATTACTGAATAAATGAGGATGTTACTTCACCAATGATACAAGTGAAGAGGCAGCATGCGAAAGAATTAGTGTATAGTGGTAGCATGTTTAAAATTATTTTTCTGTGATCTGTAAAAACATATAATAATGTAATGTAATAATAATTACTATGCTATAAATCCATTACTTCAGTAGGTACTTATAACAGAATTTCTTTACTATATACCTCCAATTTAAAATGTCGAATACTTTATTTTAGAGTTTGTGAGGTTTAATTCCATAGTCTGTTTTTGTTGCAAATCAGGATTTTCTGTGAGTATGTAGAAAAATAACTTCATATCTTTGCTGCAAATAAATTCGTAGGATTGAATGGGCTGACTATGCTGCACAAGTAGAGCAAATGGAGTCTAAAAACAAAACTTGCTGTGAGACACTGGTATTTCACTTAAAGAATTGTTTATGATTATTTTTTCAATTTCAGCTTCCAGAAAGAGCTATGTTTCAGATCAAACAACACAATCCAGAGGGATGTGGAGTTTCTGAATGGCAACTAGAAGAAGCTCAGGTTTTCTGGGCTAAAAAAGAAGAGAGTCTTGCACTGAATATACTTAAAACGATGATAAAAAAATTAGATGCAGTTTGGTTTCAGGTATGTGTTATATAATGTATAAACTTCCAGGAATTAAATTATTTAAGATCCTAATTCCACTTTCTGAAATTTTCCCCTGAGAGAAAATTGAAGTGAAGAAATTTTTCCTATTGTCCATCTAAACCTCCCCTGGCACAACTTGAGGCTTATTTTCCTCTTGTTCGATCACTTGTGGCCTGGGAAACTACAACATCCTTTCAGGTAGTTGTAGAGAGGGATAAGGTCCCTCCCTCCTGAGCCTCCTTTTCTCCAGACTAAACAACCCCAGCTCCCTCAGCTGCTACTCCTAAGACTTGTCCTCCAACCCCTTCTCCAGCTCTGTTGCCCTTTTGTGGATGCACTCCAGCACCTCAATATCTTTTCTTGCAGTGAGGGACCCAAAACTGAGCACAGGATTCAAGGTGGCCTCACCAGTGCCAAGTACAGGGGGACGATCACTGCCCTGTTCCTGCTGGCCACACTATTGCTGATACAGGCCAGGATGCCATTGGCTTTCCTGGCCACCTGGGCACACTGCTGGCTCTTGTTCAGCTGCTGTTGACTAGCACCCTCAGGTCCTTTTCCTCTGGGCAGCATTCCAGCCACTCTGTCCCCAGCCTGTAGCGCTGCATGGGGTTGTTGTGACCCAAGGGCAGGGCCTGGCACTTGGCTTTGTTGAACCTCATACCGTTGGTCTTGACCAGTCAATCCAGCATGTCCAGGTCCCTCTGGATGATGTTTGTTAAAATATGGTTGACAAATATTTGGATAGAACTTCATTTTGTGTAGCAATGTAGTAAAAATGCCTTAATATCCTTACATTTATGTTTAGCTATGATGGCTTTCTTTTAGTACTTTTGGATGGTAAAAGATATTTGCTTTGAATTCACGTACATTATTAAGGAATGTCACACAGAAAAGCTGGATAATTTTGGGCTAAGTTCTCCATACATATCAGGGCAAAATCAAGAGTTGCTGGTCTTTTGATTTTTGTGATTTCTCCATGAATAGTTGATTAGGCCCTCAAAAAATGTAATCCTTCCAGTGTTACATTTACCCTGCCTATGTAAGGAGGATTTTTGTTTTCACAGCCTATAATATCCCTCAGTATTTCACAGTCAGTGTTGCCATCTTGATCATGTGGTCTTTAATATGTACACTGTACTAGAAGTATTTTGCAAACTTGTCCTATTCTACAGTTAAAGCTGAGCATCTGATCCAGAGTCAAGTCCTTTGGAAACATGCTCCATCATCTTCTCGGAGCACTTTTAATCAAGTTTCCATGTAGAGATCTGTCTGAATAATTTAATGATCACACATAGTTATCATGATTCCTGAATGTTACCTATGGATTGTACTATGATACTTCAGACTAAATGGAGATATTAGAAAATACAATTCTGGAAACATGCTGTGAATTTATGTATTTTTTATTACATTTTGTCATTGGTTTATTCTGCTTTTCATTGTTCAGATTATCAGGTATTTTAAAATACCTGCTCTCCTTTAGTCTAACATAGAAAGTGAATGTGATTTAAGGTTATCGACTGCTGTAGATGTGGATGGTAAATGACTTCGTAGATGCATTATATGTAATAGGCCTCAGTGATTGAATTCTATTCAGGATTTATAATGGCCCATCTTCGCGAACGAAGATTTGGGGAAAGGTCTTTTTACCTTTCCAGCCTGCGCAATGGATTTTTTTTTTTTAGGTGAGACACAGCCTGCGCTGAACTGAGCCCACCCTTTAATCCTAAGGTTCATCTGCCGGGGCCAAGCAAGCTTGGACAATGGCAGTGAGGTCCTCAGGACATAGGTTTGTTTAGAGTGTCCTTCTCATAGATGGATGGCCACACAGGGCTAACGACCTCCATCAGGCCAGGAGACCGGGGACTCGAACCCGTGGTCGCAGCAGTGAAAGTCCTGCACGCTAACCACTAGGCCACCAGGGGTCTCATTTAAAACTTTAGAAATTGCCTACCTCATATGTAAAAGGGTGTGGGTTTTTTTGATGCTTCCCTCTCTTTAATT
This sequence comes from Neopelma chrysocephalum, assembly GCF_003984885.1. NCBI lineage: Eukaryota > Metazoa > Chordata > Aves > Passeriformes > Pipridae > Neopelma > Neopelma chrysocephalum. The sequence continues at coordinate 9,261,822 of NW_020897702.1, read as the reverse complement.
TTGTTCCCAAAACTTGCTTTTTCAAAGGTTGAGAATGATCCTCACCTGAAATTGATGTATACAGAGTGTCTGAGGCTGTGCGGAACCTGGTTAGCAGAAACATGCTTGGAAAACCCTACAGTCATCATGCAGAAATACTTAGAAAAGGTGCATCTGGTCTTGGAAATATGCTGTCTTTGAGATAATGCTGTGCTAAAATATGGTGTTAGAATGTCAAGCAGATTTTTCAATGCAGCCTTAATGTTTCTGGATTGAAAGTATAGTTTTCTATAAAAACATTATCGTTTCACATTGTATTGTATTAACACTGTAATCTTACAGAATGTTCAGAATTTGGCTTTATAGAATTCAGAGTGAAATGTATAATATTAGCTTAGAAGTGCAGTGATTACAACTACTAGACTAGTTTCCTGTTCCACATTAACATTCCTTTCTTCTCGGGATAGATTATTCACTCATCAGGTTTTCAAGTGTGGCCATTGTATTTCACAGAATTAGGGAATCACTTTGGTTGGAAAGGACCTCTGAGATCATCGAGTCCAACCTATGACCGACCACCAACATGTCGACTAGACCATGGCACTCAGTGCTACGTCTAGTCTTTACCTGAACACTGCCAGGGTTGGTGACTCTACCACCTCCCTGGGCAGCCCATTCCAATGTCCAATCACTCTTTCTGTGAAGAAATTCTTCCTAACGTCCAACCTGAGCTTCCCCGGCACATCTTAAGACTGTGTCCTTTTGTCCTGTTGCTTGTTACATGGGAGAAGAGACCAACCCCCACCTGGCTACAACCTCCTTCAAGGTAGTTGTAGAGAGCGATAAGGTTACCCCTGACAGGTGCTGGAAAGTCTTGTTCTAGTGTTTCAAATTACTGTAAATTTTTTTTTTAACTCTTAGCCAGTTACAGAAACATTTATGTTAATATTTGTCCTCTCTGCATTTCTTTATTTCATTCTAATTTGTGAAACTCAGCATAGTTGCTTTTCTCTATTACTGTCTACGTGGTTTCATCACTGTGATTTGAATCCATGACTTTCATATATAATTTCCTTTTAGCACTTTTTGGACTGCCTTCCTTTTTTTTCTCACCATCTTGTGATATAAGGTTTTAAGACTATTGTAAACCTTCATGCCTAGTTACTCTAAAAGATAGATAAGTGTAGTAAAAGCCTGTATGGTTATTAAAGCTGTTTCATACAGAATAATCTTTTTGGCTGTTTTTACTGAAACACTTCTCAAAGGTTAAATTCACTTAGGAGAAAAATACTCACCCTGTTAGATTTCATTTCGTATGCATATATATTCCATCACAGGCAACATTAAATAATCTATTTGAGCAGGTGATCCTGCTTGAGTGGGGGGGGTTAAATGAGATGATCTCCAGATGTCCCTTCCAGCCTCAACCCCCGCCCCCAAAAAAAAACCAACTTTCTCTGATAACAGAGTTTAATCAAGTATTATGCAGCACTGTTTATCTGATTATCCATCTTACCATTATTGTTATTTCCCCTTTAGGCTGTGGAAATTGCTGCAAGCCACAGTGGAGACAGTAACGATGAGCTGAAGAAAGGAAAGATGAAGGCTTTCCTGTCTTTGGCTCGTTTCTCTGATAATCAGTACCAGCGAATTGAGAATTACATGAAATCCTCAGAGTTTGAAAATAAGCAAGCACTACTGAAGAAGGCCAAGGAGGAGGTCGGCCTCATCAGGGAGTGTAGAGTTCAAACCAATAGGTGAGCATTCAAATGGAGAGGTGGTTACTATGGAGCTGTCAAAGGCTCCATCTCTACCAACTTTCTGGGCAAGAGGTACAGTATGGGTCACATCTCTACAGCTGATTTTTTCCTTCTCCACAAAACAGTGGCCAAATCCATAGTGCTTCCTGTGAATAGTTTCTGAACTGTACCTGAACATAGTCTATGCATGTGCCAGGTAGTGTGGGCCAAAACTAAGCCGAGGACTGTTACAACATTTAAACAGTATGGATGATCATGGCCTGGAATTCATGTTTATTTCCTGGATCTGTTCAGTTTATTTGACAAAGAAAATGTTACAGAGTGAAAATAACTGAATTGAGATTTTTCTCCATTACACATTTAGTGAAAGAGTAGAATTAATTTTAATACAGAGTTCATATGGATTTAGTAAAAACAATTGCAAGTGGGCAGAAAAGGATTACTTTCAGCTGTTGGAAATTGAAGTCTTTACACAAATGATCTGTACTTTATATTCACATGTATACCAATATTGAGAGTAAATCATTTAAAAGAAGACACTGACTGAAAATTTACTTAGAGCAGTGGATCTTTGCGCATACACCAAAGGAGTAGCTCCCACAATTTGATTTCTCAGTTGTTTATTTTGCTGTGCTTGTACATACAAAGCAACTTTAAAAATGTTAAATTAGTAAGTAAGAGAGCTAGGGATGTCCTTGCTATAAGTTCATTAAGAGTTAATGTGGTGTTTAAAAATAATGTCTGTTCACACAGATACACAGTGAAGGTTCAGCGAGAACTTGAACTAGATGAATGTGCCATACAAGCCCTAACTGAGGATCGTAAACGTTTCCTGTGTAAAGCAGTGGAGAACTATATCAGCTGTTTATTAAGTGGAGAAGAACATGATATGTGGATATTCCGACTCTGTTCACTATGGCTTGAAAATCCTGGAGTTGATAGAGTCAATGAAATGATGAAGGTATATGTCTGCTCTGTTTTTTCCTAATGCCTTGACAGTTTAATTATCCATCTTTCGTTTCCTTCTCCTAGATTTCTAGAAGATGAATTATAGTGCTGTGCAGTATGCTTTCCTATGTAGCTGCTTAACTTTTCCTGCAAAACTTGCTTTTTTCAGTTGTCATTGCTTATCAGTTAGTTTTTCATCAGTGATACCTGTAATTCTCAATGCATTTTAATTTAACTTAATTTAGCATTTTAATTTGAAAAATCTGTATGTTTAAGCATATCTCATGAGCTTGTACTGTGGTCACCTTGTTCTTTACATATTTTGGAAACTACCCATCTTGAAGATCCTTAGGTACATTATTCTAGTATATACTTTCAGGTGAAAAGCTATGAAAGGTAGAATAGAAAATATTACTTTTCCTATGAACGACTTGTAGCATTTAGGAGACATGGGCCAAGATAATGTGATACTCACTGAACTGCCATTTGATCACACAGCCATGATTATTCTTAGTTTAAAAAAAATTTATGATTACAATTTTTGTTTGGTGTTTAGTACAGCTCTCTAACTGAATTTTCTCTACTACAGAAAAATGCACAGAAGATTCCCTCATACAAGTTTTTGCCTCTGATGTACCAGCTGGCTGCTCGGATGGGAACTAAGATGATGGGTGGTTTAGGATTTCACGAAGTTCTGAATAATGTAATTTATGCTTTTCTTATCTGAAGATATCTTGACTATCTTAGTAGTGCCTACTTCTAAACAATATCCATCTTCCTCTGTGCAGTTGTAGCTAAACAAGTTACTCAGGTGATAAAGGTGTATTAAAAATAGTGATGCAAAATTAGTATGGTGGGGAAAGAGGATTGGGGACTTTTTTCCTTTCTACTTAGTTGATTTTTCTTATTGTATAAGAGTAGACTTATGCAGCTGTAGGAATGTACTTTGAATGCTTTTTCAGTTGTGGAAGTACCATCTAAGTATTACAATTTTGTTTCTTCTTAGGAACCTTAGAAGTTCAAAAGAATTAATAATGTTAATTATCTTTTTTTTTCTTCTGTACAGTTTTCAATAATAGGATCTTTTTGTTTTTGTTCACAGCTAATGTCTAGAATTTCACTGGATCATCCACATCATACTTTGTTTATAATATTAGCTTTGGCTAATGCTAACAAAGATGAACTCCTCACAAAACCAGATGCAATAAGAAGAAATAAGTTAATTAAAAATGCACCGAAAGAAATCTCCCAGCTTGATGTGGTGACTACAAAAAATTCTATTCTATTAATCACATCAGTCCTTTAATTTTGTTAAAAAATGAAAAAAACTATGTCATTTTAGTGCAGAGCTCATCAGCTGGCTTTTGTTAAGAAACAGTAGAAGGGGAAAAAGTACTTTTAATAATAAAAAACCCCCTTTGTGCGTACAGTAGTAATTATTATTAAAAGAAGTAATTATGGGATTGAACAAAATATAGTTAACATTTCCTGCCACAAATAGCCCCGATTATTGCAAAGACTTTTGTGATAAAAAGCCTTGATGTGTCATTCTGTAAAAAGCATTTTAGATGCAAGAAAGGCTTGAGTGGGTTTATTGTGAAAAGTACATCCTGAATTGAATATTTTTTCTGCTTTGAGTGGTAACATCTGTTCCACCTAAGTATTTGGCCTTGTGCAGTATATCCTTTGTTCCTTTATATGTTAAAAGCCATGATGATAGGTAATACTGAACTGTAGTTTCATGTAATAATGTCATTGCTTAATTTTTGTTGGAACCTGTCTTTGGAATCATCTCTCACCTAGATTAATGGCCATTCTTTCCCCCATTGTTGTAGGCCTGGCATGGTAGTCATTGCCTTCTTAGCCCCCACACTGATACTTTTTTTCAGCACACTTTTATGTGGCTTTTTTTCACCTTTCTCTCAAATTTTTAGGTTTTTTGCAGTCCCACCCTTTGGAGTGGGATTATGCTAAACTCAAGTGTCTCAGTCAGGCACAGATGGAATGCATATCAAGTTTTTGCCTTTTGCATACAGGACTTTTCTTCAGTTGGGAGGATGTAACAGAAGCAGGCAGATGGTGGGAGAACATCCAAACCTCCCTGTCCTCTTTTCAGAAGAATTTTTGCAGTTTTTTTGCACTTTGCCTGGACATACTTGCTCCCTCTCCATTCCCAATAATATTTTACATTATTCGTCATCTCAGATTAGACAGCACAGAATTTTTCTTCTAATTATTTTAGTTCACGTCACAAAGGGCTGTCCTTTACTGCAGTTTGCTCTGTTTTCATAGGACATATCTCAGTTGTACTTTATTGCCTGCATGTTATAATACATCTTTAATATTACAAGGTGTAGTTTGCAAGATCTGATATTTGTATTTCTTTGGGTTTTTTAGGACAGAATGGAGGCTGCTAGCACTATAATCAATATTGTAAGAAAAAAGAGAGCTCATATGGTTAGAGACATCGGAGCACTTTGTGATGCTTACATCACATTAGCAAATGTAGATGCTACTCCATGGAAATCTCAAAGAAGTAAGTCTTGGGAAAACATTTGTTTTAATAGTGAAGATAGTTTTTGTTTTCTCAGATTAAAAAATGTATTTCTAAATATTGATATTTAGTTAAAAGAGATATGGCATTAGCACTGTGTCCTATTTTCGGTAGACATAGAATTTAGCCTGCATTAGAAGTCATAGTAATTATTGCACTGTAAGGCTCAGACTCTGGATATGAAAGTCCAGAAATCTCCATTTGCCCTGCAATCATCTTCATCAGCTTGACAAAAGTATACAATGAGGTTTTGGGTCCCAAAAACAATGTAAGCTGTTTTTTGTCAATTTTGATGTATGTTACTAGTTCTGAACTTAAAACTATTAATTTGTTTTAATTACAGAACAAATAAGTATTCCAGCTGACCAGCCAATTATTAAACTGAAGGACTTGGATGTTGTTGTTCCTACCATGGAAATTAAGGTGACTGAAGTTGCAATAAATATAGACTATAATATCAAATCATAGAATCAGCTTCAAGCTTTTGTAGTGGCAGTCATGGCATATATCTCTTCATCCAATTCCCAGGTTCTTTATAGGTCAGCCTATGGGAGATGCAGGGTGAGATGGTTTCCTTAGGCTTTAGAAGACCTTGTTGGATAGTTGTTTATTGTACAAAGATGGCTTTGCCAGTGTTACCAATGACTAGTCTTTTATTATCAGAAGGGGTGATGAACTACCTAAATCACAGAGAAGGTTCAGGAGTCTGAATCTCCTGTTTCGTAAGTGCTAGCTCAGAGGCACTTAATGTCCTGAAGGTGTGAGAATTAATAGATATGCCTCCTCCTGTTCCTAAATGGCCAGCTTGTATGTTTTTACCATTCAGTAACGGGGTGTGATCCATTCCTGTTAGCCTAAGTGGTTGATTGGGTGGGTGCATAGGCGCTCACTCTTCAATGCCACATGCTCTACTGAGGGAACTTACCAGTTTCAGGAGCGTAGAGTTGCCTTTTGGGCCGGCACCTTAATTTAAATGTTACTAAGCTAGACTTCCTTGTGTTAAAGTCCCTCAGGCTGCGTCTATAAAGCTGAATTAGTCAAGGGACTCCTTTATGCAGTTTGACTTCAGAGGCCAGAAATTGCCACCCATGCTAAATAACATTTGTTTGTAGGGCTCCTGTTGGCCCCAGGTGTTGCTCTTTTGTACAACTCGATTGTTCTTTTCTTTACCTTTCTTCTTCTCCAGTATAAACTGACTGAAATGGTTGCAGGTCTGGGAAGTAAATTGCTGGAGCAGTATTTCATTACAGCTAACTGAGTAGGGTTGCTTTATGACACCAGGATGTGAAGAATGGCTGAAGATACAGATCCTGTAAATTACAGCAGGTTTAGGATTGTAAATTGGGCCCATTTGTAGCCTAGTGTAAGCCTAATGCCCCCAGCTGTGTGTGAACATTTTCTTGGGACAATACTAGCTGGGGCAGGCTAACATTGCCACAGCCTGTTTAGTGGAAGTCTGCAGCACCATGTCCCCTCTACCAATGAGGTGAACAAGGAGGAATCAAAAAAACTCCTTTGCTCAGCATATTTTTGTAGCCTTTGTGGGTATTATCCTTGTAAATGATGGAATACTCGTATTAATATTTAGCATATAGTCTGCTAAAGAGGTTTGCAAACAACTCATTACCACTTTCTCTGAGTGAAATGGAGGTAATATTTATCTTAATTTCAACTTATTTATAATTTCAGGTGGATCCCACAGGACAATATGAAAATTTGGTCACAATAAGATCTTTTAAGCGAGAATTTCTTTTAGCAGGAGGCATGAATCTGCCTAAAATAATAGACTGTGTAGGATCAGATGGTAAAGAAAGGAGGCAGCTGGTTAAGGTATGTTCTATCAGTTGTAATTACATGTCAGAGACTTGGCATGCTGGAATTTTTTTTAAGTTCTGTCAGTTTTCTCATGTATCACAGCTGTACCATGAGCAGACCTTTCACATTTCAGTGTCAGTTGAAGAATACTTTAATAAAGGATATTGCAAAGTATTTATAAGTAATATAATAATAGTATAATATAAATAATAAGTATTAAATTTTTTGTAATTATTTTTCAGCAGTGCATGTTATATTCAGTAGCTTACCTGACAACTACCAAACCTGTGACTTGCCTGGTCATGTCTTAGCTGATGACCTGGATTGTACAGTAAATAAAAACCATCAAATTTTCTGTTAAATACCTCCTTTTTTCTTCCCCATGTAAAAAAAAAATTTACAATTAAGAGACAATCAAAAGCATACACATAGAAATACAAATCTCTAAAAAAATTCTCTTTAGACTCCACTGATTTCATCCTCTCTTTGAATGTAAATGTTCAATTCTCTCAAAGAGAGAATTCTGTGTTGCTGTTAAGTATGGGGTAGTTTCAAAAGTTTTAAAGAGAAGCATAAATATGCATCCCATAGTCAGAACTGCAGTGCCAACTGATGCTGCTTCAGCTGTGTGCTGGTTTGCTAAATAGGTTGAATGAAACATCTGTGTTTAAAAAGGGTGTGTAAGGCATGTAGGTTGATACAAACCTTAAATAATATTTGCCAGAAAAAAAGAAAAAGGTAATGATTTAAGTTAATGATGGTTCTGTTTGAGCAGCTGAGCACTATTAGAAAAGCAAATACAGAGAAAAAAATCAGTTGTTAATTACATTTTATTGCATGTGATTATTGTGGAAAAGTAACTTGGGGGTTGTGCAATTTTTTTAAATAATTTTTTTAGTTGCTGAACAAGAAGTTGGATGCTGAAAAATTTTTTAACTGCTTTTTCTGTTTTTGCTGAAGGGACGTGATGACCTCAGACAAGATGCTGTCATGCAACAAGTTTTCCAGATGTGCAATACATTGCTTCAGCAAAACACTGAAACACGAAAGAGAAAATTAAATATCCGAAGATACAAGGTAACCCTGAACAGCTGTGGCAGCAGAGAAATAGAGTGTATTTCTCCATTCTCCACTTTTTTAACCCAAAGACAATATAAAAGGATATTTATTTATGTGTTATTAAGGTAGTCACTGCTCCTTAAGGTATGGAATAAACAATACATTTTAATTATTATGATTTAATTTTTTCTAAATCCTTAAAATAAATTTCTGATGCCCAATATATATTTAAATACTCTTCAAAGCTTTCTTTATATGAACCTGTAATTGAAAAGAAATTAACTCGTGCACTAGCCTTGAATTATAATTTTCTAGTCCTTAGACTTGATCATATAAGTTTGTTTATGAATTCTCATTAACTTGTCTTGTGTTATTCCTTAATAATTAATTTTAGTCTTGCAATATCCCTTACAGTTGAATCCAGAAGTCCCATCTAGGGTCTATTCATGCGGAATTTGAATTGCAGAACTTTTTTGTTGAAATTGGGAATACAGCAATACATTCTTATTGTGAATGCAGAAAATGTATTTGAAGAGGAACTTTCCCTTCCTTCGTCCTTTTTATGTGCTTGGGATTATAATAATAGCTGTGAAGGTGACCTCTAAATAAGTATTGTGTGAGATTTTACTTCTTGTATGCAATTTGCACAATGCCTGTGTTATCCCATTCCAACAGAGTGACCTGCTGGCTGTCACAGGTCATCCAGAATGCCAACATAAACATGCACATTGAGGAGAATTGTTAGGTTGTACTGAAGTGTGCTAGTGGAAGGGTCTCTGGGCTAGGAAAAAAATTGCAAATTTTTGGTAGAAAAAATTTGAGTGGATTTTTATATATATATACATATGTATTTAAAACATGTATTCTGGTCAGTTGTATGGTTTGTCCTTTTTTGTCTTTATAAACAAACACAAATGTGCAACCATGCTCTGCAGGATGCCTGTTCGTAGTTTTGTGTGTATAACCCTCCCCTATGCAGCCATGGTTTTGCTTTTACAGGTGGTTCCCCTTTCCCAGAGAAGTGGTGTTCTCGAGTGGTGTTCAGGAACAACTCCCATTGGGGAGTTTCTTGTGAATGTCGAAGAAGGAGCTCACAAGAGATACAGGCCAGGAGATTACTCTGGTTATCAATGTCAAAAAATAATGATGGTGAGTCAAAATAACTTAAAAAAACATTAAAAAAATAGCTGGCTTATAATATTTACAGGGGGTTGGGAGGTAGAGGGGAAGTTTATGGAGAATTATATCCTATAACATTAGTATATATAATAGTGAATATGGTCAGTGGCATGGAATGAATAGATATTCAGACTTTTAGTTTAATTCTGCAAACCACCTCACCTCAAGTTTAGAAAATTGCAGACAGGTTTACCTGTTACTTTATATACCCATGACAGTGCAAGAAATTACTTCCTTTTAAATGTCTGTAGCATTAACAGGATAAAAGTATATTTAATTTTGGCTTTGTGCACCTTTTGCATGGGAATGAGTGAGAGTAACTTTCTCACAGTGACATGAAGCCACTATATAAGCAAAGGTACCAGAAGAAAGAATGGAAGTGTCTCCCAGCAAGATGCATTTACCTGTACATGCCTATAAAATACATGCACCTGCTGAACCAAAGGAATAGGAGTGTGGATTTTTCTACATTTTTTAACCCATGAGTTTTGTATGAAAATGTAATTGTTTAGTAAAACAGGTAGATAGGTGCATTAGTAATTGCTTTAAAAGAGACAATAATTCATAGCTCAGAGAAAGGAGTGAGAACAGCATTTGATGGAGGGGAGAGGGTAGAAAGTAGGAATCTGTTCTTTCAAAGGAAGACATAATTTCCTTCCAAAGCAGTTAGTCACAGGTAAAACATTTCTTATGTGTTTAAAGGATGCACAAAAGAAACAACCTGAAGAGAAATACGGAATCTTCATGAAAGTCTGTGAGAATTTTCAACCTGTGTTTCGGTATTTCTGCATGGAAAAATTCCTGGATCCAGCTGTGTGGTTTGAAAAACGATTGGCATACACTCGTAGTGTGGCTACGTCTTCCATAGGTATTACATTGTCTTAGTTATATTGGCTTTTTAGATTATGTAACCAAAAAGATTATACCATTTCAGAGGCAGTTCTGCTTTTATTACATACCACAAAAGGCATAGTAGAGGGCAAAAAATTCCAACAAGAACACCTGCATTATTTTTGTAATTAAGATTTCTGATTTGTTCCTCCCCACCCTGATGTCTGCTGCAGTAGAAAGATGAATGAAATTCTGTATTTGTTTTATATAATGGTTTGTATTTTTAGGTTCTGATAGCGTTTTTAAAGTTTCTACATGACTGTTTAATTCTATTGTTTCCATTTAATATTTGTTAATTTCATATGTAGCCTCAGATGTTTTAACTGAGTTGAAAAGCTGAGTCTTTTACTTTCTTTGTACTGGCATCATCAACCATGGCTGAAATGGTTATTTAGGCTCTGGCATTTTCCCTTTGTCTTAATAAAGAAATATATGTATTTGGATTGTGGATCTTCTTTGGATGGCTCAATTCTGTAATGAGTCTTTCAAAGACATTTGTTAGTAAATTGTATATGTTGCAGTAGATCCCATTTGAGATGCTAACATGTTTATACACTCCCTTTTTTGCTGAAAAAAAAAAGGAAGTAAATCTACAGTTTAGCAGAATTCACATGAAAGATTTTTGTAGGAAATACTGCTTCTGATCATCAGCTGATGAAAACAGTAACACGTGTAAATTGCATCAAGGGAAATGTTGTTTGGAGGTTTTCTAATTTAAGAACAGTAAAGCACTGAAATAGGCTTTACATGAAAGATCTTATAATTTGGATCACTGGAGATTTTTAAAACTGACTTAGACAAAAGTCAGTTGTTGGTTTGTTGTTTTGTTTTGGTTTTTTTTAATAAAACAGTAACAGTAACAAAACCTAATTTTATTGTGCACTTCATTTTAATCTTTTTTTTTGAACGCTGCAATATTTGATAAACCTATCTATGAAGAGAAATGGCCAAGAAGTCTGTAGAGTAGATAAAACAATACACATCTGTATGAGAACAACCTTTTTGCAATTGCATTCAGTTAAACTTTTCTTTTTGGATTTGTGGAATGGCATTTGCTCTTTCCTGGGTAATATCTATATATGGGAGAAGAAATATTCTCGCTTGTAATTTGTTTGTACCTGTTACAATGATTTTAATAATCCTTTTTAAGCTTTCTCTGGTTTTTATTACATGTAAATATGGTTTCAGCACTTACCTTTTTGTTTCAGTTGGCTACATTCTTGGACTTGGAGACAGACATGTTCAGAATATCTTGATAGATGAACGAACAGCAGAACTAGTGCATATAGATCTGGGTAAGTGGGTCAGGCAAGAAAACATTAATTTTTCTTTACTTTAAGTTTTTATTAAACATTTATTATCCTTTCATTTAGGGGTTGCTTTTGAGCAAGGTAAAATCCTTCCTACACCAGAGACTGTTCCATTTAGATTAACCAGGGACATTGTGGATGGAATGGGTATTACTGGCGTGGAAGGAGTCTTCAGAAGGTAAGTACTCCCATACTGCATAGGGATAAGGAGGCAGCAGAGTACTTCCAACATTATGATTGTTGTTACATGTTAAATAGTTCTGATGCTAGAGGGGAGACTCAGATTTCTGCTGATAATATGAATAATGAAATACCTAAATGCTGACTTTTAACTTACGTGCTCATGTTTATATAACCAATTGCAAGTTCATTATTGTTGCTCAGTGTTTCATACTCTTCACTAGCTAGTGGGTTATTGTCACCCACTTGTGACATTCAGAGAGGTCTCAGCATTTCCAAAGGCTCCACAGCTAACCACTGATTTAGAATGATGAATTTTTTTTTCCTTCAGAACTATGCTGTTCTTTCAGACCTATACTATATATTCAGAACCGTTAAATGTCTTTGAATAAATTTTGTTTTAACTCTAATTTCTGTTTAGTTTTATGTAAGTAAATTGGAGTCTTTTCACCTTTTGGATCATATATTTGATACTGCTTTCCAAGTACAAAATATAAATCCTACAATAGATTTGAACTGCAAAACAGAAAAATCCCTAAAGAGTTGAGTGTCTGTCAGCCTCCATCCTATATCCTGTGAATGACCCATGAGAGCCCTAAGAAGAAGGACATTTCTCTCATTCCAGTCTTTGATGATGTTCATGAACGTAATGCTTGCAAACCCCAAATTTAACGTCTTTAAAAAAGTGTATAGTGTAAGTGTTGTCTTTCTAAGGCTGCAATTAATGTTAATAAGTAGTTCCCAGTACACCTTTGTCCCGTGAAGAAACAGTCACTGCCACTTCTATTCTAAATTCACAGTTTTGTATTACTTCTAAAACTTTTGCCCCATTATACAGAAAAACACGAATTGCTTGGCTCCAGCTGAAGTAAATACAGCATAAAAGACACTGGTGCAGACACTGTTTCTGCCTCAGCCAGACTGACTCGTAATGAACAGTACTGGTGTAAATGCCATAAACAAGTAATTTATGATGAATGTGAACATGATCAGTTAACTTTAGGGGGGAGAGGTGTTCTCATCCTGAAGTAGACAGGAAGCCCAATCCCTTTTGGTGGAGTACCTGTCCCATAGGAAGCTCTGCATTCCTTACACAAGCTTAGTTTGCTTGGGAGTGAATGTAGGAGTGAATAACAACTTCTGTATCTAAACTTACAGCAGAGATTTCAGAGATTGCTTAATGTCTGGTTACTGGATCTGTTCATTTCATATAAAGGAACCCTACCAAGGTGCTCCAACATGTTGCGGAGCACCGCTGGCACACAAGTTTTCATTCGTCCAAACAATTCTGCCATCGTGGTACACCTCAACAGGCAGTGTTAACTCAGTGGTTAATTCTGTGTATAGAAACATCTCAGACAGTGAAACAGGTCATCCCTTTCTCTTAGAGAATATAATGAGCGAACTACCCAGTCTCCTTCTGGTCTTATGTATCTAAATTTTTTTTTTTCCCAACTGGCAGTACAAGAGGTTACTCTTATGTTAGAAATTTTAAGTAGAGTACAAATATCCAGTATTTAAATCATGAAATTGCCATTACATTTTACCAAAAAGAGCCTAAAATACAGTAAAATGTTTTTAGATGCTGTGAGAAAACAATGGCTGTTATGAGAAATTCTCAAGAAGCTTTGCTGACTATTGTAGAGGTAAGCATTTTTCATTCTTTTGAACAGTAACCTGCCAGAATGTCTTCACTTTCTTGTCTTTGTCTTCATATGTATTACTACACCAAATATTCATTTAAGGTGAAGGTTTTGTACTGAATTTGAATGTGGTAGTATTGGCCAGATTTGTTAATTCATGTATTCTTCAGTAAAATTATAACCAGTTAGCATTTTCTATGGGAACTCTTTCCTTCAGGCATTTTACCCTCTTCAATATCTAAATGTTTCTAGCCATAGTGCAACATTCCCAGCAGGAGTAGTGCCATTTGAATTAAATCCTCTTTGCATAAGTCACAAAGAAGAGAATAAAACTCATTCTTAAGAACAGCTTATACTTTACATTAAATGCTAGTGATTCTTTTTAGTGCCTAGCAGTGTATTAAAAAATTACCTATTCACTGCTGAGATGGGACTGAGTGGCAAAACTGAGTTGAAGTATGAACAACACAAATACCTGCAAATGATCAGATGCAGTTTTATTGTTGGATTGTCTACTAAGCAATTTAGCCCAATTCTATTGGTTAAAAAAAAAAAAAAACAACAATAAACCAGAACACCTAAGCTCCTGATATTGCGGTTAGTGTGAGCATTACCAACAGTGCTAGGGTGCTGAACTAGCTGTAATTAACAGTTTAATTTAAAAAGAATTTTATTTTCTGTATAGGTGCTGCTCTATGATCCTCTTTTCGATTGGACCATGAACCCCCTGAAAGCTTTGTATCTGCAGCAGAGACCAGAGGATGAGGCTGACATGAGCTCAACACTCAGTACTGATCCACAGGAACGTAAAAGAAAAGCCAGGTGCTTTATGGTTTTCTTGTTGAATGTTGCTCATGTTGTTCAGGATCCGTATCTAGAGCACCTGTTTTTCTTTTTTATTCTGCCAGCAGAGACGACCAGAGCTTTAACAAAGTGGCTGAGCGTGTTCTGATGAGACTTCAGGAGAAGCTGAAAGGTGTTGAGGAGGGAACAGTGCTCAGTGTAGGAGGGCAAGTGAACCTCCTCATACAGCAGGCCATGGACCCTAAAAATCTGAGCCAACTCTTTCCGGGATGGAAACCCTGGGTGTGACTTCAGAGGATCCAGCATGCTTTTAGAAAAAAACTATTTCTATGCAGCAAGTGTCTTAACATTTCAAATTGATATTTCATAATTAAAATTTATATCAGGAGCAAACATGAAGCTTATACATATTAGCATTCAGTAGATGGTTTGGGTTTTTTTCAATAACCTGTTACTGAGAAAACATTTTTTGTCCACTTAAGTTCATCATACAGTATAAAACACCAAGCACTGCTTTGATGTTCCTTGTGACCCTCAAGGACTTTGCTTGGGCATACTGGTTGCATTGTATTCTTAAAGCCTGAGATTCATCACTTTGTGTATATGTTAAATAGCTGGATTCTTGTGTCTAGTAATTCTGTGCGATAACGTGTAGAATGGGTGATCTAAAAACCAGGAGTCATGAAATAACTAGCTAAAGTACATTTCTAAGGGGGAGTTATACTTTAAAATAATGTCCCATGTTTAATGAACCAAGGGTTCTTGGGGTTGGGGTTTTTTAGTTAAATGGACACGTCTGTATATAAATGTAGACTTAAAGCTAAGTATAGTATAGCTGCTTTTTTTCCTGTTGTAAATTGAATTATGTTGGTACTTTATTTTTATAGTAGTCTTAATAGTATAAAACAATTAAAAAGATTTCACTTCTGTAGCTCAGGCTTTCTTGATAAAATAGGTTGACTATACAATAAAACTTAGCACATCAGAAATGCCTCTAAAGTGAACAGTCATTCTGCATCTGGAATAAACACCTGTCAGAAACTTTGAAGTTGTATTTTGAGTACAAAAATCTCATTCTGATTGCATGCGCTTTTACAGAGGACATTGCTCTTTCTTAAAAAGAAAAAATTGAATAGTTTTTGAATATGGTTAATCAGAAAATTCATTCAAATAACAGACTTACTGGTATATTTAATAAATCTTCCCAAATCATCTTTATATTTAAAAATAGGAGTGAAATTTGGTGTACCCTCACATTATCTTAGTTTACATTTTATGCATTTTTACAGCAGTATTAATGAAGAATTCCCATTCTAATCAGCATTTCATGGGTTTTTATTTGTAGAGTGTTCCCACAATTTTTAGGCTGTATCTCTATTTCATAAGATAATGTCAACATGGCAAAATGAGTCTTTTGTACTATGTTTTCATGAAGCTGACGTAAATTTCTGTTGATCCTTGGAATCAGAAGTGCATCCTGACTTTTTTTTCTGGGCAAGAACTGTGATCCAGGGGTACAGTGATTTATTGGTTCTCTCAAAATGAAACATAACTGAAAGAGCATACACTCTTTATGTGAATTTTAAATGACACTTATGAAAGGGAGGAAAGTTCTACCAAGCAGTGGGGAGTAGGAAAGGACGGAACAAAACATCCTGAAAGTGTTTTTCTTTTTAAACACAGACTTAAAAAGAATCCAGTAGTATTTCTGATAGGTTTTGTCATGCTTCTTGTAGAGGAAGTTCTTGTTTAGGCATTTTTGGCATTATTTCGTACCAGACCTCCTAGCTATCATATAAATGAATATTGCATAAAAACACCTGGCAGAGCCTTCCTTCATGACTTTTCAATATACTAGATGAAAGGGAATATTTTGAAACAATACTAATACAGTTGTCCCAGGAAAGTCTAACTTCAGAGAAAATAATTATTTCTCTGCAATGCTGTTAACTTGGTGCTTAGTGCCTAGATTTTGAATGTTTGTATTTTTTCATTGTTCAAGCTGAATGAAACACAAATAAAAATGCATATAAATATTGTAAATTTAATTGAAACCTGCTTACATTACTTACTGTAATACAGACAGGTTAGCTGGCAAACATATGAAAAAGTTTAAACTATTAACAAACTAATGTCAAAATCAATGTGACACAGTCTTGTTACTATTGGGTCCTAGTTTAACTAATCTGACATTCTTGAGATAATTGTCATCCCTTCGAAGTTTGAGGTAACCAAATAGTGACCATTGGAGGCTGTGCTTTTTGGTCCAGTAATGCCTTAATTTTTAAAGTCAAAATTAGAAAGCAAATGTTTTGCAAAAATATATCCTCACAGATACTTGTATAAGAGTAGACAAATAAAACATGGATGGAAATGCTGTTTAACTCTGAACTGTAGTTTTGTCACAAATGCTACTACTGATGGTATGGTAGGTTAGTATTTGGAATATAAATACTTCAAATAATTATATTTACTCATATATTTTGTGTATTAGTAAGACAGACGTGAGACAAGTCAAGTTGCCTCTTTATTAATTTTTTCTTGGAATACATCTTAGTAATTTTAAACATTTATGTTCAGAAAATATAATTTCTAGGAACAATGGGGCTGTGATTAGTATGATGGGCAAGAGCTTCTAAACAGCAGTATATTTATTTGAAATTGGCTTTTTTTAAGTGAAACATCTGTTAGAGAAATGTCCTCGGGAGTATGAACTGGAAGAAATAGAAGTGTTAGCAGGTAAACCAATTGGAATTGTATACCTTGACAGAACTTTTCCATTATCAGGAATTCTGTTCTGTGACTAGAAATCAGATTAGTTTGGCCAGCTGGTGAGGTACATCCAGTTTAAATAAAATAAGGATGTCAGTCTTCATGAGTGCTGTCTTGTGGAACCTGTGGATGGCCTGACACAGCTCTCAGGGAGAGATTGTCTAATGCTAGCACTTACTGATGACACTTAAAAATTACAGTTAGATAAAATTGTTCATTTCAGCAGGTAGATTGAAGAGTGAATCCACAGGGAAAGCTGCAAAGTGTGCAAAGGAAGGTTTGGATTCTCTTCCTACCACATTTGAAAGTCTTCCCTGTATCCTGATTATGTGAGAAGACTAATGTGGTGTCCACATAACACATCACCAGTCCTGCATGTGAGCACACCTATACTTAGAGCTTTCAGGGATGCACAGTGCATAATGTCAGTAATATCCTTAAGGGTGCACACAGCTTCTCTCCCTGTTCCCCCATTTTTTCATCACTTCTGTACATGTGTCCTCAAGAAATATGGTGCAAAGGGACTACACCTTTGCCTGCCCCAGAGAGTTCCCACTGCAGCATCAGTTGCTCTTCCTCCCTCTCTGCATACCCATTTTGCCAAACACACACCATGCAGCAGATTGAAGCTTATTAGGTTGCCTCAGTTGCTGTATGTGCATGTGGTGGATGCAAAGCAGAAAGGATTATAAGAAAATTCATCTGCCTATGGAAAATCCTCCTTTTGAAGGAACTTCTTGAAATACGTTGTGAAGGAGTCCTCCGCTTTTTAAAAAATTCCTCAGCCATGTTGCACTGAGTCCTCCCCACAGCTTCTAGGATGAAGCAGTGTGACAATGTGGGTGCTCGGTGCTGACTGACTCCTTTCAAAGTTTGTGTGTTAATGAGCAGAATTCACCAAGTCACTATTTTTCTTCACAAACAAGTTTTTTTTTCCTGATGGTGATTAAAATGCAACTGGAGCGGTGCTGGGCATATTCCTCATGTGCTCTCATGTATCAAGAATGTTAGAATAAGAGAAGGAAGGGGTGGGGGTAAAGAGGGAGAAACTCTGCATAGTTTTCCAACTACTCCAAAATAAAGTTTTCAATTCTCCAGTCACAAGGCGTAGGCTCTTTGACTGTGTCTCTGGATTATAACTATCATCCTTAATGCCAATTACTGCTAAGTCACCTCACTGCTCCCTGAGTACTGCTCTTCAAGTGCAGAAAAATCTCACCATAGACAACACACATTTGACTTGCAGGAGTTTTTTAGTATCTTGATCTCTTCACCCACGACCCCTGTTTTGTACCCACATACACCATGTAAAGCAGAGAAAATTGAGCTTATGGATCAGCAATTTTGTGTTGTCAAAAGTAAACAAGTGGTGTGGTAGGAGCGAAGCAGTTTCCTAAGGTTAGTTCTTCTTCTGCATCACAGCGAGCACTGTTTTTATAGGAAGCTGGACAACTGTCACATAAAAAGTTCCTTAATCTGTGGTGCTTTCGTCAGCATCATGGAATAGATTTTTCTGGTGGGCAGGATTAATTTCTTAGTATCTGGGAAAATTCCTTTATGCTATGTGAGATGTCAGCATCTAAAGTGACAAAATAGCAGTTCCTTAAGCTGAGTGAAGTCCATACAGTTGTGATTTTGTACGTTATTTAACAATGGATGATTAAGTAGTGTTTCCACATCTATTATATAAGCATATATATTACTGACGTACCTACTTAAAAAACTTCCATCTGAAAAAATTATGTAATTTCACGAAGTCTTTTCAGTTTTCACCAGTGCCTCATATGAACACATAGCATTATGCATCCCACTTCTTATTAATGATTATGTATTTTTGTACAGTATATCCTCAGTAAAGGAAGAGCAGATTCCTTCTTTTATGTGATTTTTTTTCAACCTAGATACAGATCTGTTAGATTCTCACCAAAGGGGTTAACACTTCCATGCAAAAACCTGCTTCGCCTCCACATGTACTTTCCCCAAACTACCTGCATCTGTGGTAGAGAGTTCTTTAGATTTCCCATGGAGATAGATTTTTATTTCAAGAAGACCAAACATGTAGTTGTAGGTGTTTCTCAAGCCACTGCAGAGAGAATGATGGCTTTGGAAACTCTATCCAGAAGTGCTCCATACAGAGTTCAAACTAGATGAAGTCAACAACTAATAAGGTAGTTGTACTTGGTCTCTCATGACTCACCTCGAGTCTCCAGACATCTTCTAGTCATTGTACCCCTGAGCTTACCTTTGACTAAACACTACTTTTGGATTTGGGCCCATCAAGCCAGAAGAAAATGTGAAATTATATAGTTGTGTAGTAGCTGAAGCTTGTGGTATACATGTTCCACAACATACCTTCCATCCCAACTGTCCTGTTCTTGAAGGGAATTTAACTTCAAAATCATTGTTCAATACAGAGTTCCAATTTGTCCTCAAGTCTCCAGCACTGCTTCCAGCTTACCTTCCTTGTGTGGAAGTCATGGATAACATTTGTCAACAGGAGAGGCTGTGCTCAAATGAGTACTTCCTATGGGTAGCTCCCAAACCAAATGTTTTCAGGGAGGAGAGCCTCTTGGAGTGCACCTGACCCATGTTCAAGTGGTTGGCAGGACTAGACCACTACTCCTCAGTTAAGATTTGCATTCCATTAAGTTTGCCAAGATATCTGAAATAACTCTTACGTTATGTAAATCTTTGAAAGTAACACCACCTTATTAAATTAAAATTTAAATCAGACATAAAAAAGTGAAGCAACATCTAACCAACCTTGTTAGTATCTCTCACTCTGCTTGTCTTCATGTTGGTTTGTGTTTCCTTTTTCTACCAGACTGCCTGATTGCATCCGCAGACCAAGTCCAAGGATGCATCCCTGTCTGGGGCTCTTTGAGGTACCATGTACACTTACTGCCATAGGAGGAGATTTTTGGTCAGTTTCTGAAATACCTCTCTGTTGCAGACCAGTCTGAAGTTGTTGCTGTTTTAGAGTGATGCTGAATTCTGGATTACATGAATAGGGTGTAATATGAGGTTATCTTAGAGTGTTCAGAATATAAACCCTGTTGAGCCAAGCAGTGCTATCCACTGTCCTTCTGGACCTTGTTCCTGGAATGAACTGTCTGACAAACTAAACCTGAGTGTTGCTCAGAAAAAAGCCGACTGGTGCTGCCCAAAGCAGAGCCAATAAATTAGATGATTATTAAGCAGCATGGAGAATCAGGGATCCAGTTTGACCCATGGCCCTCAAGCATACTTTCCTAACCCCTTTCTTATTTAGCAGTATAGGCAAAGACTTTTTAGTTAAGCAAAATCCAAGGCAAATTACGTGGTTTCTTAGGCCTTAGAGCTAATGCTTCAGACAGGCAAACGGTATTTAAGTAAATGTTAAAGATACAAAGATTAAAGATTAAAATTCCTGGTGATAAGCACTAAAAATAAGGTATCACTTCGTAACAACTTTTGGGGCTTTTTGGTTCTTCTTTTTTTTTTTTTTTAACTTAGTAATTTCTGGTTAATATTGCTTTATTGTTTAAAAAAAAATTATTTCTCATAAAATCAGTTCGTTGGCCAATTTTTTTCCACGCAGCAGTGTAACTCCTAAATTACATCAAATGATTTAAATTATGTGAGTGTAAATGAGAGGAGAATCTGGTTCTTTATATGATTTTGTTTCAGTTTTTAGACTTGCCTCGCTACCTTAATCAGTTGATAATGTATGTTAACACACCTATATGTTGCATAATATGTAAGTAGATCATAGACACTAAAGGCCCTTGCCCATGTCAAAACAGAGAAACTGATGCCCTATCAGCACACAGTTGTTCTACTGGTATAATTAAAACCAGTTTTAAATCAATTTATTTAAGTCTGTAAAAATGACTATGGGTGCAAACTTCCATGTGACACACATCTCAGTATAATTACCTCTGATCTGTTCCCCTTAGTTGTGTCATTTACACACAAGGTCTTGTAAAGCAATGACAATAAATGAGGTATTATGTTAAGGTAGACATTATATACAGAAAGATAAACACAGACCTTTGAGCCTCTGGTTCTCCTGAGCATATACAATGATTACTTAAAGCAAAAGCGTTCTGTCATCATTCAGTTCCAAATTACCAGTTTTACTTTATGTAAAACATGGAAGTCAGCTTGTGGGCTCCCTGTTTGCACTGTTCCCACTGACCTTGTCAACCACTTTCCTTCTCAATCCTACATTATTTTTTGAGTTCTAATGGTTATGAAGATTATATAGTAGCCCTTTTTTTGATTCCAAAAGCCCTTACTGAAATGCGTCTTTCAGCCTATCCCTCCCACACTTCACTCACTGTTTGCTGACTTCATTACAGCATCTGCAATACAGATGTAGCTCAGGGGTCTTTTCATAGTTTGTTGCTGTGAAAGAACTACTCATTACTTAATTATAGGCATGCTTGAAGCTTTTAAAGTTAAATAATGCAATAAGAAATTGCATGTCTATAAAATAATTTTAGAAATTAATAAGATGGCATTAAATTTTTTTTTACATTTCTATCCTATTGCATTTTTCAATTACTCTTTATTAGAAATATGAATGTTATGGTAAGAAAGTGATCCAATTGACAGCAAGGACTTCAATGAATTTCTTAGCTGACGGAGGAGGCTGTTACAACATGTTCTGTATATAAAATAAGTAATTTACTTTTATTGCTGGCTGTTACAATGCATTTAACATACTGAATGAATGAATAACTCATTATTTTGATATTGGTCTTCCAGGTCTCTCTATGAACTAATTAGAATTTATCAAAAATGCTTTGTCATTCACTAAGAAGAACATTAGGGCTTCCTTGTTGTAGAGAGCTCAATTTTTTGTGATCTGAAAGGGGTTTATCCCTGTGGATTAATACAAACCAATTGTTTTTCCTGAAAGATTCAGGAGATCACTCCCGTGTATTCATGTGTGGCCTTTGTTGTGTACAAGAAGACACACATTTCCTAATACTGGAAGTGTTAAATAGAAAGAAAGTGCTGCAAAGGACTGCATTTGCATTTATGAGATATCTGTTCCTTTTCAAAAAGTACAGTCAGAACCAAAATAAACTTACTTCTAAAATACATTAAGTGAACATGCAGTTGTGTTACAATTTTGATTAACAAACCCATATGCCAAAATAAAAGACAATAAAACCAGCTAATCCGTAGAGTAATTCATAAGTGTAGATGAAGTATGGAGAAATCTTGACTGCAATAGTTGTAGATTTCAAACCAGGCTTTAAGGGACTATTGGGGTTTTGGGATTCAGCTGATTGATTGCCTTGCTGCTATTGCTGTAGAGGAGGGTTCATGGCAATAATTGCCTATGACACTTCACTGTGGAAAAAGAGTGAAGCTTTCTTAGACAGTGTCAACCTATATGATAAGAGTGACTAATATTTACTTGCTTTCTTAAAGATGAACACCCCCTGTGTCTGGAGCAACAACCACAGAACTTTAGAAATAAACACTGAATAATGATTGGCAATGATGAGTCTGGCACAAAATATTTGCCTTTCATAGTACTTTCATCTGGGGTTCTAACTTACTGCACAGATTGTATGTGGATTTTTTTCTCTAGAAAGTTATGAAAGGGTTCTGTAATGCCTACCTATATAGTCCTTCCTTACTTCATGTTAACTCTTACTGAAAGGATCTTCTTGAGAAAAATAAATAGCTTTTCCACCTTGGCCTCTACACTACAACTTGAACAGAAGTCTAAGCAGTGCCTAACATTTGAATATCCATATATATAATTGAATTGAGGCATACTAATGGTATTTTTTCATAAGGTAAAGTTGAATAAGGAGAAGGAGGAGGTTTGGAACAGACACCAAGTAATTATGGAAGAAAAGCAGAGATTTAGTAAAAATGCCAGACAGCTGGGCAACAATTTTGGCAATTTAACTTCCTTCCAGCAATTTCAGGTGTGGTAGCCATAATTCTTATTTAAATGCCTCAAAAGCATGAGACATTTATGTAGGACTATGATATTGCAAGTTATTTAAATATAAAAAAACAAGAGGCAAACAATTTATGCCTAAACCGAAGCAGATGCATGTACGAAGACATTTCAAGTAAAAGAATGTGTAGTCATTTCATATCATTTTTCAAATCTCCCCATAGTATCTAATTCAGAAGTCTACACTCCATAGGCTCATTCTGTAGCTACCAGAGCTAGAAAGGTACTTCCCCAGAGCAATTTTACAACTAAGATATCAATTGCCCTACAAGGGTAACAATTTCTTCCTTTTGACTACATAGAGACCTTAAACAACTATGCTCCTTGCTGATGGAATAAATCCGGTCACTGAAAGTCTGCCATGAGAAACAGGTTCAGCTGAAAACAGAAAAACCAAGACTGAGTTTGAAAAAAAGCTGTCTTGATAGGAGCAGACCACCCCCAGATTTGTGAGTCAATAACACTGACTAGTGGTTAGCACTGTAGAGATTGTGAATTTAGGAATCTATTTTTATCCCCCTTGACTTGCTTTGCTGAATACATTTAAAGTATGCAAATATTCTTAATGCTTTCATACAGTGGCAATTTTGTGCATCCAGAATGAATACCACAGAGAATATCATGTACCATAAAATGATACTTGCAGTACCTAGCCTGATTTTGATTAAAGCATCTGCTGCAACACCTAGCAACTCTGTCTGCAAGTAGAAAGGTAATAATCTGTAATGCTTGCATCCTACTGAGAAATTAAGTCAGAAAGTATGTTATTGTGAATACTGTTTCAATTACTTGGCAGTACTTCCAGAAACAGGCTCTTGATCATGTTTAAGTCCTTTATCAGAGAAACTAGAAAACACACAAAACATAATGAGGTTTCTAGCAGGCAGACAAAGCTGCTTAAAGAACATATCATCTACAGTCTCCCAGGCATAAGCAAAGGAAGTCAACTTGACCCATAAATATTTCCATAATTATCAAACAGCTTTCAAGTGGCTTTTGAGAAATGAGTTCCAGTCCATTATAATTAATTCTAAAAGACAGTTGCCTTCTGTATGCCTTATTTCTTTTGTTCTTCCTTCCCTCTAGTTTTGTCTTTACTTTGATGTTCATCTTTGTTTTCCCTTGGATCATAGTTTCAGTTGTTTTCAGCCTGACAGTGCGCCCGTAAATGTGGGCCCCAGAAAACACTGGGGGCAATCAAAAGTAACTATTTGATTTACATTGCTGTAATAAGTCTTATTTTACAACACCGTGCCACAACTACAAAACAATGAGACAAGCCAGTAGCAGAACACAACAAGCCACTAGTAGAATGTAAGTATCTCACTTTGCACTGTACTGTGTAACTTGTACAGCCCTTATCTCCTGCAGGTAAATACCCTTCACCAGAAGAGGAAGATCTGTTCCTCTAAAACTTGTAAGTTCTTTATTGTAGTGAAATATATGTGCATCCTGTAGGCAAGTGCAAATACACACACAAAAAAAAGCCATAGTTTTTGTAATTTACAGTTGTGGAAAAAGGCTGTGAATAGATTTTCCCATGCCCAACCTTAGAGAATTTAAGAACCACAGTCCTTGAAATGGTCCAATAAATCATATTCACATGGAAGAAATGCAACACATTGATACAAGAAATAGTTTATTTTTAGATTAGAACAAGCTAATAGTGAAAGAGCTTTCAGAGAGAAATACATATTGGTATAAATGTACATTCATTACTTAGAAAATATTTTGCAATACTGCATGTATGTCCCTCAATTTATTTGTCCTGGAAATAATTACTGAGTAAAACTCAGCTCCTCTTCTCCAGCTTAGCTTTAACAGAGCTACTTTGTAAAATAATGTTTTAATACTACCTAATTTTTTTTTTAATAAAACCAGGTCATCATATCCTTCCTTGAATTTTTTTCTGGCCATTAGTAACTGCTTGTGACTCTAAAGAATACTATTACTCCTTCTTTTAAGTAATAACAGATAATAAATGTATAATTGATGAATTACGGTCATCTGTTGGACAAGCAAACATAGGACAGGTCCTTACTTATGGAAGAATGACCTCTGCAGGTACATGACCCTGAAGAAAAAAAGAGGATTTACACAGAAGGGCACAGAAGAGAAAGAGCCGATATACTGAAAGGCAAAGAAAGAGGGAGCAGGTTTGTGAATGGCCTCTCTCAAGAGCTGGTCCAGAAAACAGACTTGGGTATCATTAGGGAGCAGAAAGGAGATGAGAGGTGGACCTGAGGCTGAACAGGATACCCAGTGGGAGTTGGGAATAATTCTGGGATCATCCTTAGGGATGGCACACACATAATTTCTTCTCCAATGTTAATTCAAACTGTTTTATCTGGTATATGATTTCATATTCCGGTCTTTAATTTCATATTACAGACCATTTTTTTTTTAATTCCACACAAACTCCTTGTGTCACACAAACTAATCAGAGGAGGAGTTCATCTTTTCCAAAAAACAGAAGAAAGGATTCAAACTGACACAAATACTTGCAAAATAAAAGCTTGATTTCCTGAAAAGATAAATGGGATACACATTTCTAAGTACAAGGAGGAAAAGAACTACTTAAGGTAAATAAAAATTATTCCTGAAACTAACAATAAACTAAGAAGTAAGAAAAAGACTGCTTAAACTGAAAATCAAGAATAGTTCCTGGAAGATGTAAGCACTAGACTGGGAAAAGTATCTAGCAATGAACAAATCTGCATTATCAGTGGCAGAAAAAGCATGAGCTAAAGGGACTTAGAGATGTCTAAATACTATGATTCTGATCTTCATAAATTAGAACATAATTTCTGTTATCTTTAGAGAAATACAAAAGATACAGCCTCTGACTAAAGGAACAGCTATCAATGTTTCTCCTTCAGCAGAATTAATCACAGGCAGTGGTTACTAAAGATCTTTCTCTTTTTGATATATAAACACAATTTTATTACTACCAATGAGATTCTACATTTTCAGCCAGCGAAGAGCAACCCTATCAGTGATGACACCTATACAAACCTCATTATTAGAGGAAGAAAAAGAGAACAAGGGTTTATGTGAGGAAAGATGCAAGATTTTCTACTACGTGTAAACATATCTGCAACAAAACATGAGAAAATTAAATGTAGAAAATGATCCAAAATACTAATGAGATGTTGTACATACTGAGTTAGTATTTCTTATTGCTAATTACTTAATCTTAGACCTCCTGTCACTTTCCATCCGAGTACCTAGCCTCAGGAAATATTCCTAGCCAAAAAAAAATTGGTTTTTCATACTAATTTTTCTTCTTTCTTGATTGAAATGTGATTAGAACTCTACCACACACAATATATAAAACAGTTTACTCTCCAAAAGATACTGGTTTAAGAAAGCTCCAAGGGGAAAACTGATGATTGAAGATCCATGGCTCCCAAAACCTCTTGTTTTGGTTTGTAATTTTGAGCATACAAAAAGTCGTGCTTCAAAAAATATTTGTACTGTATTAAAAGCTCAAAATTTATGGAAAAATCCCAGGGTTGTTCCCCCACTCACCTTTGTTTATCAAACATAGTACTTCAACCTGGAGAAGAGGAGACTAAGGGGAGACCTCATTGTCTACAGCTTCCTCACAAGGGGAAAAAGAGGAACCAGCACTGACCTCTTTCCTCTGGTGGTCAGTGACAGGACCCGAGGGAATGAAGTTGTCTCGGGGAGGTTTAGGTTGGATATTAGGAAAAGGTTCTCCACCCTGAGGGTGGTTGGGGACTGGAGTATGCTCCCCAGGGCAGTGGTCACAGCACCAAGCCTGACAGAGTTCAAGAAATGTTTGGACAGTACTCTCAGGCACGTGGTGTGATTCTTGGGGCTGTCCTGTGTAGGACCAGGCGTTGGACTTCGATGATTCTTGCAGGTCCTTTCCAACTAACAGCTTTCATGAAGTTCACAGAATGCAATCCCAGTGCCTGAATGATGAAACTACTCCCCATTTTACATTTCTGGGTCCATTTATCTTTCCACAGTGCTTGTTTCCCCCTCATCCTGAATGGCAGGTGTCTCCACAAGCTGAAACTCATGTCATTACATGAAAAATGTGCTTCCCACCAGCTGGGAACGAGCACAGAAACCCACCTTTTTCCTTGAGGAGCAAACCAGGAGGAGGGGGTTACTCACAGTGAGCTGGTGCTCCCCAGCAAGCCCAGCCTGCTGCAGGCCAGGGGAGTTGAATGGCTGCTGGCGGGTGACTCTTGACCATTTTTTTTAATTTGATATTTGTTTAGTATGGTACTTCTATTACTGAATAGTTTAAGAGTTTAAATTAGAGTCAAATTCATGAGCATTCGGGAAGAAGAGCATCGGTGATATCCTCCCTGTCAGAATATCTAATTTCTTAAAGAATAATATAAGAAAGAGGAAATAATACCCACTGACAACAAAGTTGATTTCAATGACAGTTGAAGAAATGCGATTTAATCTCCCTATAGATCCATTTTAAAATGGATATGTATGTCCCTTTGTATTTTTATGTAATGTACTTCACTTTCGTAAGTAGGCAGAATCTCTGTTTCTTAAATCAGAATAAATCCCTAATAAATCCCTTCATTTCTGGATAACCTAACTGTGGCCAGTTAGATATTGTAGCAGCATGTGTATTACTTTGATTTTGTCAATAATGTGAAGACTTGATAGATGACTTTCATATTCACACTATAGATCCAGACTAAGGGAGTGGGGAATTTTAAATACATCAAAGAAAGAAGAAACTTCATTTCAGTTTGATTTATTAACCCTTATTATCATGTAGCATATTATCCTGTAATATTTACTTTATCATATGCATAAAAACAACCCAAAACAATAACTGAAGCATTTTTATTTTTTTTTATTTTAAAATAAACCTCTTAAATATGGTTAATGTTTTTAGATCAGCTAGCTAGATAAAATTAGATAGATAAAAGAGAAGAATTCCTCTACTGATTAAGCCAGGAGATACTGTTTCATAAAAACTTTTGCCTTTTATGTAACAAAGAGTTTCAAAATCCTTGAATGAAGAAGAGGACATAAAGTACAAGAAAAAACACACCCTAGATTTGATGATGATATTGCAACTTGATTTCAAAGACTTTGAAACAGTGATCAAAAAGCTGTGCAAGTAATATAAATTCTGTTTGAAAGCAGGCCCAGCTATGCTAACACACAAGACAGCTTTTGAAAGGTACTCAGGCCAGTTTTATGAGCCAGCTCTTGCCAGAGGCCTTCATCTTCATCAGTTCTCCAAATTAAGATTTATTACAGAAAGCAATTACATGTAATTTAATATTAAATTAAAATGCAAAGCTAAATCCAGACAAGTATTAGTCTGACAATATGGGAAGAATACAAATGTATGTACACTATTATACAAATAGGTAGCTATAAATATAAATACACAACATTGTTCAATAGAAGAATGGAGAAGACCCTGTAATAAGTTCTAATCTAACTGAAAATACAGGAGATAGTTTCCCTACTGTAAGTGAATTCTGCCTGATAACAAGGAAATGCCAGGAGAGGTGTCATGGCTCTCAGAACTTGAGATGCCAACCAAGGGAGTACCTGCCAGCTCCATGCCCGCAGCAAGTGTTCCTGTGAAGTCGAAACACTAATTTTGTCACTCAGGATTTGTTTTCTTTGATTGTGTTCTTTCCCAAGGGAAAATCTGTCTCAGCAATCAATGAACAACTGATTCTTCATGATGTGATTGTTTTTCCAGAAGGAAAAGAGGAGAAATTTTATAGGTTTTGATTCAATTCAGTACTCAATATTTCTTGTGTGACAAAGAGCCTTAGCTTAGTTTTATTCTTTACTCTTTTCAGGCAACAACTTTAAGTCTTTGGGAACTATCAGAATATATTTATTTAATCAGAAAAAAATTTATTTCCCATGCAATCGGTGAGTATGGAAAAGGGACTTTAACCACTTATTAACTTAGGACAATGTAGCATAGTGATCCACTTCAGGAAGTTCAAAATTAATAAGATGATTAATTAACACAGTTTTGCAGTAAAAGCCAAACCATTTTAAGCAAGAAGACACAGAAAATGTCTGGATTTATTCTTACTTATTGCACTGGGTTACATAAGTGACCAGTATCATTAACAGTATCATTATTAGTATCATTATCAGTTTTCTCTTTTTCAATAGAACTGAGAATTCCTTTGGAACAAACCAGAAGCAATTAGGGGACTACAATCTGATATGATGTAATTTTCAAGGGCCAGTTTTATGAGTTCAGTGGGAGTTATGTTGCTTCTGTTGCCCTGAAAATCACAGTTTGTCAGCCACCTTTATTAGGCTCTTCATATCCGGGCAAAAGTTGTTAAAATTGTGCTTGATAGTGTAACCACAACAAATAGAGTGAACTGGTAAGAAATAAACGTTTCTTCTCCATAACTCTTCCAGTTTTGCATAATTTCTTACTTGCTTTAGGCTTTTAGCTAGTCTTGACAAATGATGAAGGCATTCAAGAGAATCAATTTTAGGGAACAAAGTGTTAAGATATCAAGTTCCTAGAAATAGGAAACTGCTTAGGTAGCCTTAAACGTACTGTGTCTTAAACCTAAAGATATTCAAGCCAATTTTTCATTTGCCTATGAATAGTAGGTGCTTTTCCCTTATTTTTTTTCATTGGACCAGGTAACCTTCAAGACCTTATTTTTTGTTACAAATTTGAATGAACTCAGCAAAAAATCCAATGCCATTTACTCTAATGGGACCAGAGTTTGGCCTTTCTATGTGAATATAATTTGTATTCCCCACCAAAAGTGATTTTTAATGGCCTCCTTAACAAGATAATCCACCAAGGAACTGATGACAACTGCATCTAGTAACCTACTTAACAGATCCAGTTAGACAACTATTACACATTACTGCATGACATCAAAGCAGGGTGTAACTTAATATTAAATTAATATAACAAACACATTTGATAGTGGACCATAGCTGCTTGAGAAGGTTGAAGGTGATAATTTATGAGCAGAAGAATTGTTTGGCTTTGGAGTAATACTGACTTGGGACTGGAATGGAGGAAACACCTACTGCATATGGAGGTAGTTCAATCATCAGATTAAAGTAAATACTTGAATTTCCTAGTGAACGTTACTCAGAGCTGTGTGTTCAAGAAGGACTTCTGAAGATTTCATTTGGTTCGTAAACAACCATATGATGGTACCTGTCCCTAGAGGAGACCTCATTCCAATTGGCATCTTACAGTGCACAGATTGCCTGTTTTTGAGTTGAATGGCTCACATTTTACAGGGAAAAGCCAATTTTCCTGTGTCTCTCTTAACTTGAAATAAAAAATGCCATTGCTAGTGTGTGTTTCTGTGACTGCAATGGAACTGTTATGAGGGAAATATATCATATTATCTTGCAAAAGAGTAAATAGCAATAGCCATAGTATTAATTCACTATACATATAGCATTATTAAAAGTCAGGAAAAAATCACAGTTTTTCTGGATCCTTAGGAATATTTTGTTTTGAGACAACATTTTATCACAGAAAACTTGCTTTCCTGCAGGTAATCAAAATTTGGAAACCATTCCACAAGAAATACTCAGAATTATTCTGCATTTTAAGTATGTAGTACTTGCATTTAAGTTTTGCCAAATATTTATGATTATTATGAAGTTATAATCTAAGTGATCTATACCACCTTTAAATGTTTGGGTTTTTTAAAGAGTCAAAAGTTAATTTAGTACAAATCAGGTATTTAAAATTTACATCTACTTTTCACTTTCAGTTACAGGAAGTTTGGGATCAGTGAGATGGTTGACTACCTTACAGACACAAGTGAATCCTTCAGGAAATAGAGGAAATACCAAAGTCTAAATACTATGGAATGGTTGTAAAGTGAAAAGACGTGTTAGAGTTTGTCAGCAGGGGTTAGTCCACATTAAAGTACCTTTGTTCATAAGGCAGTAGAAAGCACAATTTATTGGCAGAAATGCAGCTTGTATCAGCAACATACATTCCTGACATTTTTTAAATAACTCATCTTGCCAAGCAGCATAAGTAAACTATCTTAAGGACACTTGCCAGAATGAGTTGAATCTCCTCTCTGTAGGATTTTGCTTGAGTGGTTATGTCAGAGGTATGACTTTTTTTTGATTCTTCTGTATCTTATATTTTAGCAAAATATAACCTTACTGTACAGATCCTGACTGATTTTTTTAGAGTTGGGAGTGGGATATTTATGTATAACTTATAAAGTACATTAATATTCCTATTGACTACTTTAAATTAATTACTTTGATGGTTCATAACTGTACTCAAAACATTTTGTAATTGTCTCATTCCTGTAAAGTGTATATTCAGCTTCTTGAACGAGCAGATCTTGCACTTTCAATCCAGGCATATAATGCCAAATCAATGCATTCTATTTCTGTCAAATCTTCTGTGTACTGCATGACCACATATTGTGGTAATATATAGTAATAATGTATAATATTAATATATAATTTCACAGCTTTATAATCCAACATTCAAATACCTGCAAAACTTTCTCAATATTATCAGAGGAGACATAAACATCAATAGAGTCAAAAGTGTCAGCACAGAAAGACTACACTACCTCTTGGAGACACTGAAGAGCAGCACGTTTTCATCCTTTTGCTATGTGGCTAAAATGCTTGTTGTATGACTGAAATGTAGTTCATAGAATTATGAGCATCAGGAGGTCATGTAGCCAAGCTTCATCTCCTTGGGGATATGAGTGTAAGATTTTTTTTCTATTATCTTATTGGAATTTCCCACATTGCAGCTTGTGTCTGTGGTTTGTAGGCTTTCTGCTGTGTACCTCTGAGAAGTCTGGCTCCATCTTTTCTATATCCTCCCTCCGGAGTTCAGCAGGGTAATCTTTCCTTTACCTTCTCTTTTTAAGGTTGACCTAACGCTGCTCACTGAGCTTCTCCTCATACACCATGTGCCCTAATCCCTTTATCACCTCGGTGGTCCATGGTCAACATGGACCGTCAACATATTTCTTGTACAGAGAAGTCCAAAATTGAATACAGTACTCCAGTTGCGGTCTCACAACTACCAAACAGAAGTGAAGAAACATCTGCCCTGACCTGCTGGCCACATTCCTGCTTGTTGTTTATCACTGTTCACATGATGGGACTCGATAAAGGTAATTCCTACAGATGTCTAAAATTACTTAAAACAGACATGCATGTATGTAGCCGTTTTCCCCTTATTCTTACAGCAAAACACAAAATTAGGGCCATAGCTCTCTGCAGTAGACATTTTCTTATTAATGACTCAAAACAGAAGCACTGTACTCGAAACTCGATCATCAGTACTCCTACAGCCTCTTTAAAATGCTGTAGAAGTATTCAGAGGCAAGAAGATTCTGGTGGTTAAATCCTGTAAATCTAAACAATAGTATATTAATAAAAAATCTTGCCCTTACAGACAAAACTTTTGAAAACTGCGGTAGTAAAGGAGTTGATAATATCATAGGTTTACATAACGATTCTTTTCCTTATTACAGTTTCTTTGCAAGGTTCTCAAACGTGCTCAAACAGGTGATGTATGTTTTCCCTGTCAGCTCTCCTCCCTAACTAAATAATTTACTTTATAATGTAATAAATGTCGGGCGTATGCTTCCCAGGATGGATGCTTGAATCTAACATTCCATCAGACAAGCTTTGATTATAGGGTTTTTTTAATTATGAATCTACAAGGCGGGCCTAGCATAATACTGTCGTGAAACTAGTATACTGGTTATCTTGAAGTAAATCTCAAGAAATACAGTCTAAAAGTATATGAATTTTTATCTCCTTTACGTTCAACAGATCATGATTTACTAGTTCTCATTTCAAGATGAAACTGAGGTTGGGTATTTCCAAATGCGGGTGCCTAAATATATTAGGACATATATGACGTAACATAAAAGCACTGTTCACAGTAGGAAACTATTGTTTAGGTTAAAAGAATCTAAAAATAAAGAACTCTAAGCAAAGGCTCTGCATGACCAACAGTCCGACCCCTTCTATGTAGATTCCAATGTTTGAAAACATTGGCCCTGGGCTTTAGGAAATACTATTTCAAACAAATAAACCTGTCTCTGTCATTACTGATAAACCCTTGATGAAAACAGGACAGATTTACTCCCTGTATTTAAAAGCTGAAATTACTACAGGAAAATTCAGTACTGTGGCACAGTAACTGTTTTTTAAAATTACCACCAACAAGAGATTTTTATACCTTTGAACAGCTGCTGTTCTAGAACCACTTTAGTAGACTCTACTATAAAAATACTATTTAGTGTATGTATTACACTTTACTTGCACAAACAGGTTTTACTGAGTATTTAACAATTCCTGTAACACACTGGGCCAATGGTTATCATCCTGTCATCAAACTCAAATAGGTCTGACATCCTTTCTGACCTGGTGGGGCAATTGTTATGATTGCTCTTCATTACAATTTAAATTGCATGTAGTACCACCAATGGAAAGAAAGGCTTTTATCTTTGAAAGATCTGTAGTTATAAATTGAACCAAATTTTCTCAAAGTACTATGGACTTTTAGTAAAAATTCCACTATGTCTATACTGTTTTTTTAATTTTGTCAGGAAGAGGAACGTATTCATATTTTTCAGGATATTTTTTGCCTGTAAGCTATAAAAGCATCTGTAAGGCATTCTGTGACAAACCAGCTTTTGCTTTGAGGGGATGCTTACTATAAAAGTAAAGAGCTTTTTGGCAGAAAAGAATTTAGAAGAGTTTCTTTACCCTTTTTTATGAGGGAAGAAAGGAGGGATGAAATATTCACATTTATTTATATTCATAATTTACATTTAATCTGATTCTTCTTCCATTTTGAAAGACTTCTGTTTCTCTGTTTCAAGCCAGGGAAGTTTTCCTACACAGATACTTCCAAAGAACTATAAAGCACGCATCATGACTCCCCCTGTTCTCTCCCATTTT
This sequence comes from Neopelma chrysocephalum, assembly GCF_003984885.1. NCBI lineage: Eukaryota > Metazoa > Chordata > Aves > Passeriformes > Pipridae > Neopelma > Neopelma chrysocephalum. Next base: position 9,228,007 of record NW_020897702.1, on the reverse strand, counting down.
TAAAAATAAAAATAATTTTTGGACTTTGGGTTTGAAATACGCAGAAAACTTTGTTGCTTCAACCATCTGGTATGCTTAATTGTCTTTGCTGAGCACACCACTTCCAAAAATATCGGTGAATAGAAAATGCACATAGTATAATGGATATCAAAAATAGGATCATACCATACAGTAAAAATTACTGTACACATAAAAGGAAAGAAAAGCCTCTATTCGCTTGTGTCAGCTTCAGCAATGGAACCCTCTTCCATAATTTTGATGTAGAAAATTTTATGTCAGAGCAGTTGAACACATCTTTATAGTCTGAAGTTCTAGGACTGATTGTCATGCTAAATAAAAATACAACCACTACATACATTAGTGTTAGAACCAAAACAAAGAGGATGATGGGTAGAGCAACACACTACAGAATTTTTTCTTAACTGGTATAATGTAATAAATGACAGATGGATTAACCTCTTTGGATACCTGAAGTTCTTTTCATATTTAGCATATAGAAAAATCTAGCCTTTCTTCCTGTTCTAATGCAGAAATTTTATGCGAGTAACTTGCAGTGAAGAACTAAGAATTAAGCCAGCATGAGGTTTAGAGCACTAAACTTTGTGCACCAAAGCAATGGTAGGGAGAATTTGGTATCCAGGGAAGGTATAATCTGAGTGTAGCTGAGTTGAAAGCTCCTCAGGCAGCTACATTAGGCACAGTGAAAATGCAAAGGACAGAAATGGGTGCGTGGGCACTGGTCTTGGTATCGGTGTCTCCTTCCAGGACTGTTTATGCATTTTGAAGTACACAAACTTGGGTAAAAATCAAAAGACGTATTTGGAGCCACATCCAGGACTAGGATTTTTCTTCTGTCCCACCCAAAGGCACGCTTTATTGCAGTGGTATGACCAGCTCCTTCTGACCCTGTGAATTTTGCATTGTTAGTTTCATGGCTGCACAACTTAAGTGGAAGACCTGAAGACCTCTTGCCTAGTCTGGAGTTAAGGTATCCTCTTGAAAATAGGCTTTAAATCAAACCAAGGAGGACAACTGGCTTCCCAATTGCTTAATATGGACTCTAACCCCTACACTATCACATAGAAAGCACAGCATAGGGTTTTCCGTCATACATGTGAACCAAACAATGAAGTCTGACCTACTCTCTGATTTCAGTATAAGGTTAGGCATGATCCAAATTCAGAAAATTAGTAAGATGCCCCTGGGGACTTAGGCCCAGGAAAAAGTAGTCCTGAAGCCAAGTGAAAAAGATGGTGGCATTTCATAGCTCTACACAAAAGTTAAATCTAAGTGGTCTAAAACTCTGCTAACAAATTTCAGATTTCAAGTAGCCTAGAATACTGTAGAAGGTATTGTTGAACTAAGACACCGGTATTTCGCCTGGCCTGAAATTCCCAAGTACTTTTGTGGATCTGTGTCTATATTCACAGATACAGGCACTGGCAGGGAACAGGTCTTCAGAGTTGGCACTAGAAACATTGTGATTGTGATAGTTACACAGTCTACTTTAAAGCAGTATTTAATTCTGGTGATTCACAGCCATGACGCTTATAAACATATTATTCTAGTCTCTCTTATAAACATATTATTCTAATCTCTCCTCCTCCTCTCCATTTTCCTCTAAAATTGATGAGTATTATATCATGTTATTTATTCTGTTACCTTGTAGCAGTAAATCTGCATTATATGAGAAACTGTTGTTTAAACATGCTTCAAAATGGCTTTTTGTAGTCTCTTTGCTAACTCATGCTTTCTTCTTCCCAAGACCCCCCATGACATTTGTTATCTCTGTCTCAGGAATGTCCTGAGAAGATATCAAGAAGCCTTCTCATTGGACCTTTTTAACCCCTTCCTATTGGTTGTTAACCCCTTCCTGCGATTGGGTGTCCTGTAAACCCCTTGAGACCTGTAATTGGTTACTCTGTGAATCCTCCAAGACCTATAAATGTAACACCCCCAACAATAAACTCTCTCTCTCACCTCCTCTGCACCTGCTGTGTGCTGTCCCTGCAGCGGCCATGGGACAGTGTGGGTGGGGGAGGGGTGAGCACCTAACCCCTCCAGCATCCAGGACCTGAAGAAACCCCTGGTGCTGGAGTTTCCCCCTTCCTATCCACCCTCAACCGTCGGAAATGGAATCCCACACTGGGAGGAGAGCCAGAACTGGTGGTCCAGGTGAGGCACCTGAGCCCCTAGATTACCTGTCATAGACCACAAAATAATCTCAAAGTAAGACCAGATCTGATACCTGTAAATATCAAATATTCCTTTTGTCTAGTCAAAAAATTGTTTTGTATAAAAGAATCCACCTAAAATAAAAGAATCCATCTAAAATTGAGGTAAACTTTATGAAGAAATCATAACACTGTTTTAGTATGTTACAAATGCTCCTTTAGAATAACTCAAGACAAGATCTTCTGTGGTGATTGGTTCCTCACAAAACTTTGGTAAACAGGTCCCTGCTGGAACACAAGCAGTACTGTGTTCTTCCTGATGATGCAGTACATCAAATAAATTCCCTAGATGCTCCCCATTACAGGCTCAGTATCTGTTTGGTGGTGGTCATGGAGCCAAACTTGTGGGAACCAACGCTGTAGATCAGAGTGAGTGTGAAAAAGGGTATGAAAATACAAGAAGAATACATAACTAAGAGTGTTTGCTAGTGCGTAAGTGTCTTAGATTTCACAGCTTAATTCTTATTCTTGCATTTTAAGTGGGTGATTTTCTCCATCCACTACAGTTATAGATCTTCCCTTAAAGGCTTTTTCCTGTGGCAACTGCATACTGAGTCCCTGTCATCAGGCTGAGGTACAAATTCCATTCCATCCCGTATTTCAGGTTTGCTGGCTTGACGTTTGGCATATTCCTGAAATATGTAAACAACATTTAAGAATGCTATAAGCACCAACACATAATTCACGAAACAAAATTTTCCTCCTCCCTTCCACTCAGCAGCTTACCTTTACCCAGCCTCCTTATGTCTTTGTTTACAACTTCTGTACAAGGTGTCTTTATAACACACCTACTAATAGGCTACATTGCCTCTGAAAGCACTCTTTAATGTTTTTGCCTATTATTAATGGTAACTTGAATATTGTCATTATTTGTGCCTCTAACCACTTTGTGCAGATATTGCTGTCATTTTTGTACACTGAACAGTTTCAAACTTTGTATCAACCTGCTGAAGCTGACATCTAACTGCAAAGTAGAACAGGAAAAAAAATTCATACTTTCAGAGAAGAGAAACTTCTTTCACTAGAGATTTGAATCTCCTAGGGCCTGCTTCACCCCTACCACTCCACTAGCCATACTTCCGTAATTTCTTTTCCATGTATGCATTGTTTTGTAATACAACATAGTATTTCATGATATGTGTGAGAAAGGAAGAAAACTGTATACAGATTATCTCTTACAGAGATCTATTAGAAACCACATACCAAGTGACACTGCAAACAGGGTTGACTGTGGGGATGGGGACAAAAAAAATAAAATTGCTGATTCTGTAAAACAACTATTACGTAAGGTTGCCTCTTTAATGATAAAGCAGGTTTTAGCAAAGCTCTTCACACTGATCTCCTGTGAATATGAACCATATCTGCTATTAATTTAAGTAAGGACTGAATGTGAAATTTGTAACATCGGTAGCAGTAGCAGCTGGGGGAAAGTAATAGTGATCTATTGTACTAACCTGGAGCACTTTATAATAGTAGCAGTAAAATCTGTGAGGCTGAAGTAATTCTCTTGCCATTAACTGTCCTTCTTTAGCAATTTTTCTTGCTTCTTCATCATTTTCCTGGAAAATTCAGATGGAACAAATGAATAATACATAAATAAGTGAGTTGCTCAAAGCCTGGCTGGCAATGGAAGTTTTATTAAATAGGCTATTCACATCTGCAACTTTATTGAAATTACTGGTAGACTGCAAAGGCATGCTTTAAATTGCAGATTTGTTTAAAAATACTGGATTGCTTTTATTGTCACAACTGGTACCTTAGGGCTATCAGTAACAACTTTCATGAATAACTGTACAATTTTGAAAACTCAAATTGATTACTGCTCTACTCTTTTGTCCAAGCCACAAGTCTCTTCAAAATCAGGTCTGACTTGTCCCAGACATACTTAGTTTTACAGAAGACAAACCCGCAGATGTTGTACTCTCTTATGCAGTGGAATCCAATCTCTCCCTTTTAAAAATAACTCCACTTGAATCCATGTACTTATTCTCAAGTTTTTTAGGTCTATATTTCAGCTTTTAGTATTCCCCTCTGATTCCTTATGAAGAACTACAGTACTCTCAGAACAGAAACTTATTCTGTGTTTTTTAACCTAGCAGCACTTTAACTTAAAGCACGAATGGTGTTTTCAATCACACAATTCTATCTTACAGGATCCCAGCCTCTGATTCTGAGCATGTTACAGAACAGCAACTTTTTGTACATTCAGACAGAATATGCAGTAATTTCTGCTCTAGTCAGGGCCTAAAAAAAGCTATAGCATTAATTATGTAGTATCTAGGATTCTGGTTATTTCTTTGACAAGTACCTTAGTCAATATACTAAGGCTCTTGACTCATGAACACTTCTGCACACACCTAAAATGAACTCCTGTATACTGCCCTAAATAGAGATGGTTACTTCAATTAAGGCCTTCCCATCTAATACTAAGAACAAAATGTACTTCCTTTATCCCAGGATCTTGATAGACTCCATGCAAAATATGTATGTGGAAATTCAAAAGAAGATAATATTAAGATAAATTCTTGTCACTCGTTTATTACTTTGAACATGAATTAGTAATGGAACTTACCTTAGCCCATTTTATTTTCTCTATCAAGTCCTCTAAGTTTCTTTTAACTGGAACATAATGTTTCCAAGGTTTTAATCCAATATAAAAGTGTTCATAGTATTGGGAATCTTGCTTCAATATTAGACTGTCACCCAGCAAGAGGTATGGAAACCTGTAAGCCGCTACAGTGCCATCTACATTCACTTGGTATTTGTACTACAAAATGAAGAGGAAAAAAAGTGAAATATTTTGTATCAGAATGGGAACACTGACTGTATGAATGATTATTTTAACAGGCAAGAAGTAACCATGTTTATTAATTCTCATCTTCAAATCCATTTTAGTGTTAAGTAGGTGTAGTTTCATGGTGTTCTGGATAGCAATGGAAGAAGGATATGTCTTCAACCACAGACTGACAGTCAAGAACCTTTGTGTCACAGGTACTGCCTGATGGGTATTCTACTGAAGTGTCTTAGGATAGAGCAAGGGGTACAGCAGGGAAGGAAACAAACTAATCTATGCTTAAGTTCAAAAAGAGTAAATTTATACTGACTTAAAATTCCATTATTATGTAGAATAATCTGAAATATATATTTTTATATAAAATAGTCTGAAATATTATACTAAAAGTAACCATGACTGCACTGCTCTGGCAGATGTTCTCAGCATTTCTGATATATTAATGTCTGGAACAGAACTTCAACTGGTATGTATTATAATGGCTTTATATAGGTCTCTGTCCTCTTTACCTTTTATATGTCTGAGGCAGCGTAATTTGTGTGCTAAAGTGCAACAAACTTTAACTTGTTACTCCAAGGACTCTTCCTGACATCCATACTGAACTTGCAGTGTATCCAAGTTGTGTTCATTCTTTTCATATTTACCCCAAATAAAAGAGACGCTGATGGTGAGAAATCAAATTTCTCAATTTGTTCAAATTGAGCAGATCTAAGCCCAGATCTGCTAAGGGTCTTTCTTGGCTTTCTCTACAAGTGTGTCACAGAAGACACTGATTACAGGCAGTTTACCTATCCCACATGGACTAATATTCCCAGTGTAGCATAATTGTTTTATTTACTGAATGGAATCAACAAAAGTAAGCCTTGTCTTTTCAGCTGGTAAGAACTTGACAGCAAAACTCTAATTTGCTTGCTACCTTAAAGAAGTCAAAGAAGCCCATCAGCTGAACCTTTCCCAGATCTTTTTCTTTTTCTCTGAAGAAGAAATATCCTGTTATTCCAGCATCTAGTAGTTCTGGATTTTCCTTGGATAACTTGACAAGATGGAGACGTTCTTCCCGGCTGTCTCGACCTCTAAATAAAGCTCGCTCAGTTTTGTTTTCCCACAATGGGCCTATGACAATTGAGAGATATGGTAAAAGCAAACAGTAATGAAATGTCATTGTATGTTTAGAGCAAACAAGAAACTTGGTATGACAATGGCATTACACTCAGAGACATGGTAAAACAGGCATGGTTTCTCCCAGTGAATCCATAATCACTTATGAATCATAGAGTTAAACTCCCAGTTCTGGTTTGAATTTTGTGATGAGAAATTGAGATGCTTACACAAGGAAAATCAGAGAATTGCTTTTCCACTTGACAATTTTTTATTTAAATAACTTCAACTATCTTGAAAGCTACATAAGGGATTATAATAAAATATATAAGTAAAATACTAATAATTAAAGTAATTCTTCATGTATAAAGTCTGCCACAATAACCAAACTTCTTTAGCAAAACCCACTTCTGTTACCCAGCAATTTAATTAGGTCCCTGAGGAATCACTTAACAATGCCTTGAAAAGGAAAATAAATGGCTATATTGTGTCCTCTAGATACTCAGCAAGAGCCTGAAAGACTTAATCTCTGCTTACTGCCTGCTTTTAAAAACATTAAATATGTCCTTCCTTACTCTTCTGCTGAAAATTTCCTTGACGTGCCTACTAAGTGGAGTACTCTCTATTGACTCCTAATTGGAAATGCAGCTGTACTAAATCAGTAAACACAGAGTGCCTTGAATTGACAATTTAATTAAGATATTTAAAAACTAATAAAGAAAAGAGAATCTGAGAACTAATTAAATAAAAATAATTAACTTCTCACTCAAGTTTTACTCATTAGGTATTGCAAATATGCCATGTGTCTGATCCCTAAGTACTCATTAATTTCTGGGGGAGAGGAGGACACCTGTCAGTAAAACTGACTCTTCTTTCAAAGCTAGAAAAACAATTCAGAAGATCCCACTCTGAGGTATTTTTTATACAGACAATATTTTCTCATTTGAAAGAGCTGTGGCATAATAGCTTATTTCTTTCAGGATTCAAATTCATTTTTTTGTAAACAGAACACTGTCAGGCAAAGAATTACTATTTGATTAGAAGAAACATATTTGAGTCCTTCAGTGAGGAGAAAGGCCTTTTAATTATATTTTCTTTTGGCAGGTCACACTAGGTATCTTCTGGATACCTTTAAGTCAAAATTCACCATTATTACAAACTGTACTTTTTTTTTGTTCTAAATCCCTATTATACACCTCCTTAGCGGCAGTGTTGAAACTGTTACAATCTGTAAAGACTAACCTACTCGTATTAAGAGATCTCCTAGGGCACTTGTGAACTGAAGACTTTAACACATTATTTGAATGCAACCTGCTTCTTTGATGGAAATCACAGTCCTTTCTCTAAATCCATGATCTCTAATTTACCTGTATTGCCTTGAATGGAAAGGAGATCGTTTGTGACTCCACGTAGGGTTTCAAGAGTTGAGTGGGTTACATCATACGTTGGAAGGACTATATCTCTTGAATCCACAGAGCCACACCATGATATGACAGGTATAGGACCAGGTGTATCATTAGCTTTCCGATACTCAACTGGCCAGTCTCCAACATTAAGATAAAACTCCACATCAGGAAGACGAACCTAAATGTATACCCAAGAAAGAATAATAAAATAAAGAGAGACGGTGTTTGTCACTCTTACATACATTCTTCAGTTCTCTTATGTCATGCAGATTCAATAAACCTAACATGTAGTTCATAGATTTAGCTGTGCTTAAAGGTATGAACGTCAAGTTTCTGCCCTACAAGCGAGTATGAAAGGAGCACTCAGAAGCCATGGAGTATGAAAGGAGCCAGGAAATGGCTGGCAGTCGGGACTTTGCCCCTGCAGCTTCCCTAGCATTTTCATTACTGCAGAGGCCAGCCCCCACACATTACCCCTTAAATACACTGTTGTCTTGATGGAAAAAACAGAAGTCAAATCTTACTTCAGGAATTACAAATCTGAAGATACAACAACAGATGTGATGCTGCCATATTTAAATATGTTTAGCCTGCAGAAGAGATGACAGAGAGGGGATCTTACCAATGCTTACAAATAATCTTAAGGGCAGGTGTCAAGAGAGAGACTCTTTCCAGTGGTGCCCAGAGAAAGGGCAAGGGAAAACAGGCACATGCTGAAACACAGGGAGTTCCATCTGAATATGAGGAAAAACTTCTTCCTGTGAGGGTGACAGAGCACTGGAACAGGTTGCCCAGAGAGGCTGTGGAGTCTTCTTGCCTGAAGATATTCAAAACCTGCCTAGAGGTGGTGATCCTGTGCAACCTGATCTGGGTGAACCTGCTTTGGCAAGGGAGTTGGACTAGATGATCTCCAGAGGTCCCTTCCCAGCCCAACCAGTCTGTGATTCTGTGATATTGCCTTAATTGTCTTACATGATCAAAACTGATACCTTTCTTGCCAGTGACAGGAACATTTCATCGGAGAACATTTTGAAGTCTGTATACTTCCCTAAGGAGCGACGGTAGATGTGATTATCTACAATAGTGTAATGAACAATAGCACCTCTTGTTTGACTGAATTTTGCTGGGATTTCCTTAAGCATTTGCTGAAGGTCAATGGTGGGAAAAGAAATGAAGTCTTTTGTAATCTGAGGTTCTTGGGATGGACAAGACATAACGTTCTGCCAGCCTTCAGGGTCTTCTTCAGGACAGTCACAATATTCATGATAAACTGGTCCTGGGGAAAACAAAGCACTGAGAGTCTGTATTTGTGATTCTCCAACAATCATAATTCCCCAAACATGTAGGCATATATATGTAGACATTACAGAGGCTTGTAATTTTTTATTCTATGTTTTCTTAAGTTTTCCTGGGAAATCATCCTCCCTGTAATTTCTGGAATTTAGCAGTGTAACTGAGAAAACAGCAATATTCTTCTCTTTTCAGAAATACTGGATTTTGTGTTATCAAGATGAAATTAATTTGCAAACTGAAGCCCCATTATTGTGAACCTGCCAAGCACATGGGGGATTCACAACAGTTCTAACTGTCCACAACTACCACAGCTCAGGTATTGCCGTGTCAATTATAGCCTAATTCAGAACTTCGATATGTTACATTAAATCAGAAAATACCCTTACCTTTCAAAATATAAGGAGATCGAGCTACATGCTGATCACCATAAAGTATCTCAATTTTTAAGCCTTTCGTGACACTTCCATACATCCGATACCGCATAAGAAATGTACCATCATTTCTATCCAAAGGCAGAGGGGTGTAAATTCTGGTGACTTCTTTTGGAGAAAGTCCTTTAATTACCACTTTAAACCGTGTTCTTCCTGAAAAGAGGAAAATAAAACCAGATAAAAGCACCTTAAGCTATTAGAATCACAACCACTAAACAAAGGTGAGAGCAAACTCTTCCAGATTAAGACCACGGAATTGAATTTAACTTTTCACTAGAATTTAATTATACCAAGTTGGTAAGATTAATTTCCAGTGATGAAAGATCATCCTACCAAATTTTCTTGCCCATCACATACCTATAAATGGTAAACCTCTAAGTGGAGATTTGATTACAAGATAGAAGGAAAGCTTAACAGTATTTTGAAGTTAAGATTAGGCTTAATACTAAGTTTTCAAGTTAGTGCCCTGAGGAAAAATAATTTCCTCTAGAGTAAGAAAGACAGGAAACTAACTTAAAATAACAGGAGAAAAGAATACTTGCCAGCTTTTGGAAAGGTAGTTGCAGCATGCAGGAGTCAGATACAAATTGTTCAGCTTTGGGCTACTGCTGACTGTCTTGCACATTTAAAGTCCCAGCTACTGAAAAGCAGGGATAAGAGAATGATAACAGAGATGTTCCCTGGACACTTGTCTGACCTGTGCTTAAAGATCACCAGCATTTCATCATCAATGCACTATAACATTTAAACTGGGTATGGGATATTTTATGGATGAGTACACATAAATGTAAGTCTGTTATATTCCCTTATTTCTGTCACAAGTGGTCAACAACAACTTTATTCTTAAAAAAAAAAAGAGGGGGACAGATTATTCACCAAATGTTACAGTCTAAGCACTGTGAACCAAACAAATACAATGAATGTTACCACCAAGTAGTATACAGAAATAAACGAAACCAAAAAAATCCAGATAAAATCAAGATGTTATTAAAATTTGAATGTGTCCCAACAGCACTAAACAACTGAGATGTTACAGTTGATTCTACACTTTGCATCCACAAATAAATGCACTGATGTGGTAATGCAGGAGTCTTTCAATGATCAATCATGTCTTCCATAGAGCACTGCATCTTGAAATTGTATTCAAGTCTACTACTGTGCAAAAGCCTCCAGATTAGACGACTCTCCTGAAGGAATGGACATCTCTGCCTCTAAATGTCACTGCTCGTCACAACCACCTTTTTCAGCTCGCTTAAAAGTAGCTGACTTTAACCAAGTATTCTCCCCCTATGACTATCACCTACCATTATTTGGATGAAAAAGCCTTAAAATCCAGAGCATGTCATGAAGTAGGATCATAGAGAAAATAAGTTTTCTGGTATCACATCTTTGTCTCTTTCTACCCATTTTATGAAACAGCATTTTCACTGGGTATAGAGATCTCCTACCAGAAAAAACAAAGTTTTCAGTTGTCATAAAAAATGAGTGAATATTGAGAAATCGTAAGTCAACTACTACTGAATTTGATCTCCTTGTCCTCACCTACAGGAAATAACTATGTGGATCTTTTTCCCTGCTGGTTATGTCCTCACCATTCTAGAGATATAAGGAGCCCCAGATCTACCCAAAGGATATGTTAGTTTTAGTTGGTGACACTTCAGATACAGGAAGCATTTGATAAGGGAAGTGACCTGATAACAGAACTCCCCAGGAAAAAGCTAACCCCACTGAAAGCGAGGGGGAAGAAAGAGGAGACCGAATATTTAATGTAAGTACAAATCATTCACTGAAGGCAACAGGATTTCTGTTTATGATTTACAACATTCATTGTGTAGTAGGGTCAAGGCCTCTAAGTACTACTGAAGTATTTAATTATAGCAGGTTTTTGCTGATTTTTTTTTAATTGGACTAAGGTTACCATGGTACTTTCACCTATGTTTTTTTGTTTCTCTCTGTCCAAAGGAATGACAAAAAGAAAAATATGTCTTTCTTGAATCATCACCACTAGTAGTTCTCTGTTACCCTGAAAACATGTCTGGGACAGCATTTTAAGTAAAAAATAATTTCCAAATACTGAAGAAAAATACAGACACAGTCAAAATAGGATATTTTAAGAAATCCTGATTATGACACTTGCTTAACAATTTTTTTCTCTTGGAGGAGAAGGAAGTCAAAGAAGAAGCATATGAATGAATAGCATATACTTTAATAGAGTCAGATTTGAGAACATATATCCAGGAGCAATGAAATACAGGTCATGGTAGGAAGCTGTGTGTGACCCTCACAAAATCCCAGGCATCATGGTCAATCAGACCCGAGGGAGGTCCTGCAGTGCCCAGGGACTAAGGTGAGTGTAAGGCACTAACTGAAAGGCACTAACTCTGTTTAGCAACAAGAGCTGGAAGAAGTATGCCACTGCTCTTTGAAAGTATTTGGTAAAACCTTCAAGAATACCTTAAAATATTTGTTAGCAAAGTATGTAGATCATCTGAAGAACAGTTAACTGCTAACTTTATCATGGTCAATGGTACATAAACACATGGTTGGCAGCCGCTAAACCTAAGGGAAAACTTAGCAGAAAAGAAGGATGAGGCAATCCAAGTATCCAAAGAAAAAAATCTATGCAGTTCATACTAAAAAAAAGTTCTATATTTTCAGCTGTGATTTTTTAATCTTTGGAACAAATTTTCTAGGGAAACAGTGAATTCTGCATCATTTGGCATCTTCCTACAAAGATGGGTCAAAGAGTTACAGCCTCTGGGTTGAAATCACAGTGCGATGTGCAGTGGTGTGTGTCAATTCTGCTGAATAGCCTTGACACTCAGAAAACAAACCCGGACTTAAAATCTGCTAATTCTACTATACAAGTTTCATAATGAATTCCAGTAAGTACTGACCTATTTGACTGAAATTCCCGTCCTCACAAAACACAATTTAATAGATCTGCACAAATTTTACGAAGGGGAAGTCTTAACTGCAGCACTCCTGCTCTGATTGCAGTGCTCCTGTTTGTGCAATGGAGGTGACAATGCAGATTTATTTTGCTATCCTGACAGGGATATTTCAAAATGTATTTGATTTATATTGGAAAGCAGTGTCTGAATAAATATTATTCATTGCAATTCTTGCTGACATTTTACAGGTAGAATTTGAATATTTAAAATAATTTGAGAATGGAAGTTTGTAGCCTGTTGTCCATATGAATACATTAAACAGTGCTCATGTACTGGAATATGATCAATTGTACTTCTAAATCGTTAAAGGATCCTTGGCACTCTCCTAAATAATTATTGGCATGGCTCAGCAGTCAGCACAGGCCGAGCCAATTGCTCTTCCCTGCCAGCAGCATGCATGCTTTGTCTTGGTTTGGAGGCTACAGCTGTATGAATGGAGATCACACCATGCCAGATGGCATTGGGACCTGGAAACTTTCCTGGGACATTGAATTTACTAACATAAATATCAACACACATGAACACACTGAGGTTCTGTGTTCTCAGGACCCATGTCCTACCAGTTTATATTGAAGGCTTTAAACTAGCATGAGAATCCAATTGAGCTTCACACTTTTTCACCTTTAGGAACCTGCTTGAACCCAAGGCTCCCCCTGTGCAGCTGAAATCAGCCTCCACTTCACTGGTAGTGAGTGTGCAGTCGCATTCTTGTGTGCAATTACAAAACTGCACTGAAATACAGCAACAAGCTGTAACAGCAGCTGGAGAAAGTCCAGACGTGAAGTATCTGTCAGACTGAAGACATAACCTGTATGTCTATTCTTCAATTTCACAAGTGGCAGCCTTCAAACTGCAAGACACCAAGAGGCTGTGCATACCTGGTAGATAACCTCTCAGTACCATCTATACGAACAGCAAAGAGCAAAATAAGTAGCTTCTACCCAACTTAACAAATTAGCAACGTGGGATTTCCACTGGGGCTATCTCAGGGTCATCTTCATTATGGAATCTGCAATGCAGAAGTAATTTTTATTCTAAATTTAAACTATTCATATAGAGCATGTGGAGTTAACTTGCAGCAGCAAGCAGATGACTGACAGAATATGGCTGGCCTGCAAGAACAAACCCAATTCTCACCCTCAGGAGAAGTGTCATGGGATGGTGTGTGCTTGTGCTGAGTAAATAACAGATGAAAATTACTCCTTAATGGAGCAGCAGTAGGATAACGGAGCCCAGAGGGCCGTGCTGACCGAGATAGAAATTTTAAGCAACTGGTGTGCGTGCACCATTAAAGATAACTGCGTTATCACTTGCCAGCAGGGTACTGTGATCTTACATCCACTAGCTCCAGGAGCACTGGTTTATTTGTAGCTTGCTGGTTCGTTGCTGTAAATCCCACACTGTGTACAGGAGGCCAAGGGTGAGAGGCAGAGCTCCGCGGAGGAGGCACTGGGCTGCACCAGAAGAAGGGAGAAGTCTTGACCCGCACTGGGCGATGCGGGACCGGTCGCGGGGGGCAGCCTGGGACCAGCGACCGCAGAGCGAGCGCTCGAAGTGGGGAAGGAAGGAAGAGGGGAAGGCGAAGGCAGCTCCGTCCAGCTCCTGCGGGGCAATCGCAGCCCCGGGCAGGGACTCCGCCCCGCGCCCCTGCGCGCCCCCGAGCACACGTACGGTACCTGGCGGGGAGCGGGAGAAGTTGTGTCCGGCCGCGCTGACCGCCTGGATGTAGAAGTACCGCACGGGCAGGGTGAGCCCCGCGTCCAGCCCGGGGCCCCACGCCAGGCTCCGCTCGGCGCTCACGGGGTCCGCCGGCTCCGTCGCCCGCAGCAGCGGCCACGCGGCGCCCAGTAGCACCACGAGCAGCGGCAACCCGCGGGCCCCCATCGCCCTGCCGCCCCCCATCGCCCTCGGCCGCCAAGCCCCGCCGCGCCGCCCTGGCCGCGTCCGCTCGGAACGGGGGGCCGGGGCCTCCTCCGGACCTGCGCGTCCCCGCTCCCGCTCCCCGCCCTGCGGGGCGGCCCGACGGGGCCGAGGCCGGGCAGAGCCGGCGGGAGGCGCGGGAAGGGCCGGGCTGTCCCCGGCGCCTGAATCCGGCACCGCCTTTCCTCCTCCGCCCCCCCCCCAGGACTCGTGTACGGGCCGTCCCGCGATGTAGCCCAGGGAGTTCGGGGGCCGAGAACTTCCCCCGACAGAACCCGTGTGCTGCGGGTTCAGCCGGCCCGCACAGGGAACGGCCCGCGGGGCGGGGAGCAGGCGGCGGGAGCGCCGGGCCAGGTTCGGAGCCGTGCAATTTCCACGAGCCACGGAAAATACAGAAAAGGCGGTGTAAGAGCGAGGAGAGGGACTCGGACCCGCTAGTCTGCAGGCAGCTGCGCTGCGCCTGTCCCGAGAGGTTTTCGTTCCCTGATTGCGGGCGCTGTGCAGGACACGCTGAAGTGCTGATGATTAGTACGTGTGTGTCATCTGCTCCTCAAACAACACGTTGCCTGTGCTTAGGATACAATTCAGCCGGCAATTGAACAGGTGGTCTGGAATTTAAAAAGAAAAAAAAATCATCTCTCTAAAGCTTATTATTACTCCCTGTACCAGGTTATTTACAGAGATTGCTGTTAAAGGACAACCACACCACACCCCACCCCGACATAATTTAAAATTCCTCCTTGCTGTTTCTAGGGTTTCCCACAGTGACTGTATTTGAAGCGAAGGACAGAGCGGGGACCCTGTTGGGAGGCACTGGCGTGTTGTTCCCTGCCACTGGGCTCAGCTCCCTGTCCCGGGGAGGAGGCCGACCTCATGCCTTGTCCCAGCTCAGCTCAGGCACGCACCCACGCTCAAGTGCTTCCGAGGAGATGTGGGGGAGATGTTGCTGGTGGCCTCCCTAGCGCAGCAATGTTTGGCGATGGGGAAGGAGAGATTACCGCATTATTCTCTGGAAAATTTAGCAACAAAGTAATTTCATGGATTTAAAATGTTGGGATACAAGTACAGAGGGAAAAAACTCCAGTGATTTGTCTCCTTAGGTTATAATTTTTACTAGAAGCATTTACTGCTACTAGAAAGTATTTCAGTGTGTCAGTAGATGGGAGGGCTTGTAAGGCTGTAGGAGAATTAAATCAAGCTTCTGGGCAAGCCTGGATTTTCACATGCAAAGCAATGAGAGCACAAATGAATGCTGCCTGTTTTTGAATAACATGAACTTCAAGTCTCTGTGCATACAGATCATGAAAAACAGGTTCTTGGAAAGGGGAATTATCAAGTCTGGTTTCCTCCTTGCTTTTGTCTTGAGTCTCCTCAATTCCCCTTGGATAGCCACAGATTTCCACTGTGTACCAAGTGTAATATTCCCAACAGGCAAGAGAAAACTTGTGTATTGTTAAACTGGAGTTATGTATATGCTTCTTGGCCAGGTAAGTACAGCACCGGCTGTGGCTGTCAGTGCAGGGACCAGCAAGGCTCCTTCTGCACCAGCTGGGAGCACATTTGAGAAGAAGGGACTGGGAGCAGTCGGCGTGGATTGACCAATGGCTAATCATGCCTGGCAGACCTAATTGCCTTTGGCAGTAAACTAGCTCTGCAGATGAACGGCTTGATGAAGGGCGGGGAATGAATTGAGAGCAGCCCTGTGGAGAAGGACTTGGAGGTATTGGTGGATGAGAGGCTGGACATGAGCTGGCAATGTGCATTTGCAGCCCAGAAAGCCGATTGTATGCTGGGCTGCATCAAAACCGTGAGGCCAGTAGGTCAAGGGAGGGTATTCTGCCCCTCTACTTCAGTCTGGTTAGACCCCAACTGGAGTGCTGTGTCCAGCTCTGGGGTCCTCAGCACAGGAAGGACGTGGATCTGTTAAAGCAAGTCCAGAGGAGGCCACAAAGATGATCAGAGGGCTGGAGCATCTCTCCTACAAAGACAGGCTGAGAGGGTTGGGGTTGTTGAGCCTGAAGAAGAGAAGGCTCCAGGGAGACCTTATAGCATATTCCAGTACCTAAGGGGGCTTACAGGAAGGCTGGAGAGGGACTTTCGACAAGGACATGTAATGATAGGACAAGGGGTAATGGCTTCAAACTGAAAGAGAGTAGACGTTTTGAAGAAATTCTTCAACATGAGAGAGGTGAGGCACTGGCACAGGTTGCCCAGAGAAGTTGTGGGTGACCCAACCCTGACTTCAAAGCCAGGTTGGATGGAGCTTTGAGCAACCTGGTTTAGTGAAAGATGTTCCTTGCCCATGGCAGAGGGGTTGGAACTAGATGATCTTGAAGGTTGCTTCCAACCCAAACTATTCTATGATTCTATGAGGGGAGAGCAGCGAATGTCATTTACCTTGGATTTAGCATAGCTGTCTGTCACTGGCTCTGACAACACTCTTGTATCCGAGTTATAGTCTGTATGGGAAACAACCAGATGGGTAAAAAAAACACCAGGATGGTTGCTTGGGCCTTGAGAAGGCTGGTTAAGGTGTTGTCACTACCCAGCAGCTGGTGGCAATGGAAGTACTGCAGGGACCTGGCCTGGGATGAAGTGATGGAGAGCTCCATCACTGGGTTTGCAGACAATGCCAAACAGGGGGACTAGTCAGTTTGCTTAAGTGCAGGGCTGCCATCCTGAGGGACCCAGGGCAGAGTGAAGGAATGGTACATGAAATTCAACAGGAGTCCTGCACTTGGGTGCCAATGAACACCAAGGACAGGCTGCTTCCTGGGAGTAAGGCTGAGGAGCACAGCAGCATGGCTGCCAGCAGGACATCACCCTGCGCTGCTTGTGACAAATAGTATCTGGGGCAGCCAAGAGGCCACATCAGCCAGCAGGCTGTGTGGACAGGGCAGGGGTGAGGTCAGGCAGGGGCATCAATTTGCAGATCAGGATCAATCCCTGTGAGGGGAACTAGAGTCAGACACAGCTCTGGCATAGCTGCCTGGTCCTGGGGATGTCAGCCTGTGGGTGGGGCCAGGCTTGCTGGGGCCCATGGCTGGCCAGGCAGGCAGTGGAGAGACGGAGACCAATGACCTACAGCATCAGTGGGGCTGGGACTGATGGCTCCAAGCTGGGCTGAAATGGTGTCCTGAGCCATGGGTAGGGCAGGCAGAGCCCTAAGGAGTGGGGGAGTCAGGGCCTGTTGGTGCTTTTGGGCCCCTGTCCCTGGGAAGGAGCCACCCCTGTGCTGGTATGGGTTGGGACCAGTTGCTGGGAGCGGCTCTGAGGGAACGGCCCTGGGGGTCCCAGTGGGCAGTGAGAGGGACATTATCCCCCTCCACTCAGTACTTGTCAGACCATATCTAGATCCTGCATCCAGCTCTGGGCTCCTCAATACAAGACATCAGTAAACTGGATCAAATTCAGGGGAGCACCTGCCCTGTGAGGAGGGGCTGGGAGAGCTGGGCTTGTTAAGTCTGTTAAGAGATATCTTCAATGAGGGGATGGACCTTACAGAAGCCCCCAGTGCTCCCAGGGAGATCATGAGATAGTGCAGGGCAGAAGGATGAGGGACAACTGGAATGAGTTGAAAGAAGAGATGGTCAGCCTATAACATGTCCATAACATGTTCTGTAACAGCCAGAGAGGCTGTCCAGTCTCCATCCTCAGAGATTTTCAAGCCTCATCTGGATGAAGACTTGAGCAGCCAGCCCTGACCTCAAAGACAATCTGCTGTGAGCAGGAGGTTGGACCAGAGACCTCTTGAGATCACTCCCACCCTGACTTACCCTTTGATGAAACCATGAGATTTCTGTCCCTTCTCTCAAATGTCATTAAGATGGTAGAAAGCTCAAAGATCATCTGGGGACATGCATGACATAATAGGTGGACAGAGGTCTAGACAGAAACACCACCTTAGTTCATAAACCACGTTTCCTTCTGAAACCAGGCTGAGGGACCTGTGTCACTGAGCTCATGTACCACATATACTGGCTGTAGTAATTAAGGTTGAAAGACTGTAATGAGTCTCACGCACTATCACATGGCACGTGGCAGCCAGGTTTCACCCAGACCTAATTACAGCTGAAGGGATTTTCACGTGGAGCTTATCACCTTTTGAAACCACTCATCAAATACTACCCCTGCCCCTACATGGAGTACTGGCTCCTGAAGGTAAGTTGTAGGCATATGGGCTTAATATGTCTACTGTAAAGATTCTACCACTGATGGAAAACTATTTCTGTGCTGGAGATTCATCAGCTGGCGGAACAGGAGAAGGCAGCCCATCCTTCCTCTGCAGGAGGCAGGACTTGAGCCATGCAGCTGATGTGACCATGGGCTACAGCTGCAAGATGGATGCAGGCTGACTGCTCTGTTCAAAAACCATGGCATTGTTGGCCATCAGCACCATGGCAACCATCCTAAGATACTGTTTAAATAGTCTATGGTGTTCACAGTAAGTGAAAAACAAATACAGTGACAATATTTTTTCATTTGAATACAGAATTTATTTCAAACAAATAGTTTTAAATATGAAAATCCTATAAATAATGAATATTTATAGAATATATTTTTGCCAAAGAAAAAGCTTGGAAGAGTGACAGTGTCAAAATCTGGCTCTGCTAAACTGAATGAAACTGATTGTTATTCAAAGAGTATTTCTCCCTATGTTTTCATGCAATTGACTGTTAAAACAGAATACTGTTATCCAGTGTAAATTCTAATTTGCAGATCCTCAACAGGCTGTAGTCTTCCACAACTGATTTACAACCAAAAGCAGTTTTTACTAGCTTACATTAAATCAAGCCACTTGATTTCCTGTACATACACAACGTAGCAAATGAAAAATAAAATTCATTTTTTGCCAGCAAGGTGAGAACGTAATCCAACTACTGTTGAACAGGTAGAAAATATTTACAAATAAAAATGTTCTAAACCATCCACCTCTAGTCAAGAAAAACTGTATGACCATTTACTTCTCTTGTAAACATTTCTTTTATTATTCTTTACCTTATGTAGGCTTTTTGGATTAATGTATTTTGCTGAAATGTACAGCAGCAGAAATTCTGCACAGATACTCAGCTGGTTTTATTGTTGTACTCTACAGAATCCTGTACGTGGAAAATAGAGCCATTTACAGAAAAACATAATTTCTCCTTAGAATACCACATTTTACAAAACTGCAATTATACAGTACCCATTTCCTTCCAGCATTACTTATGTCAGCATACTCTTGCTTCCTTCTGAAACAGGCATGTCAGATAAATTATGACTATAAATACATAGTTTATATTATTGTCCTTCTATGTACAACAAAAGACAAATTACCCCAGCATAAAGTAATACTACTTATATATCAGTACAGATTTGAACTATAGACCCACTTCTTTAACGAAGTTTACAATATAAAAAAATGATACCTGTTACCTACTATATATTCTCATCTTTTAGTTTCTTGTGGAATAGTCAGTGATACAAGTATTGCTTGTTTTGTGTAAAATACATTATTTTAAAATACCACTATACTGTCCTTCCAGTTACAAAAATATAATTATGTCTCTCCTACGGATATTTTATTGAATGAAAAAGTGTATAAAAATATGGATCATCATTTGAGACTCTATGTGAAATTAGAAATAAAGTAGAAGTAAATGTATAAGTATTTAAAAATACTAACTTCTGGTTCGATGAGACACTTCTGATTTATCATAAAAATAGATCAAAGTTTAGTCAGAAATTTAATGGCCAGGGACAAGTTCTGGCTACTGAGTCATAGTACTACGTTATTAGTGTGGCTTAAGAAGAGCCACTGGAAAATGTTTACATCCATTCAGTTTGGAGGATAAAGAGTACCATGGTCACAGCAGAAACAGTTGAAAAATACCAAAAAGGGATGGTAATTTAGCACAAGGCAAAGAGCATTTCTTCCTGGTTTCATTTACTTTGTAGGTAAAAGGCTACCAGTCTGTATGGCCCAGTTGTGCCCCAGCCAAGTGCTCTCTTGGGCCATGCCAGCTGGTGCTTCCCTGAAGGACCCCAGTGGCTGCAGGTGCCTTGTCCCCAGACCAGCCAAGCAGAGGCAGCTGGAGAACTCTGGGACCTCACAAGTTGTTTTGGATATGGTTGTCTTCCCATTACTAGGACAACTTAGGTTTCAACCCATGAGGTTAATATAGGAAATAGACAGGGTAAATCTTTTTACATTTCGCATGGTTTAAAGTGTTGGACTATTAATCCAAATTAATCTAAGTCAAAGGCAGAAATCTGGCCAATCATGTCAGCTGTAACCAAAGCTGTGCCAGTTATGAATCTCCTGTATCTGGAAAGCAGATTTTCATGCTCAGTTGTGTTTGTTAACATCCTCAGGAATTTCAGTGAGTTTTTCAGTGCTGTGCCCTGTGCTGAGCTGTTTCTCCTGCACTAGCAGCACTTCTGCAACTCAAATTGCTCACTGCTCTTGTAATGCTGAAAAGTCCCGGTGTGAAATCCACCTCGACTGCCCAGCAGAACAAATGACACCGGGGACATTGCTGCTATGCTTCCCAGGATACACTGTAAAAATTTAACAGGTTTCATTTTATGACAGTGTTTGTTCAGTGGGATGGATTAGCATTATCCTGCTTGATCTGATAAAGGAGGAAAATCGGAGAAACAGCAATTTATCAGCAAAGTAACTTCTTGGTTTTAAGTTTTGTAAGAAAAAGTAGCTCAAACTAGAATTTATCCATTCCAGCACTGCGTAGCTGGCAGGAGCCTAACCACTGCTTGCTGACTCAGAGGAAAGCCATCTCTGGACTTATACTGCCCAAAGCTCCACAGCTGTTTACCTTCTATTATTTTGGGAAGGGATTTTTAAACATTCTTTTTCACTGCTAGGAGAAACAGCAACGGTGAAGCCACATGTTTAATACAAAAGTCAAATGCTCAGGAAATGTAACATACTAACCCCTTTGAAACTAATGAAGTTGTACCAATTTAGAGCAGCACAAGAATGGGCTCAAAGTATTTGACATGTTTTTGCCTGCCCAGAAACTACCGTGCTATTGTGCCATCTTAGTACCATGATCTCTTCACAGCTCTGATTCTTTATCTACCTCATCTAGGTAGTATTCATCATCGGTGGTGGTATCACTGTCTGAGTCCGAATAAGCGGCAGGGTCTTCCCCATAGATATCAGTCAGCTCTCGGGGCGATGAAGCAGCTGATGACATTTTGCTCCCAGCAGAACTTGAGCTCAGAAGCTCAGCCCTGTTTGTAGAAGAGGTCTCTCTATCTCTGAAAGCACTAGGGTTATTAAGAAGACAAGGTCTCCATAATCGCCCTTCTGTGAGTGACTTCTTGATGTTTTCCAGGAAAGCCAACTGTTGTTCTTTGCCAAATATACCAAATTCAACAGATGGATACATCAAATTTCTAGTGCTGTAATATTTTTCATCATCTGATGCCCAGTTTTCATTTTCGTCACACGACAACAGCTCTGAGTAAGATTTAAATCTCTTCCCACGTATGCCATCTTTTGGTAGAATATTGCTTCCTGAGGCAGAGGTCTCAAGGGAATCTCGAGCACAAATACTCTCAGAAAGGTGACGCTCACGCTGACTTTTTGCATGACTTCTGTGCAACTGATAGCTATTGAGGTTAGCATTTTCTAAGCTAGCAGACTGAGAGGTATTTTGAAACTGACCAAGCGCTGTCTTGGAAGTCAAGTTTTGCTCTAGGCATGTGTCTGCCTGCAAGCAGATATTTGCAGGAGTGTTTGAGTTTGTGTCAGTTAAAAGTGGTAAGGGCGGAGTGCAGGCACGACTGCTAGCTCTTCCTTTCTCGTCATCCTGTGGGTCTGATGTAGTAGCACTGGGAGAGATGGGCTGGCTTTTCCTTTCTAACCTGAGATCAAGTGTTTGGGAGTTCTTATTTCTTGTGGTGACTACTTTATCTGGAAATAGGCTTGTGAGTCTTGGCCTGTTTTCCACTTTCACAGTAGTTTTTTTGGGACTGATGGCTTCCTTCTGGGTGCATGAGCTTGTAAAAGACCTCCGGCTGGTGTTATTAACAACCAAAGAAGGATCATTATGATTTTCAGTCTTATTCTCAGCTGTTCTTGGCCTTGGTGTATTCTTATCAGGGTCCAGACTGTGATTCTGATTTTCATTGTCCAGCTGCAGGAATGGCTGATGGGAATCCGTTGAAATTGAGTCAAGGGACATGTTGACCTCCAAAGAAATGGCATTTCCATTGTTCTGTGAAAAAATGTTACTTATGTGTGGTTTGGGAGGTAAATTTTTACTTGAAAATTTTCGACTTGTTTTGTAAACAGCTGCCAGTTTATTTTTAATTGAAGGTCTGTTTTTCCTTTTTTCTATATCTTTGACTTTGTCTCTTGTGAAATCAGAGAGAAGCTTGTTCTCATCTTCTGTACTCTGTGTTAACTTCTGATCTTGTGTAACCCTGAAGACTTTATCTTTAATGTTCAGGCGGCCTTCACTGTGCCTCTCTGATTCCTGCAAACCACTATAAACTTTATCCATCTGAATACTCTGTGAGTTTTGCCCTTTTTTAATTTTTGAATTCTTAACCTCATCTGTATCTGTGGCAACCACTTTGTCTAGCTGAAGTAATGGATCAGCACTGGAAGCTGTGCTTACCTCAGATGTTTTGCTCTGAGACTCTGAAAGCACTTTGCTACAAGAGTTTAAATAATTTGCATTTTTTCTTGAACTGTCAGCCCTTAATTGCAGTCCACTGCATTTATTATTATACAGAGAGGTGGTTTGGTGTAGGAAATTTACTCTCTGTTTGACTTGGGTACTATTCCTGTATATGTCTTCCACAGGAGCATGGTCTGTCTTACCATTCCTTCCAAGAGAACTCTTCTCTCCTGAGCGGAGGAGTAAACTGTTCAGATTTTTCTTGGTATTCACTTTAGGAGGCTGACAGCAGCTTTCAGAGTTTCCTTTCTGTATAATATTTTTATTTGTTG
This sequence comes from Neopelma chrysocephalum, assembly GCF_003984885.1. Lineage (NCBI taxonomy): Eukaryota > Metazoa > Chordata > Aves > Passeriformes > Pipridae > Neopelma > Neopelma chrysocephalum. Next base: position 9,204,915 of record NW_020897702.1, on the reverse strand, counting down.
AAGTAGAATACAAAGGATTCTCTAAACATCTGCCTGGCTTGGGAGGGGTTGATAAAGTGGACATTAATGGTGCGGCTCTTTGTAAAATTTCCTTCTTTTCTTTTAGACATATTTCTGCATTTTGGCTGCCTGAAGCATCAGAAATGGCCTTACCGGACTTAGCCACTATTGCAGTGGATTGTGGACCACCAAGAGAAATTTCTTTTGTCACCATGTCAGAAAGCACATTTTCTGCTAATAAAAGATCTGCTGAATTATCTTTCCTGCTATGTACCATACTCACTGACTTCTCAAAGCTAGGGGATAAGTGGGAATTCTCTTCTTCACTATCAACAGCAGTTCTTAAGTTCTGAGGTGTGACCAGAGCTGAAGATACTTGGTCTGAAGAATATGAAGGCTCTTCTTTTTCTGAAGTAGTGGGGAAAAAAATATTTGCTAAACTTACATGATCTTCATTTTTCTTGTTTTGTATTCTTGGTGACTGAGCATTTTCTTTGGGACAAGGTAAATCTGCATCTTCTGTATTATCTCTAAAGAGGCTACAAAATGTTCTTGAATGCCTCCGTGGTAACGTGTAATAAATTGAAACTAGTTCATGATACTTGACATGATCTTCATCAACACAAACTGTAAATGTGCTTGTGGTTTTATATTTCTGCAAAAAATTTCCCCCCTCCTTATAATCTGAAAACACGGAGGATTCTCTTCTGCTTAGATGTTTACATCTGTCTGTCAGATCAACTGATGTACTACTACTTACTGAATCAATACTTTTGGTTAAAGGACTGGGGTAATTTTTGTTACTTCTACCAGCATTTAATGATGCTGATGTTGAAAAAGAATGTTTTGAGTCTAAACAAGACACATCTCTTTGATTAGAATAAAAGGTGTCAGCTCTATGCGGAGTTTCAGATCTTAAACAATCGTATGTTGTTCTACTTTCCCTAGGTAAAGAGATGGGCATATCTGACATAATGCTACCAGCAATGCTAGCTGATTTTCTAGGCAAGGTATAATAAATAACAAGAGGGTCAGGAGATTTGGAGCTGTTTCTACCAGGGGAGCCAGTAATACTGCAGCTACTGCTATGTCTCAGCATGCTGTCTTTCTTGTAAAGCCTTTCAATACAAGGTGAATTACTCCTTATTTTTCCACTTCCGTTTTCAAGGCAAAAATAACTTAAATTATTTTCAGAGGTATTGGGATCTCCATCAAAGCTATGCATATAAATATTTTCGGAATTTCCATTTTGTGGAGAACTAGTAGTGAATTGTCCATTACAGTCCTTAGTATCTAAAGTGCTTGCATTTTGCAGTGTTTTCTGTGAAATCTGTTTGGTAACACCTATTCTGCTCATTTGAGCTGTATTTTCCCCTTCTGCTTGGAAGTCAGTAACTGTGCAATTTACTGAAGAGCTATTTGGTGCTTGTGGAGAGCTTTGTGAGCAGCTAGATGAGCATCCAGGAGGACAGGACAACCTGCCTTGACAGTTTCCTAACTTTTCAGTGGATGGTGCAGAAGCAACATTCAGCAGTGAGGACTGTCTCTTTGGAGTGGCTTGGTCAATAGCTTCTGCACTCCAATTATCCTGTTTGATGCTCTCTCTTTGTGCTGCATAATGCAGATTATGTTCCCATTCTTTCTGACTTGGAAGAAAAGGTTCCTTCCTGCTCTCATCCACTAGCAAGATACAGGGAGGCTGACTGAACACACTGTTGGGTGGGCAATCGTTTTCCTTCATTTGTACATTTCTTTTATCACCATTTGATGTATACATTTTTGCAGTATCTCCTCCAGCAGTGACTTGGGTTTGTCTCTTCGATGTCATGGTGTTTAAGAGAGATACATCTCTTTGCCACATGGCAGAAGCACGGCTGTTAGAGGAAAAACTCCGTGCACTGATATAGCTTGTATCTGCTTGTTGAGGAACTGACTGTAATGGCATGTCTTCATCTGCCCCTTTCATACCCTCAGCCTTTTCTAGTTGTGTAAAGTCTGCCTTACTACTCCTTTGGGTAACGACAGCTGAATTCCTGTTCAGTCCTGCAGGTTTTGTTTGGTCTTTTGAATTAGAAAAAACTGGCTCATCAGTTCTGATACTAGATGAAGAAACTGAAGAGTTACAACTTAGCCAAGGCTGACAGCCCTTGGTGAATTCTGAGAAAGTTCTGTTTGCACTTCTTGTTCTCTGTTTGACACTTGTATTTTCTGGAGAATACATGTGAAAATCATTCTCCAGTCGCTGTGAACCAATCTTGGCATTCTTTGTATGTGCCCACTGCTTCTCATTTAAATTAGCCATAAAGACTTCAAAGTTGGCCTCAGGGGAAAGAAATGTTTCATCACTGTAACACTGAGGAATATCAGCCCAAGAAGGATAGCTGTCTTTTTTTCCATAAGAATAATTTTTTTGGTTTGCATACAACTTGCTATGAGAAGAGATATCTCTATAGTAGGATCTAGAGAGATTATTTTCTGATTTATATAAAGGATAATTTTCCCAGTTATCAAAGGGCAATGGAGAAGTAGCTTCGTCAGGACAACTAACTCTACTAAAGCAATTACTGCTTGAAATAGATCTTCTGTAGTGGTGTTTTGAGTGGTAACATGTGTATTTCTTTGTTTCTTGCAAAGAGCTGGGATATCTACCATGGTCTGTAGCATGAAACTCCATCAGTGACTGGGTTCTAAACATTTTTTCTGGAACTGATGCTTGTCCAGGCGAGTCTGGTGTGTTGTTCCATACAATAGAAGACAGAGGAATTCTCTTTGGGTTCTGCCGACCAAACCTTGGTACAAAACCATTCTTGCTCTCCCTTGCCAATGAATGCTGTAAACTAGATGCTGATAGCTGGTCAGAAGATACTGATGATGAACATCTCCGAAGGGAACATACAGAGTAACTTCTGCCAGCTGTATCCCTGTTCATACAACTCTTGTGCCTAAATCCGCTGTTCTGTGTTACAGAAGGGGGATATAAGCTACCTTCTGAAGACCGTCCAAAGGAAACGGCAGACAGCCTTCTGCGGTGCAGACGAGAATTCCCATCGACTGGATCACCACATTTGCAATCTTCTTGAAAGGCTGTCTGGTGCCAATTTATATATGCACTGTGTAATTTCCTTGGTCTGATGAAAATCTTGTGTTCATCTTTGGCCCTTAGTGTTCTCAGTCCATCTGGGAAAAATGTGCTAGGCATGTCACTCCAGTCATTTCTCTGTTGCCCTCTACTAGCAATCTGTGTCTTTGAAGTAGGGAATGCACTGGATTGGACATTTGATGCACTGCTAGTAGAAACTGTCCTGTCCAACGGGTCCTGGATTTGTTCCTGGGCCAGCTGGTCGTCCAGATCATTTAGAACTGCACAGGGAAAAAAAAGATACTTGGTTCTGTTTTCTTTAATAATCTTCTGACTATTTATGTTAAAAAGTTTCAGGTACTACATTAATAATCAGAACTGGTTTTAAAAGGAGTCAGCTTCTCAGCATTCAAAACCCTTCCCAAACCACGCATTCTTCTTCCTTACGATCTTTCAGCAGTCACCCATTATGATTACAAGGAAAAAAATGCTCTCCTCTATGACTGATCTTAAAACTGCTCTTTATGTAATTGTTAATCTTTATGCTACTTAAAAGAAAAACAAAACAATTTGAATTCTTACTCATGTGCTATATATACGTGTATGTGTGTGTATGTAAACTTTCCAAATCTAGTCTATAACAAAAAAAATCCCTGAAAAGAATTCACTAGGCAAACATGGACCTTTCTATGTGCTCACAAACCACAGTTATGATGTAACTGTAAGAAAACAAAGAACCCTGCAAAGCACCAAACAAGCATATTCAGTAGTCTGGCATGTCCACCGTTTGTTTCATTCATAAAAGTTCCCTGCTGAATTGTAGTTTCTTAATTGAAAATGAGAACTGTAAATAGCATTTTCTGGATAAAAAAGGGTAATGAAATAGTTAGGAACCTGTGATTCAATCTAGCAACAAATATGTATTTATATACATATACAGACAACCTCATGACCTAAAATTAAACACTATAGAGCTCAATTAACCAAAATATTCATTCAGAAGACTGAGAGCAATATATTAAAGTATTTTTATTGTCAAAACCAATTATGCCTTTGCTAATTGTATTGATTTTGTATTTTGAAAATAACACACATATGACTGTTTTGTTACAGAATTTCCTAATTCACTTAAATAAGCAAGACTGACTGATCAGTCATTGCAGATCTGTGCTAATAGTACAGAATCACTAAGAAAGCATTGCTAGGTACGTATAGTTGGAATAAAAGGTGATCCCAAGGCACTAAAATTTTCCATTTTTCTAAGTTTTTCTTCAGCACACAAAAGAGATGGCTCCTGAGAAACTCAGCTTAGAACAAGACAAAAGGTGTGTTGTTTCTGAGTCTTCTATTTGGAGGACATCAGCCAAGCTATGTACAGTTTTCTGTGCCAGTGAGCAAGGTACACAGTTATGACAGACACACCAAGAGGTGACAGGCTGAGTTTCAGAACTATTGTCCACCATGCAGTGCTCTTTTCTTCCAGCACCGCCGACTCACTCACTACTTCCCAATCACGCTTTCAATCTGTGATCTCTTGTAGTTTTGGGTGGTAGAAAGTAATATTCATGGACATTTCTTTGTATAGATATAAGAAAATATGGAAAGTTTATGGAAAAACACCTCTGTACTCCCATAGGCTGAGTCCGATCTTCCAGCGCGAGGAAAAAAAAAAAACACAAAAAAGAACCACTTGACTATAAGGATCCCAGAAAACTAACTGAATGCCACAATGCCTCTTGCTTCTGTGGTTTGAGGCTTTACAATTTATAAAACCAGGCCCAATAATTCACTATTATCAAAATAATGCATGCAGGAAACTGGGATGAAATTCTTCTCATATAATCATATGTCTGCCTCTAAAGGATGCAATATGGGCTCCTGAGAAACAGCAGAGTTTTACGTATGTTTCTTCTGAATTGTATCAGTATGAGATGAAATGCAGTCTAAGAATGATCAGTGACACATCTTGAAGTTAATGTCAGAGTAGCCATTCTGCTGTCAAACAAAGACAGCAAAAAGTAGCCACTCTGCTAGAAAGTAACGAGTTGTATCTTTACAGCCTATGCTTTCGCAGAAAATTCTCTGAAACCAGTCACCACAGTATCGGTCTCCACAGAACAAAATAAGGACACACACTTACCACTGAAAAACTCCTTCTCTAGCTGGTCATTCCATTCCTGTGTACTTTTCTCCATCATTTCATTTTGGTTTGTTTCAAAAGAATGACCACTCATTTCAGTTGACATTGGGGAATTACACATTTCAGCCTGTAAAAATGATAAGATAACATGTTTTTAGTTCAACATGTGGGTTCAGATCACGTTTCACGTCACATTACAAATTGTATCACAAGTCCCAGAGATCAATAAAACTCTTTGTGGATCTATTAAATACTGTATTATTAAAATACATAACTCTAAAATACATTTTAGAGACTTTTACACATGTAATAAGGAGAATTACTCATCTTGTCCTCATACTGTAGCTTATTTTGGATACATGAGTTATAATGGCCTTATAATAAGGGCATAGTTTACTTATTTTATCCATATGCATCTTTATTGCATTGTATCTTTTTAATGAATTGTATCTCTTAATTTAGTTTTTCTCAATCCATTCTTCCTTGACCAGCATATTTTGAAATTCACCCACTGATCTCCTAATGGAGATTTAATAATTTAACACTACAGCCAATTTTCTTATTGCAAGAGAGCACTTAGTATTAGAAGCGGGGAAAATGTCATCCTATTCTCCATCTGTGTTTGATTTACATGTTAAGCTGCAGAGGTTCTATCCCACCCATATTTCTCTCAGCTCAGGTTTCAGATGGTAGAAGTGCAGACAACTGCTGAACTGCTGATCTATTTCAGCTGAGACTCTTCCTCCTTTTTAAAAAAAAAAACAACCATTGCTACGTTTTTGTTCTCAATATTCATAATATTTTACTTGTCTAGCTATAATAGCTTTATATAATATGTTTATATAATAGGCAGGATTATCTGATAAAATCTTTGTTCAGTCATATATTATTATAGATTATCCCTTTGTTTTTGAAATATGAGAGAAGGGAGGTGGCCAATTTACCTCCTCTGTGCCTTTGATTATATACTGTATACCTTCTTAGTCCCCTCTGTTGGTATACCACTCAAGTGAAGAGGAAAAAAGACATGTTAGTAATATAGGGTAATAAAGTAATTCAAATAGAAAACATTATCTTTGGAAGAAAATCTGTTATTTCAACAGCACGCACTTTTATTACATCAGAAATAAATTTGTTGTTTCATCATTAAAATTAGCTTGTGCTTACAAAATGGAACATTCATCCAAAAAGTAATTTCCTACTGTCAAAATTTACATTTACATGGCAACTCTGTGCATGGAGATGTTGCAGGAGAGGCTCTATCTTACTGCCTGCCCAAATCAGCTACTCTTTTTCAACCTTGTACAGTGATGTGAAGTAAGCACACTAGATTATTTATTCATTGTGAATTTTGATCGATTTGTAGTTTGCTTACAGTTGTCAAGATATGTGAGGGTCTTTGCCTAGGAAATGATCCATGTAATTATTCTGTCATTATGAGAGAACTTAAATCTGGCAGAGCTAGACTTAGGGCTTACCTATGAAAGCTTCAGACTTGTAGAATTAATGGGCAAGCTCATTCTACTACATTCAACAACTTCACAACACAGACATTCTCCTCAGCATTTAAAACAAGAACTGCAAGAATACTATTTAAACATGTTATATCAACAGTGTAAACCAAGGGGACTAATTTCTGCAAAATCTGTAGTTAAAACATTGCTGAGAATAAATTGATAAGCTACTTACCGTTGCCATTTCTTCCACTTTCGAGGATGGGCTAGCAGAACTGTCATATCTGTAGGCAGGAGGATGTAAATGTTGGCTTTGAAAAGGAATGTGACGTTATCAGGTAGTAAATATCCAGTTTCGCATTTTAACAACTACTGAGAAGCATCTGAAGAAAATCTCCTCTACGAAGAATTCATCCTTCCCTCCCCTGCCTCCCTCCCCAAAAAATCCTGTTTAAAAAAATGCTAGGAAAATGTACTGTACATTTTGGCTTTGTCAGCTTGCAAAAGTCATATCTGTGCAGCCAAAAATGAACTCAACCCACTGACATCTGAATGGCTGCAACAGCCATAAGGTAGTTGCTTCAATTCAGCATATGATAAGATAGTATTATTTCTTTTTCCGAACAACAATAGTAGGTACTACTCATAGCCAAAGTTATATGCTTGTAAACCTGTAAGTGGTTTACAATTGCATCTGCAATTCTATTGTTTTTCTCTTCCATTTCACCCTGCTCAGATGTAGAGCTGTGCACTGCCCCTGCAAAGGAGGAGAGACAGACAGCAGATTGTCTTTAGTGTGAACTTTGGAATTTGCTGCTACTCACCCAAAACAGCCTTTATTTACCAATTTTTAACAAATGGTCGAAGGCTCGTCTGCTTTCCTAAGGTATATCAGACTGCAAGGGCTTGGCAGAAAACTGGCTAGAGTGTCTGTGAGTAATGCAGTGGTTAGACCAAGACAAGAAGTCCTGAACATAAAAAGTACTCTGCTCTATGGGGTGACTTGCAGATATACAAATACAAAATAAACTAAAGAAACAAGAACAGCACTTGACTTCACTGAGTCTATTTGAGTCTGCAGAACTTTATTTTACAACTAAGCAAACCCAGTCCCTTCAAAAGCCCTGAAGGAAATGTTGCTCAGCCTGTGCTTATTGCCAGTTCTTCCTTGTCTCAGAACTCTTTTTTCCCAGGAAGTTAATTCTTGAGAGAAAGTGAAATAGGGAAAGATAGTTCTGCTCAGTCCTGTTTGTCTCAAACTTTTTTTGAATGACCTTGTTCTTAGGCTCTTAAAACCTTCTTGTGCTCAGGTAGACTACTTTATTGTGCTTCTACAGCAAGTATAAACCGGCTTGTTGGCAAGTTCTTTGTGGCCCAGCCTTTCCTCCTGAAGTGCTTTGTCATTTGTTTGCAATGTGCTTGCAGGCAGGGAAGAACAGTTGAAAGGTGCAATTTGTTTTTGCTTCTGTAATTGTGAACTGTAAAACCAGGATTCCTCTCTGACATAGGGTCCAACTGAAACCAAACAAGCCTGTTGACTTCAGTGGGCTTAGGATCTGGCCTGACAGTCTGAATCTGAAGTTCCTAATTTTTTCTTGTAGCACTGAATAAGAATAGCTATTAATTCACTGGGTAAACTCTCCCTGTGAATGAAGTTTACAGAACTAGAACTCAGAAATGTATGTAGCTCTTTCTTTAATCTTAAATAAAGTTGAATATGTTTTAATGCTTCTACAACAAATTAAGAACTGAAACTTATGTTTCAGAGTTTTTGCAACGATTTCCGGCAAACAAAGTTCAGTGAAATCCCGTGGCTTAGCAAGATACCTTAATTTTACTCATATGCATAACAAAAATGTAAAAGCTTTGTTAGAAGCTTTCTTCTTCAGCTTTACTGTGCAAAGCCGCTCTACAGCTCTCCCCACTCCCAACACTTGGTGTTGCCTTAATTGCTCCTTGCAATGAAGCTACATGAAGTAGACATGTTAGTTAGAAATGTCGGTTAGAAATGTCTTCTGATAGTCTAGGCAAAAATTAAATTTTCATTTGCACCTCTGGCACTATTCTAAATTTATGCCTGTCTTTGTTGTCAGTGTTCTTTCAGAAATAACTGGTCATTGCATCCTGCTTTATTTTTCTCCCTGCTAACTTATACAGACAAGGTTATTTTAATCTTTTCCCTGTGCCAATCTCTCCACTTCCCAAACTGCCTCATTATTTTTTCTGAAATGCTTTAAGTTTTTCAGCATTTCAAAATTTAAGTTTTTCTTACTCCCAGAGAAATGTTGCTTAATTTTAGGAAAAAGTAATTCAGTTTCTTTTTTTAGTTAGGGATATTGGGCAATGTTTACATTATTTTGTACACACATGCACACACACATACACACGTACTTGCAAATATTGTCTATTATTCATAAACAGAAGAAGTTAATGTTCAAGTTCAGAAATATTTACCATTAGAAAAATACTACTCACTAGGGAAAACAAGAAATTGTAATTTATACTTTTCCACTTCTATACATATGTATCTTTTTAATGACAAGCAAATGTAAGATTATAAGTAAAAGGTAACTATCACTATGACAACAATAATAAAAATCCATGAATTCAAATCTGCTGCGAATTAGTATTTTCACTGAGGCACCTGTCTTCCCCAGGCTACCTCTAAGTTGTCTAATGTCAGTGTAATCAGTTTTCTTCTATACTATTCTTATCAATACTATATAAGAAGACAACTAAACAACAAACACATAATTCACATACGCTGAAAACACAATTAAACAGCATTTCTTTTCCAGGATGAATCACACTTACATATTAGAAAATAATAAGGATGAATTCAAGAACACCGAACACCTTTGAACCAAAAGTGACCAAACATTTAGCTGCCTTCAGATTACAGCTACAAACCTTTTATTAGCATCTTCTGTGTCTCCATGTAAGCACACTCTTTCTTGCAGCATCCATAATTTATTCCCACCGTGAAGCACCACTGCAGCTGATGAAACTGTCTCTCTGGCACAGAAAGGACCCTCTAACCAACCATTAATACTTAGCCATTTAAAAGCTTCTCCCAGTTAGGTTTACTTACAGGATTTACAGTGCTGCGTCCTATTGTATTTCACTAGCACTCCAAAATAACTCTACCTGGTGAGAGGCAGATTGTTTCAGTGCTTTGCCTATGCATAAAGCAAACCACATGCCACGGCAACACCTAGAAGAGGGTGGGGGAAGTTTTCGACAGAGAGGCGTGACTAGAAAATGTAGCAATCAGCGCAGTTACACGTCAGGATTGACTTGTTTATTTTTCAAGTTGTGCTCGGTCAGAAATCAAAGGCATCTGAATCTGAGACATGATAGATTTTCTGTGGAAAAGCCAGATAAAAGCTGATGTAATGAGTAGGCATGCTTTGGGTTTTTTTGCCTTCTTAAATTAAGAAATCTTTCAGTGCTTAGATTCTATAGCACAGCTCAGACCTTCATGTGTGCATTGGCTACCTTACTGTGCACCAGGATAAAGCAGCCTTGAAATCTGATTCTCAGTTACACAAATGCCCTTTTATTCTCCAGGGAGGGCTGTGGCCCAGTGTTGGTGTGTCCCAGCATGAGGGGCATTACTGTGTCACAGGGAGGAGGAAGGAGCAAATAATGTGTACGGAGCAGTGTTAAAACTGCCATTTTTTTTTGCTGTGCTGTGTTGTTATGTAAAAGAATTGTTACCAGCGAACATCCACAAAGCCAACCTCACAGCCTCTATGCAAACCTCCTTAAGTCTCTTGCTTTGATACAAACACTCCACAATGGCAAGCTGCTGTGTTACAAAACCTACATATCAGACTAATCATAATTTCTTTAGAGGCTTGCATTCCCTGTCATTGTTTATTACAGCCATTCATGCCACTTGGGAGCCCCAGGCAAGGACCAGAATATCAGCCTGAGACTCACAGAGTGAAAATCAGCTCTTTACACCAAAAGATCTTGCACCTTCATGCTTAAGATTTCACAGCACTGCACAATGCACCTCTGCCTATGATTGCCAGTCCTAAGCATTACCTTAAGAGGCACACAAAAATAGTAAGGCTTCATTCAGATGTTGCAGACATACAGGATCACACAGGACAAAAGTTAGGGGAGAACAGTCAGCCTAACTAGCCTGACTGTGGCTTACCCCAGACTGTGTTCTGTCTGAACAGCAGCTTTAACCCTGTGGATGGCAAAGGAGAAGGATGTTCTTCAAACAGCAGCTCCAGAGCTGTATATGAGACCATCTTTGGTCCAGATCCAGCTGAAACCAAAGCACTGATGAAGCACAGAAGACAAAAGCGCTGAGAGCTGCTCTGTTAGCCTGGCTGGAGCTACAGCTGCAGGCCTGTCTCTAACTGCCTCTGGGCTAGAAATGGTGGGAACTGGTGCAACAGAGCTGCCTGGGGCCAGTACTCTCTGCCGTGGCTTGGGAAAGCTATACTTTCCTATTGTATCACAGCCATAGGGCACCAGATCCCCATGCACCTTACACCTTGTCCTTTTGAGAGGGAATTAAATAGGATGCAGCCACTGCTAAGTCTAAGGCCTTTCATATACTTTAAGTTGTTATGCAAAACCTGAGCAAAATAGATTTAGCCTAGAGACTTTACCTATTACTTGCTACTTAGTCCTCATTGTTCTGAAACAAACCAGACAATCTCTCATTACATGACCAAGTAAAATCCCAGTCATCCCAGTGAGGTGAAAGGCAAGAGACTGGAAAAATAATTTAATGAAGTTTTCTAAGCAAAACACGGAACAGTTCATAGACTTTTTTAAAGCTGGAAATAATGTATGTTCTGATTATAGCTCACCGTGCTTGCTTCTGAGTCTGGGTTTTCCTTGATTTTCTAAAGGAGGAAAGCCAAGCAAAAGGCGATCTGAATCCCAGAAAGGAAGCTGAAGTGTTCTTTTGTGCTTGGGGATTTGTGCGGGATGACATTTTTAATTCTTTATGATCTAAAAACACGATAAAAAGCAGATTTGTTTCTTACTAAATACAGTATTAAAATACATATAAATGTTATGTCTTCATAAACAATTTTCTTTTGCTTACCTTTTATGCTAGGGAAATCCAATTTTGCTGACATTTTTGGAGAGACCATGTGACCTGCTGTTTTGTAATGACTAACTAGGAGACAGAGAAAGATAAACAGATCTAAAGTTTCAAAAAGTATTATCGGTTTTGGGGTGATGCATGTGAGATAAATGAGGCTGATTTTCAGAATGTAATCAGCACTCAACCATTTGAAAACTGTCGTGGGTTAAAAAGGGTTTTCCTCTGGAGTTGGAAAGTGGTTAGCCCTGGGTGGTGGTGTTCTTGGTGTAGAGCCAATCAGAAGCTACAATTCGCCCCTGTGAAATTAACATATTACAACAGACCAGAAAAGGAGACCGGATTAGGTAGCTTGAAGAGAGGCAGCCATGGTTTGAGATGCCACGTGTTTGAGTGGGGGCCAGTGAGCCCCGCTGGGGGCCCAAGGCCCCCCCCATCGGGGCTGCGGAAACCCAGAACAGTGTTAAAACTGGATCGGATGCCGTGGCCAAAGGCTGGGGGAGTTTCTCCACTGGGAGTGGGCACCAGAAGACAGAAAAGGGGCGTCAGAGGCAGCGGTGAGTGGAGAGCTGTGGCTGCAAGACAAGAAGATAGCCAGTGCCCAGCAACATGGCACATAGCCAGGCTGAGAGACGCAGAGACGTCCTGCAAGGAGGGAGAGCTGGCAACAGAGCAGAGAAAACTCAGCAGAGACTGTTTTGTGTAAGACTGGATTACCTTCCCAAAACCCAGAGACCTCCTGAAGAGGAGGGGTGAGCTTCCAAACTTTTAGGGAGTCCCGAAATGCAGCAGCAGCTAGAGAGAGAGAAGAGCTGAGAACTTGGAGACGTCCTGTGAGCTGGACCAGGACGGAATGCAGGGGAAATGGCCTTCCCCCCTCCCCCCTGCCATGTTGGCAGCTGAGACGGAGCAAAGGAGCTCTGTTAGAACGCTTGGGGCAAAGAACTGAACTGGGAGCCCTAAACCATTCTGACTCGAGGGAACTTGACCCCTCGAGGAAGGGACTTTCATGGGATGCCTAGTACCCTGTGATATGACTGTGGTAAGGCGAGTTTTGTCCCTGCTTTGCAGCTCATGGGAGAGACCTTTGGTTGGAGCTGAAGGGCCAAGAGGGGTGAAACCCCCCCCCCCCGTGTTGTAATGGAGAGAGAGAGAGATATTTTCCAGCTACGACAAATCCAGCTATGACTGCTGCCTTGAAGAGGAGAGACATTGCTGCCCCAAAAGTGGAAAAGACCTTTTCTTCTTTCCTTCTGAACTTTTATTGGAGGGAAAGGAGAGATTTGATCTATGTAAATATATTGCTTTACCATAGGAGAGATAGTTAGAATTGTTGTATATAAATGTATTATAGTATTTATTGTGTTAGTAACAAATTTTGATATAATTTCCTCATGTAAGTAGATGTGTTATGTTCGAAAACCCCTCTCACATTGAAGCAAATTGTGGGGAATTTGGAAACTAGATTTTGGGGGAGCTCAAACCACGACAAAAACCATAGCTGTTTCAAAATATAGGTAAATTAGACATTTGAAAATTGAGGTACCCACAATCATTAGCACTTTCTTTTCACATTTGTAAGAAATATAAATGTGACCACCCAGAATATACAATGGCTTAATAGACTGTAATGTAACTACATAACAGTAATTCACACTAAGCTGTCTTCTGTATCACACAAGAAACAAGACTTCACTCAGGAATAAGGCACTACATTTTTTTTCCATTTAAAACAACGCATGCCTGAAACAATACAACAGCTTGAAAATGACTTATCTGATGACTGTAGGAGAAAGCAAATCCAGAAATTAGAGCGAAGTGCTACTGATAACAACAGCAAGGGGCAGCATTTTGGACCTAGTCCAAAATGAAGCGAATAATTCATGTCATGTGATTTAAATCCTGTGTGTAATATATGGCTTTCACTTCAGTGACAATCACTGTGTATTTCAAAATGCCACATTCTTTACTCCTTTCAGAGCGTAACCTCTTGGTGGCATTGACTTGACAATGCAGGTGACATCAGGAGAGTCCTAACAGCACTGTGCTATAGCCAGGATGGTCTAGGGATGTAGACAGACCAAGGCTTGCAGGTAGAAGCAGTACCTTTTATTTAGCCAACTTATACAGTTGGAAATACCAGACAAGCCTCTGAGGCACACAACCCCTTCTTCAGATCTGAAATAGGAGCTTTCAAAGTTAAATACCAGAGAACAGTTACACAGAGTTTAGTTAGCTAATGCATCAATTAGACCATCTCTGAAAGAGAAAACTCATAGATAGCTGTGGACTAGAGGGGATGTTGGGGAAAAAATGGTCAGGCAAGACAGATCTGTTCTGTGTAGGTTTCACTTTTCTTTTGAAATACATGACTGCTTCCAGTTGATATGAAGCACAAACAGGAAGAGTTCAATGAAAAACATGCAGAAATGTGAAGGGATAAAAGCATATAGTATGTATGAAAACTATCTGGATGGAACACGAAAGACAGTACAGAATACCATGCTTGCTATAGAGACATTATGTTTCTTGTGCATGTTCATTTTGGATGGTCATCAGAACCTGTGAAAGAGACCTCCAGAAGTTCCTTCCTGGTTAGGCCAACTTCCCAGGTTTGACACTCGCCCTGATAATCAGCATTGGCATGCCTAGCGTTACTAGGAAAAGTTTTCCATTGGTACATTCAAACCTCTCTCACTCAAACCCATCTACTTATTCCAAATATCATTTAGATGCTTTTAGATTTTTAAGAAAACTAGGTTAAAACTGAAATGTCTTTTTGTGCTGGTTTTGGCTGGGATAGTTAATGTTTTCCATAGTAGCTTGCATGGGGCTAAGTTCTGGATTTGTGCTGAGAACCGTGTTGATAATTCAGGGATGTTTTCATTATTGCTGAGCAGGGCTTACACAGAGTCAAGGCCTTTTCTGCTTCTTGCACCACCCCATCAATGAGTAGGCTCAGGGTGCACAAGAAGTTGGGAGAGGACATAGCCAGGACAGCTGACCTCCACTGACCCAAGGGACATTCCAGATGATATGGCATCATGCTCAGAATATAAAGCTGAGGGGATAAGAAGGAAGGGAGGACATTCAGATGGAGCCCTGCTTTCCTGGAGGTGGCTGAACAACTCCCTGACCATGGAGAGTAGTGAATGAATTCCTTGTTTTGCTTTGCTTACAAGCACGGCTTTTGCATTACCTATTCAACTGTCTTTATCTTAATTCACAAGTTCTCTCACTTATAGCCTCCTGCCCATCCTGATGGGGAGCAGATGAGTGAGCAGCTGGGTGGTGCTTAGTTGCTGGCTGAGGTTAAACCACGACAGTCCTATATGATGCCCAATGTGGGGCTCAAAGGATTTGAGATAATGACAGATTTCAATGGAATGTGCTAGACTGAAGTTACAGCTGTTCTTGCTGTTCAGCTATTAATTGACAGGCTCCTGTGCTTGCCATGGGGCTCGCTTGCCTGACTGTACATTAGAGCCTAGTGCTCGTTAGTGGAATGCTAATGTGCCATGGTATAGTGTACCTCTGAAGGGATTGTGGCCCAAGAATAAGTTCATACTGGAAAAGGTACACCTCAAAGCATCTGTGGCTGAGCATGCTGGAGAACCTCAGAGCGTGTGGCCATGGGTAAGACCACGACAGAGCAGGTACTCCCCTGCAGGGACTGCAGCCATGGGTAAGATCATGTTGAAGGAGGTGTATCTTTGAAGGCATTGTGGCCTATGGAGGAGGCCTCGCTGGAAAACACGCACTTCAAATGGACTGTGGCTGCGGATACATCCATGCCACAGCAAGCATACACTGGAAGAAACTGTGACTCCACAGGGAGCAGATACACCCCTGCACTACGTGGGTAAGTTCAAGACAGAGCAGGGGCAAGGGGAAGAGTTCAGTGCAATACTAAACCAGATGGTGTGGATCAAAGGGACCAGGGGTGGAGATGGTAATGAAAATACCTTTAAATTGCTGTAAGCCAAGATGTGAGTTGCATGTTATGGGAATGTGATCATGAAATAATAGAAGTTTCAATACTCAGGGACGCAAAGAAGGCCATCAATAAAACTTCTACCCTGGACCTCCAGAGAGCAGATTTCGGCCTACTAAGAAGACTGGTTCAGAGGGTACCTTGGGAAACAGCCCTTGAAAACAAAGGGGTCCAGGAGGGATAGACATGCTTCAAGAAGGAAGTCTTGAATGCACAGGAGCAGGCTGTCCCAGTGTGTGCTGAAAGGCAAGCTGGAGGGGAAGAGGACCAGCCTGGCTGAACAAGGAGATTTTGAAGGAAATAAGGGGAAAAAAGAGAGCTTACTGACTATGGAAAAAAGGGCTGGCTACGCATGAAGAATTTAGGAATATAGTTAGGCCATGTAGAAAGAAAATTAGAGAGACAAAGGCACAATTTGAACTCAATCCAGCCACTTCTGTTAGGGATAACAAGAAGTGCTTCTCCAAATACATCAATAGCAAAAGGAGGGCAAGGAAAACCTCCATTCTTTGTTGGACATGCCGGGGAACATAGTTACCAAAGATGAAGAAAAGGCTGAGGTACTTAACACCTTCTTTACCTCAGTTTTCAACAGTAAGACAGGTTGTCCTCAGGACAACTGGCCTCCGGAGCTGGTAGACACAGATAAGAAGCTGAATAGCCCCCTGTAATCCAGGAGGAGACAGTTAGCAACCTGCTGAGCCACTTGGATCCTCACAAGACTATGGGACCAGATGGGATCCATCCTAGGGTGATGAGGGAGCTGGCGGAAGAGCTCACCAGGCTGCTCTCCGTCATTTACACACTCTCTGCTGGGTTAAGAACTGGCTGGAGGGCTGGGCCCAGAGAGTGGTGGTGAACGGTGCTGCATCCAGTTGGCGGCCGGTCACTAGTGGTGTCCCCCAGGGATCAGTGTTGGGCCCAGTTCTGTTTTAATATCTTTATTGATGATCTGGATGAGGGGATTGAGTGTACCATTAGTAAATTTGCAGATGACACCAAGTTGGGGGAGAGTGTCGATCAGCTGGAAGGTAGAAATGCTCTTCAGAGGGACCTGGACAAGCTGGAGAGATGGTCTGAATCCAACAGAATGAGGTTTAATAAGGCCAAGTGCCGGGTCCTGCACTTTGGCTGCAACAACCCCATGCAGCGCTACAGGCTGGGGACAGAGTGGCTGGAGAGCAGCCAGGCAGAAAAGGACTTGGGAGTTTGGATTGACAGCAGTGTGCCCAGGTGGCCAAGAAGGCCAATGGCATCCTGGCCTGGATCAGGAACAGTGTGGCCAGCAGGACCAGGGAAGTGATTCTTCCCCTGTACTCAGCGCTGGTGAGGTCACACCTGGAGTACTGTGTCCACTTCTGGGCCCCTCAGTTCAGGAAGGATATTGAGGTGCTGGAGCAGGTCCAGGGAAGAGCAATGAGGCTGGTGAAGGGACTTGAGCACAAGTTCCGTGAGGAGAGACTGAGGGAGCTGGGGTTGTTCAGCCTGGAGAAGGAGGCTCAGGGGAGACCTCATCACTCTCTACAACTACCTGAAAGGAGGTTGTAGCCAGATAGGCATCAGTCTCTTCTCCCAGGCAACCAGCAGTAGGACAAGAGGGCAGAGTCTGAAGCTCTGCCAGGGGAGGTTTAGGTTGGATATTAGGAAGAAATTTTTTACGGAGAGAGTAATCAGGCATTGGTATGGGCTGACCAGGGATGTGGTGGAGTCACCGTCCCTGGAGGTTTTTAAGATGAGACTGGATGTGGCACTTAGTGCCATGGTCTAGTAACCACGGTGGTAGTGGATCAAGGGTTAGACTTGATGATCTCAGAGGTCCTTTCCAACCGGGCTGATTCTATGATACAATAGCAGGAACCCCTTGTTGCTAGCCAGGCTGGGAGCAAGGGCGGGAGTTCATTCAAATGTTAAACCCTTATAATCTGGCCCAAAGGGACCATGGGTGGGGACTGTAACGAAAATACCTTTGAATTCTTGTAGCCCATGATTTGAGTTGTATGTTATAGGAATTACTATAGCAAGAACCACCCAAACCAGTGCAGGATGAGCCTTGCTAGGAGCAGTGCCAAGTGCAGCAGTGGACAGCCTAAGCTGGCTTTGGTGCTCAGTAAGTCCATGCAACACACCACCTCTCCTGTCCTGAGCAACCACCGTAATACGTGGAGCCCAAAGTCATGAACTAAATTAACTCAGTGGACATTTTGTGGACATTAGTGGACATTTTACAGATGTTTTACAGGGGTGAACCATAGACTAAGGGAATGTCACCTGTATCAAATGATGGGAAGGCAGTGGGGTAGTTAATGAGGATGTATTGGATAGTGTGGGACCTGGGTGTGATGTAAATGTCCCTTGGGTCAGCTGGGCTCAGCTGTCCTGGCTGTATCCCCTCCCAACTCCTTGTGCACCCCCTACCCACCCACTGGTGGGATGGGGTGAGAGGCAGAAAAGGCCTTGACTCTGTGTAAGCCCTGCTCAGCAGTAATGAAAACATCCCTGAATAATCAACACTATTCTCAGCACAAATCCAGAACATAGCCCCATGCAAGCTACTATGGAAAACATTAACTATCCCAGCCAAAACCACATTCCATACCATATGGCGTCATGCTCAGCAGTAAAATCTAGAGGAAGAAGAAGGAAGTGGGCGACATTCAGTGACGGCATTTGTCTCCTCAAGTCACTGTTATGTGTGATGAAGATGGCTGAACACCTGCCTGACCATGCACAGTATTCAATGAATTCCTTGTTTTGCTTTGTTTACATGCACAGCTTTTGCTTTACCTATTCAACTGTCTTTATCTCAATCCACTTTTCTCCTTCCAGTTCTCTCCACCATCCCACTGTTGGGGAGTGTGTGAGCAGCTGTGTAATGCCTAGCTGCTGGCTGGGGTTAAACCACAACATTTTTGTACAAAGCAAACATCACTGCTTTGGTTGGGAAACCACCAGTGCATTTACTATAATTACAGCAACTTCATCTTGATTAAGAAAGACAGTTTTAATTGTGAGGACAATTAATCACTGGAACAGCCTCGCCATGGATGTGGTGGAGTCCCCATCACTGGAGGTTTACAAGATGTGACTGCAGAAAGTTCCAAATAATCTCATCCAGACTCCCTTCCAACAAAAGGTTGGACCTAATGACCTTCTGATATCCTTCCAGCCTAGGCTGTATGGTATGGCATAACAGTATCAGGAATTTTCTGTTGTGACTCCCAGCTGTGATTTTAACAGAATCTGCTTAAAGAAACATAGTCATTTTGAAAATATATCTTTGGTAAAACTATGGTATGAGAAGAAAGTCTGCAGTTTCAGAAACTCTATGACACTCTGAAATGCTGTAAGACATTGGTTTGGTGACTGTTATTATATATGTAAGGAAATGGAAAAATGCAACTCACTGGTGTTTTTGCTCTTCCTTAGCTGATTCTCTAATGGTGGTTTTAACATTCTATTGACATCAATGTAATTCTGAAATTTTTTTCTTTTTATTTCTTCAAACCATTCTCCAGTCACTCCTTGCAGCCCTTTTTCAGACTTCTTTCTCTTCAGAAGTTTGCTAGAAAGGGAAAAAAATATTTTAAGCCATTTTAGATATTACAGGCACATCATTAAGAACTCTCCCTGGTGTTGTTTAAATATTTACAGTATATCTCTACATGTAATGACTTTTAAAAAGATACAGTGGGACATGATACGCTCACAGCAATCACATAGAAGTTTTAATGACAGGAAAATTCTCCAGCTTAACAAATGACACTATGCGACCAGGTTAAGTGGATGACTCATATGGTTGAATTATTCTCTGTCTTGAAGAAGTGCATCCTTTTTCCTTGCAAAAATAAGGTAATAATTCATAAGCACTCTAAAACTAATTGAAAGTAACATTAAGTTCAGCCAATAATTGAATTGGAATAAATAACACCCTAACAAAGCAATTTTTGAAATATTTATTCACTCATTTAAGTAGAAGCAATAACAAGATTATTTTTATTTTCAAGAAGATCACCAACGTCCTGACAGTGAGGTGTCCACTACACATTTTCTATGCAAAGGAGAATAATAAATGGTGAATTCAGCTAATAGATATTCATGCAACATGTTCAACGAGTTTATCACATTTTCCTCTTTCCTTGCTGCATAGGGATTCTGCCTGTGTTTAATATGTTTGGAGGCAACTAATAATGAATATATGAATGTTCTGCCACACTAAGGTGAAGCCTGCACAAGCTACACACATGTGGTTGCAACTGAAGAAGTTATTTAGTAGTAAGTTCAGATTTTAGACCAAGAAGTCAGAGGAATTAATTGTTTAGCTGGACATAAAAGAACAAGGTACAGTTGCAAAGGAGCGGGAATAGTGCAATGGGCATGCAAAGTTACTTGTTTTCAAATGACATTACACAAGTGCCTAAAGTACAGATGTAAATGCAGCAAATCCACACCCCAACTGATTCTGGTGGTAACAAAACAAGACTTCGTGCACAGTCTGGAGATGTAATACCAACATTTGAGCAAGGCTTTCATGTAAATCTGCCTCCTTAATCAGTGGTAAAACCCATACCTAGGAATACAGATGTTCTCTGAGAACATAAGTTATTTCAGTTATCAATAAAAACTCATCTGAGACAACAGTGCCTCCCAAAATACACTTAAAATTAAATATCTAGTCTGGAAATGGATATATTTTGATCTGGAATTTATACAGAGTACATTGTCCATACTAGCACCTACTGTTCATCTGGTGGCATCTGACGAACAGGAAGGCTGGAGGGAGACATTTTTGGAAAATGAGTACTTCCTTTGAAGATTACACAGCCACATGCACAAGTACTAGCCATTCCAAATAAACTTATTAGAAAGGCAAAAATGTTAATCATCAGAGATATTACCACACCATGGGAGTGACTAAACACTGTAAATGCATTCTGCAGCTTGGAACGCAGCTTGGCAGTGATGAGGAACAAGAAGGGATGAACAATGTGCTCTCAAGAGCCAGCTTCATGACCTCACTCCTGAGGCCTTACCAGTAAGGAGCAGTAAAAGCACACAGAGCCAGGCATGAGGTACTCGGGCAGTGGCTGCAGCCACAGCGCCCGCACAGTAAACAAGGCTACGGCAGTTCTGCTGAACTCCCCAAAGTGGAGACCATCTGTTACAATCCATTCCCAGGAGACGCTGGGATCGCCGTTCCCAGTGGGAGTCGGCTGGGCGGGGCCCTGGCGCCACCGAGCGGCGGCATCCAGGATCACAGCTTGTCCATGTGCGCGTTCCGGGGCAGGGCTGCGCCCCCGCGGCCGGGAAGCGGGCTGGATGGATACATAACCGTCTATTCGCTTCACGTTTACGCATTCCAGAGACAAAGGAAAATACAAAACCCCCACGCTTGCTCTAACGTCGACCATATGAGGCATTGCATGAACATGCCTTGCACTGAAAAACGTACTGGAAGTCTTGTGCAAACACTGACTTTAATGTTTAAACAGGGTAAAGTCTTTACGAGCACATGCTTGGCATTATCTACAGTCATTATCTGTGAATGTACTGCTTTTGAATTATGCTGTCATCCCCAACTCATCAAATAAATCCTTTAAACTGCTTGTGCATATTTATATTTATGCACACACAAAGGCCCACATATGGAACTCTATATACATAGTTATTTGAGCAACGAATAATATTAATATGATACACAATCTCTAATTGCAATATTGCATGACTATTAAGCACTTCTCCTTCGTGATGACTCCCCAGCCAAACCACATCATTTCCCTGTATACCTGCTCTGTCAAGTTTATGTGTCCCCTCATGATACTAACGAATGACAGTTGTGAGCCAGAAGGAAAGCCCATCTCAAGAAACAATTACAGCAGGAGATGGTATCTGCAGTGAGTATTGCAATGAACTTGCCTCTGAGGCAGCGCTATTGTTACTCGGATTACCACTTATATATTGAGACACTGCTCTGTAGGAGTGTCAAAACACCTAGTGCCCTCTAAATCAAATGAACTAATCCTGCTTCCCTGTCTGCTCCATCTATCCTTCCTTCTTGTTTGTCTACAGCCATGTTTGGACACTAGAAGTCACTTCCTCTTGAGAGGAGACAACATCACTGTGATGGAAAAAGTACCTCTAAGCTGTTGTGGGATTAAAGGCAAGTCCATTCCCAGGATAACTTACAAGAGACTGCTCCACAAACCAGAGCAGGCAGCAATCCTAAATGACCTCACAGGCTACACCTTGTTACCTTTTCCCATCTATTATCCTACAGAGCGTCTAAACTAATGAATCACTCAGGAGCAATTTCTTTGCATTGGTTTTAAAAACATCGCTTCCTTATTGGTACAAGGACATCCCAGTATTTCTTACAGACATCTCCAGGGAAAAGTTAACCTAAATGTTTCTATGTACTAGACTTTTATGTGGATTATCATAAATATTGTCAATAGATATGTAGCCTCCCTTGCCACTTCCTATTAGGATAATAAGGAGCTTTAATTGCTACTGTAAGAGGAAAGGTATTTTCTTCACCATCATCATCCTGAATATAAAGCAGAAGACAGATGTGCAAGGTAGTAGAAACCAGGTTGCCAAATAGGACATCTGGGGACACCTCTGCTGTTTGCAGGGGACAGAGGACTCAATCCCACTTTTGCCAAAGCACAAATTATGATTCCTATTGATTTCAGCAGAGCAGGATTTGGCCCTAAAGGACTCTTACCACACACCTCACAAGAGAACAGATACACAGCACAAGGAATTGCACCAGGTGAAGGATAAGCAGGTGCCATTTGATCATTAGATCAAAGCTCTCAGTGTTTGAGAAGACAAGGCTGAAAGGATTGCAGATAAAAACAGTGTTGAAAACATTAGATAAAAAATACAGCAGGGCATATAACTTGCAAAAAGTTACCTAAACCAAGCTTTTCTCTTTGTTTATATTCCTTACTTTTTCAGCAAGGAATGGCTAGAGATGTTAAAAAACAGTGCCTGAAGAATCTGTTCTTTCCTAATTTTTTTACTTCAACTTATGCCCTTCCCACTGATTTATAAATTATGCCACTCTGGCGAACTGTGCAACTCCACCACTTCTGTGATTAGTTATTTTTCTAGAAAACTCTGGGTGTTGTCACAGTCACGAGTAGCTCTAAAATGCAATGTAGGAATGTTTTTTACTTAGAGTTCCTTTTAATGTTATGAAAATAATTTAAAGACATACTTTCAAGTTGTCATATTTGGAAAAAAAGGGGAAAAGAAGTATTACTGGCAATGGCAAAGACTACCACAGCTGAAGTAATTTGAAAAAAAATTATATCTGCCATTTCCTAGAGACATATAATAGCAATAACAACAACATTCTGGTTACCAAGGTGCCAGAGGTAGGTGCAATACTACCAGGAAGAAAAATAACAATACAGAGTCAACGTACTCTTTCCAAGCACCTCAGACACACAGTAGGTCTATTTTCTAAGGCAGTCTTTATTCTTAGTAGCTGGTATATTTTTACTCACATTAAAGCATCTTTTGTTTATTTTTCTTTCATACTGCTGTCTGTTTGGCTAATGAACCAAGTCCGTCTCATATGTAAAACATTATGCACAAGTAGGTGAATCACAGAGGAAAAATTACTCCCATGTTTTGGTTGCACATACTACAAGGCAATGTAAAAAGACCTAACTGAAAATGCACTTATTTTTTTACTTGATATTTCTAAAGTTAAGCATTTCTGCAGAAATTCTCTGAAAAATCAAGGTCTCCTCTATTTTGACGAACAAAATGTGTTGGAATAATGCTACACTCTAACCTGCTAGGTCGTTGCCAATCAACCATTCCAATTTAATTTTTCCTTCCTCTGAAATACTAGTTTTTTAATCTAAGTCTTCATTCTTTTCATCCTTCTGTTGTTTTTGTTATTATGAATTCATTTTATAATGCCCATTGACCCACCAAGTTGCCTTCAGATGTATTTATCTGAGTAACTGAAGATGTGTGTGGGCCACAACAATGAAGAACAAAGAGTGTCTTGGTTCAGTTCTTGTTACTGACCATGACCCAAAGGCCAATTACTGTAATGGAAGGACTTTCACTATCCTGAACAGGCATCAGGTCAGGGTGTGGGAGGGAGAGTCACCTACTGGTGATATCCCTGGATGGAAAGGATAACTGGAAGTGCTAAGAAAGATTCACCTGAAGGACAGAGTAAACACTTCACAGCCCAGCACTGAACTGTATGGGATATGTTTTCAATCCCACTTTGATGGCTGCATCAAGTTGCCAGCTCACAATTATCCCAAAATATTTAGATTCTGGAAATGTGCAAAACCAGATGGAAGTCAGAAGAAAGTGAAAAGGGAATTAATCTTCTCTAGTTTTTCCTCCCAGTCTGTACATTTAATAGGCAGAAGAACTTAAAACACACATATACCACTTCTGCAGGATATCCTTTCAAGTAGCAAGTAGGGCTACATAAACATAGCTGTAAACAGTAAATATAATTTTGTCCTCAGGACACTTTTCTGACAATAGATATTGGATTCACACATTAAGTCCTGCTGTGTGTGTCAGGGACACAGTCAGGGAATATATGAGTTAAAGGCAGAACATCTTTTCTGCCCTTTCTGAAGATCCACCTTATCTGCTCATGGGGAAAACCCTTCCATTTCCACCTCTCTTCTTTTTCATTAAAAAGTGTGAAAAAATCACAAATCTGACATTATTACACTAGTTCTATTGAGCAAATTTATGCTTTTAAATTGGGCTTTGAGATAGCCCAATATAGTGGCAATGTGTACATTGATTACACACAACCCACACAGACAGCGAGACTATCAGCATACATGAAACATTCTCATCGGACTCCCACTGTGTTGAATACTTCTTCCTGCTCTATAAGTCACAATGTCTTTTGTGTCTATAATTCTTAAACTTAAGCACTCTCTGCACAGTGGCCAAAAGGTACCTCTTATTTTTCCCCCAAAGCATTAACTTCTCATATTAAACTATATGAAATAAATATACTGCAGATGACTTACACTAGCTGCTGTTTTCCTTAATCAAGTCTAACACTCCTTTCCCCTTGAAGCTTTTCTCTGCTTCCCTGAGTAAGAGCACAGAATGACACTTTCCTTTGAAAAATAAGATTAGGAAATGTTGTAAGGGCAAAGACAAGGTTAATGCTCATGCTGACCATATAACTCCACTCTGCTCTGGCAGCTCAGGAATCAGAAGTGCTCAGTTAAAGCCCTGAAATTAGAAGCTCATTGACTGTCTTCATAAAGTTAAGTTTTCAGAGCACAGAGCATTGAAAACAGATTAGGGGAGCTGACGGGTTATTAATCACCCTTCTCAAGCTGTAACAATGCCTCAAAACGTTACTGTATTACTATTTCCTTAGCAGCTACCCTGGGTTTTCAGTGAAAACATTGTTTCAGCCCTGCTGGAACAAGTAGAAAAGGTGCTAAGTACATATCCTTTAAAATGTATACATACTTAGAATATGAAAGCTTTTAGTCCTTTGGGCAGCTGGTCAATGAAAGTGAATGAGGTGGAATACTCAGCATATTCTATGATTCTGTGAATACTGCCAGTAATGTCACAGCTGTCGGTGACCTTGCAGCTCAGCCATGACCCTGCCATTCCCTCTACAGTGTGTGCAAAACAGAGGAAACGCTCCACTCTGACAATGTTTTAGATGAGTTAAAATCTCTCTGCACAGGCTGTGAATGACAGGGGAAAAAAAGGGTGTTACTTTATTATACTCTCAATACAAGCTGCCTACCAATATTACAAGGTAATAACAGGGTAATAACAAAACAAATCCATGATGCAATGGAAAGAAAGACTACCTATCATTTTAAAGTGTGTCATACAGCTTCTGAATGGTAGTAATTAATATCTCTAATGAGATTACTTCATTAATAGGTGTTTCCATTACCACTAATACATGCTAATAGGGGCAATGGATATAATTCTCCATGTAAAGATTCTGATTTGTCTGCAGGGATAGATGTAGTCTCAATCCAAAACCACTGAATGACAGGAGTAAGTTTTGAGCTCCTGAATTTCTGTCCTGGAAATCTTACATGGAAATGCATATGTATACCATGTGTGCCACAAGATGGATTGAATGGCTGAGGATCAGGTCTCTCAGTAAACCTGAAGCTAATGATTAACAGCAGACATATTTACTCTTCCAGGGCAGAGCTGCTAGTTGATTGTGAGACCTTTTATAAATATTGTTAGCATGCAAAGTCACAGTCATCTATGCAAGTATTTACAGCTCGGCCATGTATTATAAATTTAACTGCCTTACAAAGACATACAATGCAGATGCTATTGCTCATGTTATTTTAAGACTTTCTTTATGCAAAACCTTTCCCAGGAAACAATATAAGAGGAAAAACAAGGAACAAGACACAGGCCAGGTGAGAACTCTGAATGAGGGGAATTTGTTTCAAATTAAGACCAAGGTCTCACCTCTACAAGCAGGTTTGTGTATGACAGCCCTTGGGTCTGGACAGAGCCCTAAAACTGAGAGGCTCCAAACAGGCTTAGACATTAGTTTGTACAGAGCTAAGCTTGAAGCGTAGGGCTTTCAAAATATACCTTTGCAATCTCAGATTAAGTGTGTAGAGTCTCACAACAAGCTGAGTTTACAATTCTGGACAACAGAAGTAAGACAGGTCTGAGTGTACCTGCAGACAGTTTATGTGTTACTGTATCACTACAAAAGCCTCATTTACATTGCTTTAAATTAAGGAAAGAGATCACAAGAATTAATGTAAGCTTTAAATGTTGACACAGTGGATGTTTTTCATCTGGAAATGTAATGCTTATATACATGTATATAATATATACTTGCACAGATCCTCTGCTATAGTAGCTTAGAATCTCACGACTCTTCCACTGGAAATAGAAATATTATAGTAGAATAATACTTTAAAATATAATATTTAGATGTATATAATTTTATATATACATATAAATATATATCTAACAACATACAAGCCTATAATGCAGGAAGAAACAGATTGCAGAGCACCTCAGTCACACTGCCGCAGCTTTCCCTGATTGCAGCTTTCTGCACTCAGATCCCTACATCTAAAAATCCAAAGATACAGCAAGTAGAAGTACTGTGGTTCCTTGATTATACCAACCACAAAGTAAACTGTACGTAATTTATATGCAATAAAGTGTAAAAAGACTGCACTTTTCATCAATTACTCCTAGGTTTTGTTTTGTGGTTTTGATGTGTTTGGTCACAGTTAATATGGTACCAGTGCATTGACCTATTTATTTCGGAGGTAAGACTGAGGAAAAGAATATAGTTTCTGGTAGGAGTTTAAAATGCAGGCATTTAAATAGTTTATTACACTGAACAGCATTAATACAATAATTTAGCTTCAAAGAAGGATTAGAAATACATTTCATCTGAACATTTAGATGCACAAATCCTCACAAAAAAGTTCCACTTTCCCCTACTTGCTTTAATGAATTTCTTGCATGAAATACATAAGTAGCAAAATTTTTCAGACTGTAAGCTCTGAGGAATTAAGTAATTTTTCATTATAAAACAAGTACAGAAAAAACCAAAATGAGGTCAGTCCATAGTTTATATAGTCCTGTGTTAAATTTGTGGAAAAGAGAAGAAAAGGTCCTCTGTGCCCAAAGTTCAAAACTCCATTGGGCCAAACTCCACTTGACTTGAAAACTGGATTCAGAGAGCAGAAAGATTTTAAAGGACGATTAAAGTCAGTATACATAAACCACTGACAAAACCTAAATTTTAAAGAAGAAATGGAGACAGACACATGCAACATTTTTCAAATGCCATCAAAACAGTATCCGATAGAAACCAATGAACATCATCTGAAGTCTTGACATACAGCCCAACTAGCTTTGCTCTCAGCCATTAGCCAGGCATTGCCAACAGCCACATCTACAAGAGGTGCAAGTGCTGTATGACAGATGGATAGGAGAGTTGGATGTACCTCGGGGACCAAATTCAGCAAAACTCCAGTACCTTGGGCCTCATCACAGAAAGCATGTGCTGTAGTCTTTGCCAGGACTACATGACACATATAACCTGACCACAGCACTGGAGCTCAGATGTGCCAGTACAGGTGGGGAGATATCCAGCCACTTTGAACACAAATCAGACATGTTTCTGTGCCACACTTTTTTGACTTACTGGCATAACCAATTTATTATTTCTGAAATATGTGCAAGGACTTGACGGTCTTAGGACACAGACAGCGAGTAGAAGCTGTCAGCATGAGAAACTGATATTCATTTCTTTCCTTACAGCAGTGACAAGCAGTGCATGTTACACTTCAGTTGCATTACCTTCCAGAGGCCCAGTGAGCCTACACACATGCCACTGGCATTGCAAACTTTTAATATATAAGAAAGCTGAGCTAAAGTGAGAGTGACCATACTTTGCTGATGTATTCAGCATTTCAGACAGTTCTCCAGGCACCTCCATCACTCTGCTTGCTTCTTCTTCCACCTAATGGCCATTTCCAATATCCACTAATGTCAATTAATAATTTAACTTCTGCACTTGAATTGTGGAGGAGACAGATGGTGTTGAGAACGTAGAGGTATTACTACTGGAAAGGTCAAACATGGGAAGTGTACAGATTTCCTACAAGGTGTATGATTCCGTAACTGGGTCATATCTCCATGGAAAACCTAACAAAATTGAACTATTCTGCATTAGTTATTCCAGAATAACTCCCCATATTGACTGTCTACTCAGTAGTTAATGCTTGCTTGTACTGCTGTGCCTGACCTATTTATTTTTGAAGCCTGGTCAATTTATCCATATAGACAAAGTCCATTTAATTCTACTTTTACCATTAAGCTTGAACTTAGAAAATGTCTACTGATGGGCTTAACAGTAAGCATTGTCTTAAATCTCATCAGTTTCAACAGTGTCTTATTTTTATGAGCCCTAATGAAATCAGAATTGAGCTAAATAACAATAACAATAATAATCTTTGTGATTTTCATTTTTACGCTATCTTGTCACTTAAAAATGCAAACATTAGCCTCAATAGCCTGAAAACCCTGGCATAAGGCCTCTGTCTGAATGAGCATGGGTCAAAGTGTCCTACCTTCTTCTTGCTCTTGGGGGTTTGGCCACTAGGGCCCTGGACCATCTTGGGAGGAGCAGAGCTGGTGGCCTTGGAGAACAGTGCTGTGGAGACAGCCACAGGCCTCAGCAATGGTAAGCACTTCTTTCCCTGGGAGCCACTTTTAAAGTGAGGCTGTCCCACTGGGTCTTGCCCCAGTTACAGCCCCAGATGCATCCCCAGCTCTGTCTGTGCACAGCCACTGCCTTGACTCCCGAGCTGACATCCCAACCTGGCCTCATCCTGGCCATTCCACCCCTGGCCTGCCCAGCCATCATGGGACCATGGCTGACCCTGGTCACTGTCACTAGACCTGACCCTGACATGACTACATGACTTGACCTTGTCCCTGTATCATCACCACGGCCCTGTCCCATCACCACTGGGCTGTGGTGGACCCGTGTGCCCTCATCAGGCCTGACCCCGACCCTGGTTCTGACTCAGTCCCCTAGCCTGGCCACGCCACCACAGTGACCAGCTGGGGCTGCCTGTCTGTCTTGCTGGGGCAGTGGGAGGGTGGGACAGGCCCTGGGGGCAAGTCCCTGCCCTGCCAGCCCTGTGGGGAGCCACCATGGGGAACCACCATGGCCCCAGTAACCTGAAGAAAGAAGAAATACATTCAGTGCACTACAGACAGGCTCTTTGAAATATAACACAACTCAAAAGGTGATTCTGGGTCTCCGTCTGCCAACACACACACTATAGGAAGTTCCTTGCTCTCAAACACAAAGCTTTGGAGGAAAGGATTGACACTGGAATTAGTTCACTATGAAAGCACAAGACCAATGAGCTGGCAGCAATGCTGTTCCAGACCCTGCTCTGTAGATGTAAAACTGGAATTACACCACAGACTTTGGTCTAGTTAGCCCAGATGGACAGGCCTAAAAACTGACAGAGAAGAAGGCACATGCTGTGCCCACCTACCCCTGGCCATTTCTACCTGCTCTTCCTCATCTCATGTGAAGCCCCAGTTCCTCTGGGACTCACAAGATAGGACTATTGAAAAATCACAATGAGGAAAATACTCGATATGCAACTTAACTAACTGCATTTGGTTACAGTACCTCCACTCAAACAAGGAAAGTCCCAAAATGGGATTATTTATGACAGTAATTGTATACCAAATCCTGTAAAGGTTTTTAGATCAGTCTTCTCTGCCATTTTTGCTTCTATTTGCACTTCTTTAGCATATTAGTGCTTCAGGGCTGCAAGGACCTGTTTTCCTAAGTGTTGACAAACCACTAAACATGCTGGTGGCACAGTATCAGTGGAAAGTAATAATAGTATCTCCTCCACAAACAAGACACAATAGAACATTTGCGCCCTGAGACATTCCCGGGTGGAGTATCTCTTATGAAAGAATTTCTTTATTAATGCTTTGTTCAGGGAGGAAGCTCCACTGAAACAACAATATTCCCAAGTAGTGCTCTCCTGGTATCTGGCCTGCTCTCCTCATGTATGTTGGAGTTCATTCTAAAAATTCTTTGTAATTTTGAGGAGTTGGGCCCCAAATCTAAATCTCTAACACCCAATAAATTACTCTTAGTCTCCAAGAGGGTAAAGAGGACTACTTCTGTGAATATGACAAAACAAAGGCTGCAATGGCATACCCCTCAAATTGTAAGCAAGACAATATAATTGAAGCACCTAGTATGAGTATGCTCAAATACATACAAAGCTGAGTATGTCTGCACTTCTGCAACAAATGCCTTCTCAAGGTTATGAGAATGGAAAAAAATGAAAAGATACATTTCCCATGCAGTGTTTTATTTCCACCTTCTATTGGCAGACCCATGAGAGTAAATGTCGACCAAGAAAATACAGTAAGGAATTACATGCAACAAATGAACTCAGTAGATGATCTGCAGTGAGGCAGTAAGAACAGTTGTGTTCCTGTAACAAATAAGAACATCCAAATGATTTATTGTAAAGACTGTTTAGAACAGTTTAAGGAGGGGATTCATCTTTCCCACAAGAATCATATGTTGTTAAATGGGTCAGCAAGAGTGAAGGACTGAGTGGTGCTGACTGTACCTCCCAATTAATTTCATATGCTTTTCAACTTTTAATTTGAGGATAAATTAAAACAAACTTCTGCTTTGCTGCCACCTATTCTCGTTGTAATCTGTAAAATAAATCTACTAAATAAATTTAAAAAAAGAGCAAAAAACAACTGGAAAAGAGCAAAACAAATTAATGGAAATGGAATAAGTGCTCTTCTCTCCCAAAAGTTCCATTCCCCTTTCTTCTTTTTTTCAGTTCCTATTCATAGACAGTGGCTGGTGCCCAAGATATGCTCTAGAGCTGGTAATGAACTTTTTGTCATTCTTCCTATTGAAAAAGAGAAAGAAATCCTTACACAATACAGGCATAGTTGGTTTTCGAAACATGATCTAGAAGGTACAACTGCTATTCAGGGAGGCAGGTTCATTTCCCCATTCAGTGGCTCAGTTATATTCAATGTCCTGTTTGAAAGTGAAGATAAGAGTATTTCCCTTTTTCTCAAGGATTAATAAACAAAACCAGCACAAGGCTATTGTGTGTGGTCATAATAGGATCATTATATGAAACAGACAAATCTCCTCAATAAAAGTTATTAAAGAATACAGAGCTCTTGTGCGCTTTTAAATACATTTTCTATTTATCCTTAGCTCTTCTGCTATATCTCCCAACCATTCATTTCTTGGACAACCTGCAACTGTACCAGCTGTTCCCACTGTTCCCACTGTTCAAATGCCACATCCCACTACCTGCAGTCTCTTTTAAGTAGCTGGCTCCATGTTTCCTGGCTCCTCTCAGCTGCTTTCTGTGGGCCCTGGTGCTGCTCCAGCAGTGGAGGTGCATCTCAGCACCCAGTGCTCAGACACTATGAGGCATCAGAGCCCCAAAGCTGCCGGGGAAGGTACTTGCTGGGGCACTGCCCGCCTCTCCACACTGCAGAGGGAGGAGCTGCCTTGGAGATGAAAGGTGGTAGCTCCACCTCTGTATCCCATAGCTTCATGCCCTACTGCTGCTAAGCCTTCCTACAGGGACTGACAGTTCCTCCGCTACCTGCCAGGCTCTGAAGTGCTGTCCTGAAGAGATGGGAAGCAGCCAGCCTCCCTCCGCCCTACCCATTAGCTTCTTGGATAAAGGACAGAAAAGAGAAGCACCTACAGGTTTGTTTAGCCTTTGGGACCTGGGGCTCTCCATGCAACTATTAGCTGTCAATTCTTTTTTTATTTCTGTCCCCAGCAGCTGCAGAACAACACTTAGGAGGATGAACTGGGTGCAATCTGAAGTCTTGAAACCATAAGTCAAATAACATCTGGAATGTTTTTATGTTGTGATTTTCAGGGCTATTTCATTACATATGGAAAGCTGACCTGTGGTGTTAGTAACTGTGCCTACAACAGGCATTCATTCGGAAATTGAATTGCTAAGGAGTCATCTGAACATGCAGTCATACTGCACTTTGATCATGCTATATTCCTCCATATCTTCTCCTGGGCATCTAACTGATTGAAATATTTGTGAGAAGGAACCTCCTTCCACAAGCATCTGCAAAATCACCAGTTTCATTAACCAGCTTGCTAAACTAGCATTTCATAACTTGAGTTGGACTTCTGCCTTGACATTGCAATTACTGTTATGGAACAATGCATGTATATTGATATACAGACCCTAAACTCCATCTCTCTCCCACGCTAACACTTATGATAAATGAGGTTTTCTCCGAATTGGTATTATGAATGAGATGGACTGTATGAACAAAGAATACTGAAGCTGAGTGTTACCCAAGTCCAAAACTAACATTTTCTTTTAAATTAAATACGTGATTAATAAGTTTCTGAATTATTTTCAGTGCATATAGCAGTGAACAGCCATGTGAGTTATACCAAAGCTGACTGTTGCTGCTTCTCTGTTTCGAGGAAGAAGGTGTCAGATACGGCTGATTTGCTGTGGCTGTTCAAAGGTACTACTGAGAGGAGCCACGAGAGGGCACTGGAAAGAAAACAAGCCAAAAAATGTCCTGTCAGTCCCGGGAACCTGCAGCCCAGGGCACATCAGGAGCTGGGCTCCCTGCCAGTGGCAAGAACAAATAAAGGTCCAACAGGACAAACAGTTCATTTCTGCATAAAAGTGAAAGCAATACTGAGAGGTCTTCCAGGCTAGGCTTAGAGGTCTGAAGCCTGTCAAGGGAGCCAAGAAAAGGCCGACAGTACCCAGAGAATGTGCTGGGGCATCAGGAGGAACTGGGAGGAATAACACTAAGTGGGGCTGAGAATTACACAAAGGCACACAATTGACCACCTAACTCACACGTTCCCACTCCACACAAGGGCTACAGAGAGAAAGGGAGACGACAAGGGTTGTATAAAGCAACAAGCCTTTTCCCAGAAAATATCTCCAATACGCATTTGATTTCACAAAGGCATGAGCTGTCTGGGTGAAGAGAGAAACAATGGTTCTACCCAGTTTCCAGTGTAAGTAAGCAATAAGAAAAGAAAAACTATATATATTTCTCTGGAAACAATTACAAGCTCAATACATTTGAGGAGGAATTTGAGGAGGTCAGTATTACGTGTTGCACTGCAATACATTTGTGTTTATGTGAAAATCAACTCCCCTGAACTATGGTTGTCATGTGTTGAACACAATAAACCACACAGAATGCCAGGATTCATCTTCTGATCTTATTTCATGTTTCGAAATTAACTGGTGTTAATATTTTTCTATATAACAAATGCAACTTGTAAAAAGAGAAAAGTTTCTTCCTGCTTTTTTGATTCCAGAGTTATATCTGGGAATGGATTTCAATTTTTCATTGATCTTTTAAGAGACTGGCAGACAGCTATGTGCTTGCTCGTATGACATCAAACAGCATGGACAAGACCAGTGCAGTCATTAGAACCTGACTTGTGGTCTGCCAGCAAATGCTTAATTCCCTCTGTCAATCCAGTCTAGATCATTCTATACAGGGACCTATACTGTAAATACAGATGGTCACTGAACAAACTTGACCAGTGAGCCTGACGTTTGTTATTGACTTGCTCCCTGGCTCTGCCCAGCTCCAACTAGCTCTTTACAAAACCATGCTCAAGAGCAGTTCAAAGGACAACTCACTTCAGTAACTCTGTGCAAACAAAAGCAGCATTGATGGCACTGCTCCTTCCATTCCCCAGCATTTCCTACATGCCTCATTTGATTGATGGCATAAATCAAATAGCTTTAAAATCACACTTTTAAAATATCCCAGGAGTGGGCTGCCACAGTGCTCAGGTATTATTTTAAAACTTTTAAACTGAAAAAAGTCTACAAAGTTAATTATCAAAATAATAGTAATAAGAATGACATGGAGGAAGGCATATGGGACAAAGAGGAACAAATGCAATTTTGTTTAGAGCCTCTGAAGCTCACTGTGGTCATATAGGAACTGCAGGATTTGGCCCTCCAGGGTGATCACTGTTATTACTTTGATTATAGTAGCACAGGGCAACACCACACAGACTGGAACCTGTCTGCTCCTGATGGGAGTCCCCTGGCCTGAAGAGCTTACAGTCTAAATAAGACCAGGTAGACAAGTGGAGTGAGAAAGAAAGTACTTTTATTAGGCCCAAGAGAGATTAAGAAACTAGCCCAAGGACACATACAAAGCCTTTGAGAGATCCAGAGTTTAACCTAGATTTTCAGTATGGTGCCTTGGTCATAAACACTTCGCCTACCTTCTGCTCAACCTGTGAATGCCTCTTCAGCTGAGATTTAAACAGACTACATCTCAGTAAAGCATCACCAGAAACATCCTGTTATACCATGTTTATTTTGACAGCTTTTGCATAGAGAACACATTCTAGTGACAAAGTCCTAAGCACACAGATGGAGAAACAAAATTTGGGGGCAGGTGAAAGCCTTGAGTTTAAGCGCAGGCTATTGCTTCACAAGACTCTGTACAGCATTGAAAGCCTCAATGCATTTACTCCAGCTTCAGTCTCACCCAGGGTTTTAAACTATCCAGCTATGTAATTCCCCCTATACAGCAAAATATTCCTCCTTTTTGGGGGGGTCATAATGGGACACATGGAACAGAAATTAATCAAAGAAAGAAATCACCAAACTTAACTCAGTCCGGGTTCATGTGCCGCAGAAAACTAAGATAAGTTTAAGATGTAAGTCAGTGTTGACATATAATGTTTAAACATGCCCATCATAAAATGCACTTAACTGAAATAAAAAATACACAGTACAAAAATCCACTTGACGGAAATGTTACTCATTAACATTCCTTCTGCTTCTTACACGAAAGAATTACTTTTGAAAAGTGCCCACTTGCAAATCTGAGAGGACACTGCCTTTCACTTCACAAGGTACCAAGTCTCACGTGGGGGAAGAAATTATAACCTTTAATGATAAACGGGTCATTTTTCCAGCATAATTTCTATTAATTCCTCGACGTTTGCTCTCACTATCCACACAAATAGCTTTGATGATTGCACATGGGAGAAAGGGGCTAGAAGCAAGGTCGAGGTTGCCCTATACAGGACATTCAATTAAGTGACTTTCATGAGTCTTGTGAACAGCCTTTCAGTCAGGTGAGTGCCTGGCTTGGTTTCCAAAAGCCGCCCCGATCGGCTCCGGGATCTGCTCGAGAGCTGCAGAGCCGCCACGTTTCCCTGCCAGGTCCGGTACAACTTCCCCGTCGCCGTGGTCTCCCGGGTACTGGTGTTTAGCCCACACTCCCTGCCAGCGGCACGGCGAAGAACAGAAGCGGCCTCCTCCTCCTCCCCGGGGAATGAGAGGTGCCACGGGAAGCCGCAGCCGTGACTCAGAGCCGTCTCTGTCACAACACGCGTTTCCCAAACGCTTCAGAAGCCCGGCTCCCAGATGCTTCAGAAGCCCGGCTCGGGCGGCCCCGCAGCCGCCGGCGCCGGCAAGAAGCACTGGCGCTCCCCGGTGTCCCGGCAGGACCGCCGCTTCCCACTGGGAGCGCAGCTCTCCCTGCCGCCCAGCACCGCTGCCCCCGCAGCGCCCTAACCGGCGCAGCCCCTTCGCGGCGGGGCACCCTCCCTTCCCGCTGCCCCTTTTCCCGCTCTTCCCGTCGGGGCTGAAGCCGCGCGCTCCGCAGACCCCGCTCCGCGCCTCCAGCTCCGCGCGGGCGCGTCGGGCACGGACGGGGGGAGCGGAACCCGGTTACCTGACTCTGTCCTTCTCTGCCCGCCGGAGCTCCGCGTCCCTCTGCAGCACTTGGAAAATCGCCCTGGCTTCCTCCTCGTTCAGAAAACTGAGATCTGGCCCCTGGGGCGCTGCAGTCATGGCTTTGCTTATCGGCGGGCGGGCGGGCGGAGGCGGGCGGGCAGCGGTGATCCCCGCGGAGCGCGGGGCCACACCAGCATGGCCGGACCCCGGCAGGACCGCGCACGCCAGGACCCGCGGGACGCGTTTCCCCCTGGACGGCGGGAGCTGCGAGCGCTCGCTACCGCCCTGCACCGCCCCGGCGCGGATGGGCAACACCTTCCGGAGCCACCGCAGCGCAGCCCGGTGGGGCGGGGCGGGGCAGGGCAGGGCAGGGCAGGGCAGGGAGGTAGTAGCGCTGTTAGGGCTGGAGCTGGACGTGGAAGGGGAGTTGGAGTCGCTGGTCGCCCCGTGTCGTACAGCGGGCGGCCCGCGTTGAGTCGGGTGTAGCGCTGTGTGGTCGGCGCGGTGTTTGCCTTGCCGCTGCCAGGGGAGCTCACGCCCGCCCAGCGTGCCCGCTGCAGGCCGGTGCGGTTCCCCCTGTGGCGATCACGGCGCGGTTCCCGCCAGGCAGCCCCGCCACGCCTATTCCTTGCTCCCTTGGCACCGGAGCGCGGCCCCCCGGCTGCCCCTCCGCTCGCCGCGTCCCGCCGCTCCAGAAGGACGTAGTCTTGCGGAGTGGATACAAAGAGGCAGCTTTTCCCGCGAGGGAAGAACGGGGCAGTGTTTCCGATTTACTCTCCTTTAAGGTTTTCCCGAAGAAATAGCAGAGAACATGAGTTTTTGACCTGGGCGTTATAGTCACATCTGGGAAGTAATTTCATTCTGATTCCATTCTAAAGGCTCTGATGCAACTCAGCTTTGTGCTGGTGGGAGCACCACACACTGCAGTGTCTCCCCAAAGTATGTGTCTATCTAGTACGCTGCACTAGTTGAATAGTTTGTAAAATGTCCTTTGAAACTTTTCCATTGAAGAAGGGCTTTATTCAGGACTGAACTGCAACAGAGAAAGAAAATTGTGGTGAGAGAAAACACAATTTTTGTTACGGCAAAGCAAGTCAGTGGAAATCAGCAAGGCAGTGTGCAGTGAGAGTGGGGCTGAGGTGCATGCAGCCACCTTCCCACCCTGCAGCAGGCTGACGTGGGGCTTTGGGAGAATACTTCCCCATAGGAAGTTGAATGGTGCAAGTGGAAATGAGAACCTTAGAGCACAGTGGGAATAACAGGTTGCAGGAAGCTCCTTGTTTTGGTGTAGCTTCTGGCATCACTAGTCTGGTCCAAAGAGGAATTTATGTGATTCCTGGTGACCAAACAACAAAAACAAGGCTATGAGACAATTGATGCAAATGTAATGAAAACTATAAAGAATTATGATGTGGAGAGGAGGTGTCTCCCACAGAAAAAAGACAGTGAATTTTTAATAGTGTATAGGAGATGCTTCTGGGCAAAGCCCAAGCATGTTGTTTCTAAAGGTGCAAGAGCCATAGCTGTCTCAGGACCACTAAGAGAACTTCTCTCTAAGGGTAAACGTCCTGTCCTCCCCATTCTGTTGTGGTGAGCATAACAGAGTGACTGTTTCACCAGCAGAAGCTGAGTGTATGAAGTTCTCCTAGAGACTCTCCCAGGCGGTGATTTAGACATCACTCTCCCTTCTGACTGGCGCATGCAGGATATGGGAAGCAGTTGCATCATGCTGGATCTGCTCCCAGAGCTGAGGGGCAGTGTGATAACATTTTTTCTGTACATCACTTGCAGTAAAACTTATCAGTGCCCACACTTCCTTTAAAAACAACATTTCATCTTATTGATGAAGTTGTTGTTTTTTTTAATTTCTTGTGCAAACATCTAAGATGTTCCTGCTTGATGCAGTGGACTGGACTAGATGACCTTTAAAAGTCCCTTCCAAACCAAAAAAATTCTATGATTCTATGATAAAAAATATATACGTACAGACAGAATATATAGGAAGGATGTGCATTTTCTTACGAGTTTGCAAAGGAAGTTATTTATTACAGTTCTTAAAAGTAAAGGGTGTCATTCACCCACAAGTTCAGTGAGTGTCTGTAGTTGTATTTATCCTGCATGTAGGTCAAGAATGGAATTGTATTTCTAAGTTTCTGTCATCCTTTTCCTTAATTTCTAGCAATCTGATTAATTGGAGCTTTTTTCCCCACCATCAAAATGTCTGTTATTCTTAACACAGAGAAAACCAGGGACAAGATGTTAATTCCATGTATAATCAATGTATAATCTTTCAGGTATTAAGAAAGAAATCAGTTTTTCATTCTGTACAAAGCAACAGAATTGTTTAAAAGAGTGACAAGTACGTACACTAGTGGCTTTAGAGAGATGCTGCAAGACATCATGGCGGTTATTATTTCAATGACTTTTATCCAGAACATTTAGAGATTTGGGCACAGCCATCTTGTATGGTAAGAAGACCTTTGTTTTACACAGCATCTTTGGTATGTCATATCAGCATTACAAAATTTGTGTTGGATCATGACTAGAAAGAACTGCTGTCTGTGGAGTCTTCTACCAGAAATTTATTTTGTGAAAAATAACTGCTTTTCCAAATGTCCCTTCATTACTCCATCTCACTTTAAAGTTTATGTGTTATATATGGATCATGATGGCAAGAAAACACTACCTGTATTCCAGTACTGAGTCTCTAGTGCCTTATGTGCTTTAACTTCTGTTGCATAAACCTTAGATAAGATACATGCTCTAAATTTTTTTCCATGTTTTTTAGCTAACAGCTCTTCCAGGAAGATACGGAAGTGTTTTCTTGTAAATAAGTAGCATTTCTTGTGTTTAGGAACCTGAAACAGAGGACCAAAATAGCATAGGAGAGGCTGCAGACATGAGACGTCATTAGTAATGTTAATTGCCAATGCCACTAAAGAGGATGCTGACACATATACCTTAATTATAGGGCAAAATCTTCAAAAATTGCATTTTACAAATACTGCTGTACTAAAGGGTGGTGTTAATTCCACTTACTCTCAGTGGAGGAATTCAAACTATAGGGCTCCAGAAAGCCAGAGGGACTGTTTCTAAAAGTTGATCTGTAACTAGTGAATTGAGGGGAATGCGCAGGCGGGTTGCTTAAATCTTGTAGCAATTGGCCTTGAGGCTCATATCAGCCTTGAGGCTTGGAAGAACTGTAAGGTCTTGTCTGTTCCTGTTCAACTAATTACTGTGTAAATTGTCACACAGATTAGTGAAGGCTAGTTTAATTAACTCCCTGTGTTAACTAAGAATGGCTTCATGACAAGGCAAAGAATAAATATGAAGCGTCTTTCATTTAAAATGTATTAAATCTGCTTATTGTGTTTGAAATAAATATTTCTAACACTATACTAGGTCAAAATAGTTGTATCACACTACTTGTAAAGACAAAAGCAGTGTCTCTTCTCTGTTTAACAGGCCCATTGTTTATATCTCAGTTTATTCTAATAGTCATGATTTATTTATGTGTATTAAGTTAACACCTGGAGATCCATCTGAGTTTCAGGGGATGTGGAGGCTTGCAGTGTATGGTTCCCACTGGCACAGGTCAACATTTCCACTGAGCCATGAGTATCCTCCAGGATCTGTCACTGGGCCCTCAACCCCCACTTCAAAAGGACTTTGCTACTTGTGTTTTTATAGCTGTTTGCGTGCTATGCAGCCTCTTAGGAGGCAAGGAGGGAGCCAGGACCAGGCTGAGCAGGTTGCGGAGCGTAGGCCATTGCTGTCCACCCTGTAAATGCCACAGGCAGCAGATCTGCTCCCACAGGGACAGCCAGTCTTCAAGGTACACTGCGTTCACAAGTCACATCTTGCAGCCTGCATGGCTGCAGATTGCTCCTTTTCACAATTTCCTCAAGCACTTCCTCTTGCTGAGTCTCTCATTCACCACCTCCTCTTTTCCTCCCCATCCCTTGAGCTGCTTGGGCTGTTCCCTTCCCCCACTTTTAGACTGTCCTACTGACATGGCACATTTCCTCACCTTATGAGTACTGCTTGCTGCTGCTGCCTCTTACCCTAGCACCCTCCTACCCCATACATTGTCAATATGACTCCTTAATTTTTTCCTGTACAGGGTTGTTTTTGTTGAAATAGACTTGTTGATCCCTTAGAATGGCAAAAGGGCATCATAGCAAAATACGACCTGGTTTTTGTCTACCAGAAGAAAGGTAAGAATGATATTCCAGAAACGTATTAGCATTGCTTAGCAGCAAGGAAAAGTGGTCATGAGAGAGATCTCTTGAAATGGTGGCTGCAGTCTGACCATCACACTTCATGACACTCCTGTCTGTGTATTTGATGCTGCTTTGGACAATGAATCCATGATACTGCTTTGTTTTGTTTTTTCCTTATGACTGGCTGTCTGTCCTTCTTACTCTAGTAGTTTTAGGATTCAGTTAACCACTAATTTCATTTTTATACTCATTGGGACCATGCTTTCTCTGGACTGGAGAGAAGAGAATGTTGAGTAGGATCCCTCCCAGGGCAAGACAGGTTGGGATTTTAGGGTGTTGCTGCAGATGGCTGCAGCCCAAAGAGGCATATGAAAAAGATAGTTACCTGTACATCTCTGGAGTACAAGAGCACTGCTTGGAATGGAAGGAGGAACGTGCTTGGTTGAAATTATGCCAGATTTCTGCTTTATTATAGGTCTAATGTCCTGACTGTCAGAGCCACAGGTTGGCTAGTACTGCGTATAACAACCGCTCTCTTGGCAGAAGCTAGGTAACCTTCTCTTCCTCCTTAACTAATATGTGCATAAACATAATCACCAGAGGCCAATACCTGGGACATGACAGAATTATGCATTTAATATATTAAATTTATATGCCAGTGCCTGCAACGTATTAAGACTGGGTTGAGTAAAGGTACAAAGAACCATGCATGACTAAACAATAAGGAAGAGATGCCATTAGAAGCATGAAGGCAACCTTGAAAACACTGAAGTCATATTCAAATGAAGAAAATAGAAAAAATCATAAATCCTGGGTGATAACATATAAAAATAAAATTAAGCAGACAAAAAAAAGAGAGCTGGGAGGAGCAACTTGCTGAAGATCTCTAAACCAGGACTAAACCCTTCTTCAACACATCTCATCAGAGAATCTATAGGGCTGATCAATGATTGATGTATAAAAGAAACACTATGGAGAGTCAGTGTGGCTTCTAAAAATGGAAGTCCTGCTTTACAGTCCTCTTTTTGAAGGGTATCAGCAAGTATTTGGACAAAGACAGCCAAGTTGATCTAATCTGCTTGAACTTTTGAAGACTTTTGACAGGACCATCATCAACAACTTTTAAGGAGACTTAGTAGTTTTGAGATTAAATAAAAGGTCATTTTATGTATAAATAACAGGTTAGAACTTGGGAAACAGAGGGTAAGAGGACAGGTTACTTATTACAGTGGAAGAAGGTCACTGGTAACAACTGGTCACAACTACCTGGTAACCACAGAGTTTCCCAGAGCTCTGTGCTGGGATTTGTGTTGTTCATTACACCTCTTAGGTGACCTGGAAAAGAAGAGAGCACTGAGGTGAGGAAGTTTGCTGGTGTGGTGGGAAGGTTTGTGATGTGAAGATGCTCAGGGTAATAAGGACAAAGGCAGACTGTGACAGACCACAAGAGGCTTTTGAAAGACAGAACAACTAGGAAATATGTGCAGAAAGAATCCTAGCTTAACATATAAGCAGTCTTCACATGTAAGCAATTACCATTTGGAAGCAAAGTCTTTGTGATGTGCATAACTTGTGGAAAACATGAGAAAAGGAAACCAAATATTAGAAGTTACTAGGAAAGAAATCCATAGATTTCTTACAGTTTGTATATGAATAT
Source organism: Neopelma chrysocephalum (assembly GCF_003984885.1). NCBI lineage: Eukaryota > Metazoa > Chordata > Aves > Passeriformes > Pipridae > Neopelma > Neopelma chrysocephalum. The sequence goes on along the minus strand of NW_020897702.1, from coordinate 9,162,976 downwards.
GGAACTCTGTATGGAATATAGATTATATTACTTATTCATATACAATATGAACATAGACTTCTGACTATATATTCTGAATATATTTTAATATGTATTCTCCATAGAGATGACAGAATTAGAATATGGAATTCTATATATTCTGTACTTTTATATGGCATAGAAATGGTGGAAAGGAATTGACTTTGGCACTTCTTCAGGTACAAGAATGAGAGGCCATCAAATGGAGTTAGTAGAAGCTGATTTCAGTGCAAACAAAAGGAGATGAACTTGTGCAACTCCTTACCAAAGGATTTGAAGCAAAAGGCTTCCAGGGAAGACCATAGAAGGAGTTGAGAGATTCATTCAAGATTATTTATTAAAGAAACCATTTAGGAAAAACCCTGAGCTGAGAATAGACACACTTTGAGAGAGCTTCATGTACACTTGTCCTGTTCTAATGAACATATCTGAGAACATGTATGTGAAACCTGGGGAGATGGGCTCATGACAGGGTACTGTCATCTCTGGATGGACTATGAATTGGAGTATCTGGGCATTCTTTGATAAAAATAATGCCTCAGTGTAAGAGATCTGCCTTTGGGATCTCAATTATCACACAACTAGATCCATAAATGCAGTCATGAATATGTGTTTTATATGGCTGCAGAGGGTTCCTTGTCTTATCTAAGACATTCCTGAGGATTTAGCTTCTTTTATGCCTTCTAGTCAGCTCTAATGTGATCATGACCATGATCACATGAAGGCTGCATGAGATCTTGTTGGAGTGGCTGTCCTCCAATAATTTCTGGATATTACAAGTACTACTAAAAGTGATATCCTTGGGAGCCAACAGATCCTGTGTTGACACCAGACATTCTTCACTGTCAAAGTCTTAAAAATTTTGCAGTTCATGAACAACAGCTAAAAGAGGGATGTCAGAGTTGAAGCAGAGTGGTGTCAAAATATGAGGGCATAGAGAAGGATAGATGAGGCTGCTCTGTATGATGGGACAACTTTATAGGACTGGGAGTAGACCTATTAAAATGATCAGTGAATTTTTGCATCCAAACTGCTTTTAGGAATTAGGTTCAAACTCAAAACTCCTTTAGTTGTACCTTAATTCCTTATCAGGTCAGCTTTCATGTTTATGGTAGACTCAGGTTTATGTGAACCAGCACATGAGGAACATAGGCACAGCATGCAAGGTCAGGTCCAAGCTAACATGAGTATAGACATAAGTATGGACACAAGTATAGACATAGCTCAAGTGTCCCTGTACTTCCCTCTGCATGTGTTGTTATCTAAAAGCTAGCCCAAATCTGACTGCTGCATCTGTCCTGGTTTGGACTGGGGTAGATAGTTAATTTTCTTCCTAGTAGCTGGTATAGTTTGGCAAGACACTGATGATTTTAGTTGTTGCTAAGTAGTGTTTATAGTTAGTCAAGGACTTTTCAGCGTCTTGTGCCCTGCCAGCAAGACGGCTGGCATAAGAAGTTGGGAGGGGATACAGCCGGGACAGCTGACCCCAGCTGACCAAATGGATATTCCATACCATACGACATCATGCTCAGTATGTAAGTGTGCTGGTTTAAAAGTTAACCAGCAGGGGAAATGAACTCAATTCAAAAGAGAGATTTATAAATCAGAATAACAATTTATTAAAATAATACAATAAGTACAATTATACAGACAGATAATTGGTTTTAACCCGCAAAACCCAAAATGTATAACCCAGCACCCTGGGGTATGAACAAAAGTGGTGTACCTTGGCCCACCCCCGAGTCCAAAGCAAAGGGAGAGGGGAAAAACCTGCTGGTGGGAGAGCTGTTGCAGTCTGGTCAAAAGTGGTGATTGCAGTCCAGTCGAGGGTGGTGGTCCCAGTCTGGTTGAGAGCGGTGGTCTGCAGTCTAGTTGAGAGCGGTGGTCTGCAGTCTTCCTCTGGATCCCACGAGTGGTGGAAAGGTTCCGAAACTCCCAGTTTATATATTCTCCAGTTCAGGCGGGAGTGCTCAGTCCAGCCCTCAGAGCAGGGAATTCCATAAAAGGGTATCAGAGTGGGGAATTCCATAAAAGAGTATGAGGACAAGAACATCTTCCCACCTCACAGGCCTCTACTGACAACAGTTTTTGGGAAATGGCATGGAAGGCTATAGAGACTGCCTGAGGAACAGGACAAACCATGTTTGGTCTTGGAAAAGCAGGATGTTTAAAGCCCAAGAGGAGAGATTTACACGCTCACAGCCTCTTTAAATCAGCTCAAAGGTCTGGGGGGCTGCAAAAAGCCTGTACAAAGCCAAAAGGCAACACACTGCCCCCTCCAAAGGGCTGCCCAAAGCATCCTGCAGCTGGGACTGAGGGACATAGAGGTTCGTGGGTGCAGGGCTGCAGCACATGGGGCTGTGAGACACACAGCAGGGTGGGGGTCCCTCTCCCTGCACCCACAGTGCAGAAGCATCCCAGAACTAGGAGCCCCATCCTCAGGAAACTCACCGGAATTGTGTCTTGCAGTCAGCCCGACTCGCACCAGCACAGCATCCCGGGCTCAGCCCGTCACTCCCAGCTCTGCAGTCCTGGGAGCCAAACCCGGAGGCAAGCGACCCTGGAAAGAGGGAGAGCCAGGTGGGGGCACCTGTATCTACCCAGGCAGGTGCCCCGAGTTTGCATCGACCTCAATACTCTGTTTTTATTGAAAGTCAACAGCCCCAGCGCTGCAGAGGCTGCGGGTCTGGGGGAGTTTTAAAGCCACCCGCACATTCACCCCCTGCCCTCCCCGGGGCTGCCCGAGGCAGGCTGCACCCAACCCCACAGGCTGGCACGGGCAGGGTTTGGCCCCACAGCCCATCACCAGTGGGCTCCAGCCCCACAGCCTACAGGGCTTGGACCCCAGCCTGGCACCACGGGGCACCAGCCCCACAGTCTGCCATCAGTGGGTCCCGACCCCACACGCTGTCACGAGTGGTCCACAACCCCAGCAATCTGTAACAGGCAGGTTTTGGCTCCCCCGCCCCCACAGCCTGTTGCAAATAGGGCTTGGACTTACACAGTCCATCACAGGCTGCTCATGGACCCCCCCAGCCTGTCACGAGTGGGTCCCAACCCCACAGGCCAGCACAGGCAGGTTTCAGTCCCAGCTCCACAGCCCCTCATGGGAGGGGCCGAGCCCCGTCAGGAGCTGCGCGGGGCCACGCCCCCAGCTCTCCTCCCGACCAATGGGCGATCAGAGATTTGCATATGCCGCAGTGCACGCTGGGAAGCACCGGCCAGCCTCACCCTGACCTTAAAAAAACAACACAACTGAGCCTTTATATAGCCCCCGAACTGGGGGCACCTTGAGGTGTCCAGGGGAAGCTCCCCACCGAGGCCACCCCAGGGTGCATGTCAGCCGAGCCCCACCTCCCAGAAGGTCTGAGGCAAGGGCCAGGGCCCAACCTGCTACGGGCGGGTGACCCACCATGCTGCAATGCGAGACAGACTCACGGCTGACAGCGCTGAATCCAATGGCTCAGGGGCAGCAGCCCCAGACACCTTTTGTCCCTCCTTCCTGCCCTTACACACCTCCTTCGCACACTCACTTTTCACACCTTGCCCACTCCTCATTCATTCCATTTAAACCCTCAACACGAGCCTCCACTACAGGGACACATACAGCCACTCAAAAATCTCTCTTAGCAGGAAACCTTCAGGGACCTGGGCCTGCTCAGCTGAGAGAACAGACAGCTCACAGGGGCGGCTACATCACTCTGGAGATAGATCTAAACAGAGGGGCTGCCACAAACGATGGACACAGCCGCACAATAGGCTGACAGGCAACAGACAAAAACTGAGGACGAACAACTTCTTACCTGTGCCAGTGATCCAGCACGGGAACAGAGACCACAGAGGGGGCCCAGTCTCCCTCTCTGGACATATTCCAGAACTGTCTGGACACTATCCTGTGCCATGTGCTCTGGGATGAGCCTGCCTGAGCAGGGAGGTGGGACCACATGCCCCACTGCAGTCCCTTCCAGCCTGACCTATTCTGTGAAACACCACCACCACCCCCATTTATTGACTTGAAATCCCCAAATCTTATTTAGCAACATTCCCCACCAAATGGGTGACAGAGGCTGGGCCTGCAGCAACCAGATACCCTTTTTTTATCATCCTGCCCCAGTTGTTGACTTTAAACCCCCAAGCCTCCCCCCACACCTTATTGACATTAAATCCCTCAATCTTATTTTACAACAACCCCCCCCCCGCAAATGGATGGCAGCCCCCAGACACCTCTTTTTTGTTGTTGTTGTTATGTGGGTCTCCAAAACCCTTCTGCATCATAGAAGAGACTCGTGCCCCCTCCCCTTGTGCCTTAGGAGGGTCTCCAAACCTCCTCTGATCAAGCTGCGCACCCATTCTCAACCCACTACCAATAACTCCACCAAATCTGTGCTCAGTGCTACACTGCCAGAGAGACACGAATCCACCTCCTAACTTACACAGAAACTCCTCAGGGAATTTAAACACTCACCCTTTGGCTCCTCCCCACTCCAAAGACCCCAGGTGAACTCACCCAGTGCCAGCTGGAGGCTTTGCAGGTGGGGTCCCACCTGGTCACCAAACTGTTCATCCCATCCCCCCCACCCCCCCAGCTCGTATTGATTTCAAACCCACAAACCTCCCCCTTACTTTACAAGGTCCCCCCCACAAATGGTTGGCAGACACTGCCAACCTCTGCCACCTGCCCCCAAAAGAACCACAAACACCAATTTGGTTAAAAAACTTCCTGCAATTGATATGTGCCACCCCCCTCCAGCCCCCTCACAGCGGGTTGGGGTAGCGGCGCTGGGAAAGCAGCCTGGGTTGGGTGGGTCTGGCAGCGGCAGCAAACTGGGAAACAGAGAGAGAGAGGTGGTGTAAGGGTGGATTGTACCCCAAAACGTGGATTTGCTGCCATCAGGATGCAGCCACACATATATCCCCCCCACCACTCTCACCCTCTATTACTCTCCCATCACTGTCCTGGTTTATATTTTCTTATAAAACCCCTTAGACCCAAGGCTGGTGGGCCTGGACAATGTGATGAAATTCAGGGTTTCCTACTAAATGTAGCTTTAGGCTATTGGACGATTTTATACTTCAGATTCATCTTTTATAGTATGAAGTGGTCGACTGCCAGCCACACATTTATAGGCCTGTTAGGAGCTATCACAGGCTATGTATAGCTGGAGTTGGATGCAACACCAGACAACATCCTGGTCTTACTAACCGCTCCCACAGAAAGCTTGTACTCTCTGTACAGATTCCAGGCCTCGTTGTGAGTAAACCGTCCTGCCCCAGTTTACTCCCGACTGCAGTCAATCCTCTCCACCTCATGGAGTGATAGTGCAGGTATCTCTTGCCTCCATGCTATAAAAGAAACCATTTCTGCACTCAACTAGAATGTTACCAGTTCATCACAAGAAAATTGCAGGCATGATGCGAGCCAGTGCTTATAGGGAGGTCCACAAACATCAATTCTTCCTTTGCAGTTTTGTTAACTAGTTTTTCTACATAGGATCTTTTCTTTTGTGAGGTCCAGTACCTCAAATATTGTTATTTTACAACCACATATAATCTTGGGTAGACTTGTAAGCCAAAAGGTTTCTGTCATTTGTTGATTCCAAATAATTCCTGTCACTTGCTGTAACACTACTGGGACAAAACACGTACAAATATGAGCACTGCAAAACAATCAGTGTCTGATTTAGAATTCCTAAATGTGCTGGTTTAAAAGTTAACCAGCAGGGGAAATGAACTCAATTCAAAAGAGAGATTTATAAGTCAGAATAACAACTTATTAAAATAATACAATAAGTACAATTATACAGACAGATAATTGGTTTTAACCCGCAAAACCCAAAATGTATAACCCAGCACCCTGGGGTATGAACAAAAGTGGTGTACCTTGCCCCTCCCCCCGAGTCCAAAGTAAAGGGAGAGGGGAAAAACCTGCTGGTGGGAGAGCTGTTGCAGTCTGGTCAAAAGTGGTGATTGCAGTCCAGTTGAGGGTGGTGGTCTGCAGTCTAGTTGAGAGCGGTGGTCTGCAGTCTTCCTCTGGATCCCACGAGTGGTGGAAAGGTTCCAAAACTCCCAGTTTATATATTCTCCAGTTCAGGCGGGAGTGCTCAGTCCCTCCCTCAGAGCAGGGAATTCCATAAAAGGGCATGCGGATGCTCAGTCCCTCCTCCATAAAAGGGTATCAGAGCGGGGAATTCCATAAAAGGGTACAGGAACATCTTCCCACCTCGCAGGCCTCTACTGACAACAGTTTTTGGGAAATGGCATGGAAGGCTATAGAATACACAGTTTTGGGCTACACCCATCCAGTGATGAATTGGTCCCAGCCGTTCTAACTAGGACAGTAAGTTAGGGGGAAAGCTGGCCAGGGCCTGCTGCTTGGGAATTGGCTGGGTCATTGGTCAGTGAATGATAAGCACTTGCATTGTGCATAATTTGTTTTGTATATTCTAATTCCTATTCTTATTATAATTACCATTATCATTATTTTTATTGTCTTCACTTTCCATCCCACTAAACTGTCTTTATCTCAACCATGAGTTTTCTCACTTTTGCTCTTCTGATTCTCTCCCCCGTCCCTCTGGGAGTCAGTGACTATGTGGTGCTTAGTTGGTGGATGGGGTTAAACCATGACAGCGTCATAAAGCCAACTATAGTCTCTGGAATTGCTATAGTTGTATAGGGTGATATATCTGTTTTTTCTTTACAAAAAAACAACCCTAATACAATTTAAGAGCAGCCAGCATGGCTTTACAACAGATACCTGACTGCCTTCAATGATGAGATGAATGCTTTAGGAATGAGAGGTAAGCAATGGTTATTGGTTAGTTTGACTTTAGCAAGACTATCAAGACCATGCTTGGTTGGATCCTTGTAAACACATTTGAGAGATATGGACAGAATGGGTGGACTACGAGGTTGATTAGAAAAAATGATTGGACCATCAGGCTCAAAGAGTTCTGCTTAGTAGCTGAAAGTCTAACTGGCAACCAATCAGAAGTGGTATTCCTCTGAGTTAGATAGTGATGCTGGTAGTATTTAACTTCTTCACTAATGACTGGAATGATGAGATGGAATACATCCTCACTAAATTAACAGGTGACTTTAAATTGTGGGGGAAAATGGCATGCTGGAGGGAAAGGCAGCTATTCAGAGGGATCTCAAGAGGCCAGAGAAATAGCCTGACAGAAACGTCTAGAAATTCAAAAAGACAATTAAAAAAAAAAGGCAAGTAAAGCTCATCTAAAGCTCTATCTGGGCATGAAAAATACTATGCCACTGTACAATTTGACAGGCTAGAATGTAGTTTTTGGGAAAGGACATGGGATTTATGATGAACAATGCAAACATGAGCCAGCAATGTGCCCTTACAGCAACAAAGCCTAACTACATATTGGGCTGCATTAGTATGAGTGTAGCCAGCAGGCCAGAGAAAGCAACTTCCCTGTGAACTCAAGAGGCTACATCTGGAATATTGTGTCCAGTTTTGGACTCCCAAATACAAGAAACATTAGCATACAGGGACAAGTCCAGAGGAGGGGATTTAATTGTTGTGTACAACTTTCTAGTGGGTGGTTACAGAGAAATAAATCTCCTTGGAGGTCCAACACAAAAAGACAAGTGACAAGGGACATAAATTGCATGAAAAGTTCTTAATCACCATTATTAAAAAAAAAAGGATTGATTTGGGTTGAAAGATCATCTGGTTCAACCATCCCTGCCATGGGCAGGGACATCTTTTACTAGATCAAGTTGATAAAAGCCTTGCCCTGCCTGGCTTTGAACACTTCCAATGATGGGATCATGGTTGACCCAGCACTGTTACAGGTTGTCTGGGAAGGTTGCAGATATACAAAACTTGACTGGGGAAGGCACTGAGCATCTAACATAGGAGTTAGTCCTGCTTTGAGAGGGGATTCATCCTGACAAGCTCCCAGAGTCCATCTAGATAACTTTATGCTTCTGTAGTTCTAAGTGATTTATAGCATATATGTCACACTTAAATCTTCAAAACAAAAATTTGCAGAGACACATGATGCTTCTGTGTACTGACTGCAAGATGTAAATGTAACCCACGGTGAGGAAGTTTGTTTCATAGTGTATATCAGGTCACCTTTTACTAGAGACTAATAAACAGATTATCAGAAATAGTAACTAACAGCAACAGTGATTGGTGTCCTTAGATTCTTAAAATTTGTAGTGCAGAGTGGAGAAGAAAGGTAGTAAATCTTACAAAAATTATTGCTTCAATTTTTGTTGAATTAAGAAAATTTAAATAAATGAAACAACTAAAAAATCTCACACTCTATTAATAAAATTGCATAACACAAAATCTTAATGCTATCTTTAGTTAAATTGTTTCAGCTAGAATTGTATCATACTCTGTTTACACCCAGAAGCAAGTACAATTATTAATGACCCAGAGAAAACTCTGGGTTTATTTACATGCTCTGTTTTGGAGAACAAGGTACAGCAACTAGCTAAATCAGAATGCCTCTGTGAATTTGCCAGGGGAAATTAATATAAATTGTGGAGCAAAAATGCTTGCATTCCAGATAAGTCTAGAACTTAATTATATCACAGAAAATTCTGTGATCATTTCTAGCACTTAACTCCAGGAGTGCTTTTATTGCAAGAGAATCACTAGCATAAGGCAGAATCCTTACTTTATTTGGTTTGCATCGATACCCCTAACAGTGGAAGGTAGAGCAGTAGCCAATTCACATCCTTCTTTTAAATATCAGCAGCTATTGATGTCAGCTATGAATATAGTATGTCAGAAGAATAAAGAATATTTTTGACTAAAAATATTTTGCCTTTTGTGGTGGTTTGAAAAGCCTTTTCTCTGGGGCAGTAATGGTTTGCCCCACTGATAATACTAGACCAATCAAAGGTTCATATGCGCCCTGCGGAAATTACATACCCACAGCAACGGAAGAGAAGGTGGTGAGGTAGTTTTTTTTAGTAGATTGGTAGCCATGATCTGAACCACGAGGAGGCAGGGGGCCGGTGGGCCCCCTCTGGGGGCCAAGAGCCCCCAGCCCCAACTAAGGCTACGAGAGACCCGGCGTAGTGTCAGGGCTGGACCGGGTCCTGTGATCAAGAGGTGGGAAGATTTCCTTGCTGTCGGCAGCGGCAGAAAACATTGAAAGCGGCAGCGGAGCGGTCCTGAACAGAAACAGCGATGGCTGAAAGCCAAGGAGATAGCCAGTAGCAACAAGATAACATGAAGCCAGCTGAAAGACGCAGAGATGTTCCTGCAGGAGGGAGAGCTGCAACGAGGCAGAGGAAGGCTCAACGGAGCTGGTTTGGGGTAAGACTGTATTACTTTCCCAAAACCCAGACACCTGCTGAAGAGCAGGGGTGGACTTCCAAACCTTTAGGGAGTCCCAAAATGCAGCAGCAGCTAGAGAGAGAGAAAGGAGCCGAGAAGCCTGGAATCATCCTGAGAGAGCTGAGCCAGGACAGAGTGCGGAGGAGGTGCCCATGCCCTCTGCTGCTGCTGCTGTTGCTTCTATCGTGCTAGTGAGCTGAGCCAGAGCAAAAGAGCTTTGGTAAGACTGAACTGAAAGCTGCCTTCAATGTTCTACCCCAAAAGGAGTGAAGATCTACAAGGAAATCCCCCGAAGGCTCGGGCTCGGGGTTGAAATTTCCACAAAGTAAGAACCAAAATCCTGACTGCCATACTTACATCTGCTGCCTTAGGAAAATGAAGGACACTAACCAGTGCCACAAAAAACTGAAACGAAGGAACTGTGGCCTGTGCAGTGACAGAAAGACTTTTCTCTTTCCTTCTTGGACTTTTATTGAAGGAAAAGAGGAATTTAATTCAATGTAAATATATATATATATATAGGTGTGGGTAAATAAACCTTTGTAAATATTTCTCCCTTCCCCCAATAACGAATGGTTGTGTTTTGTCTGAAAACTCTTCACATGAAGTGAAAAAGATATCAAGTCCATACCATCACTAAACCCTCTCACAAGGGCAGACTGTGGGGGGGGGGCTTGAACTTAAAAATTGGATCCTTTGGAGTTTCAAACCACCACACCTTTGCTTTCTTTATAGGAAGAAAGTTCCACCTGGAAGATCAAGTAAAAGACACATTTGTGCTTCAGTTCAACTAGCTTATCCCCTTCTACATACAATGATGATGAATCTAAATACCTTTATCTGCCAAAGAAAGTATTCATTTTACTAAATGTAAGCACCTGTAGTGCAGACAGCTCCCTTTAAATGAGTTTGCCTAATTATCTTTATTTTCAATGAAGACCAAATGCTTATAGTGCACAATTTATCTCATTCTAAAGTAGACATCTAAAATAGGTCAGATGAATCATCCCTTAAAAGAAGCTCTTTCTCTCTATTGAATATAAAGGGAGTCTGGCATGACTAGCTCCGAATTGTACACTGTGTATGTCTAAAGTTAGGTGAGAGGAATCCCATCCCACCTGTTTGTACACTTAATAAAAGAAGACTACCAATACAGTATAAAATTGAACAAACTGTCCCCAGGCTTTGAAACAAGTTGTTTTAATCTTGAGCAATTCAGCTCTTAATTTAGGGTTTGATTTAACTCTCATTGAAGTCAACAGCTGTATGTTTTAAGGGGAATTTAATGAAGCTTGTCAATTATTTTTGTTTGCTCTCTCATCAAGGGTACTTAATTAAATTCAATGAGAAATGAATGCCCAATGCTTAATAAGAAAGGATATTCTATAAATGCAGACTAATTTGAACAGGATTTTTTTTGTAAATTAGTTTTTTTACCTTCCATCTTTTAAAAGAAATATGTGAGCAGTATAGATAATTCCTTAGTGATAAATGTCTTTAATAATTGTAATTCAAGTAACACCAGGAAGTAGAGATGTTGTTTTCTTCCACAGGATTATTAACTTTTTAATTAATATGTGTAATATATTAAATAGTCCAGCAGGATGCTATTGCTCTGTTTAAGTATAACTCTCAAACTTGCTTTGAACTGTCAGTTTTGCAGAACTCCTCAGTGCTGGACCCCAGATAACTACAGGTTTATTGAACTTTTTATACCAGAGTGCGATGCAGTTGTAGTTGGAAAGTCTGATAAAAACTTTCAGGCCTTACTATAGGTGATGGAAATGAATGGCTATCCAAATAAAACCATTGAAAATTTACTATGTAGCCTGGATGTAGCCTAGTCCTGATCTTAACGGGGGGAACTGAGGGAACAGTGGGCATGCACTTACATGACTATGACCATGACATGTAACACAGGAGCCTTTGCTGGCACTAATGGGAGAGAGGAAGCCAGAAGATTTGTCCTGTCTTTCCTCTTTGCTGAATTCATTCTAGATATCTAACTGGCTTCACAGTTCATTGATTTGCATGTGCCACTGGTACAGAGGTCTTGAAGGAGGCGAGAGAGGGAACTCTGTGAAACTAAAAAGTTAGCACCTGAGTGAGATTTACAAACTCTAGTTGAACTCTACACTTCTATTATCTATTTCAGTTTCTATTTCTACCTGTAAATCTGCTTCAGAGTAACACACGTTTGAGATTCTGAAGCCAGAATATTACCAGGAGCTGCATGAGTAGTGTGAGAGAGAAGGCTGTTTTTCCTTGGCTCTATGCTGAAAACTGTGTGTTACAGGTTTCCCAGACAACCCGTTTGACAACCCTGGTGCAAAGGCAGAAGAGGTCAGCTTGGAAGGATTCTTTTAAACGTACTAAAAACTGAAGCAGCAACTCTGTGTATTAAAAACAGGATTAAATGAAAAGAACTGTATCAGTACAGAGTGGCTGAAGGCAACAGCACACCTAGTAGTAAAGGAAAAGGATTTCATTAGGTGGGGAAATAGAAGCAAGAAGAAAAAACAATGATGCAAAACCGGATACTTTTATTCACCCTGCCCCATTCTTGTGGCATTAGATTTTCTGCAAACAAGCAACTCTCCTGTAAACTAGCTCTGCTGTGCCATTCTTAGCTTTCATCCACAAAGCATCCTGGCTACCTTTATTGTGGTACCAAATCCAGCCACTTATGAATAGTTGGTCTGTGTAAGCACGTAAGGGAGAACTGTGTGCTCTGCAGAGCTCTTTAGTAGGGAGCACTGAAGATGATAGCATGTAATGTTAGTAGGGTAACTTCAGCCCCTTTGGTGCTCTCCTTCTGGGTTAATCTGTGTGTGAATTGTTCTAATTGTGTCAACCTGTATTTTAAAACATTTGATGCAGACTAACTAAAACTCTGGGCCCTGAAGGGATGCAGAATTAAGAAGTATTTCCTGTTACAATTGAATTAACTACATTAGTAGTTTTCTTGCAAATTATCACTTTGTTAATGAACCATGCAGACTTTATTTCATACTGAAAAGAACATGAAGTTTCTGCACATTAAAAACTAACTGTGCTATGTAATCCATTACATTTTTTTTCTACAATGAATAATGGAAAACTGAGAAATTGTATCAATAATCCACGGCAAAGGCATTAGAGGCTACAAATATATATATATAAGTATATATATCTCAATTAGAGTTATATCCAAGGATATAATCAAGAAATATTGGTATAACTGCAGCATTTTCTGGTAACTTTTGGCACAGTGACACGCTAAAGAATTTATATATGTTCTCATTTTCCTGTAATACCATCCATAAATTTTGCCTTATACAGGTCTATTTCATCAGATGAAGGAATCACACAAAAGTTTTATAACACTATAAAGACAGGATGAGTTTCACTTCTTTAATTACTAGCACAAGAGTACTAGTAAAAGTGTTTTTGCTGGCACAGGAGCTGTCAAAATAACTTAATCAGTTTTAACTTCTTGTTTTATTCACCAGCTCACATAAACTACATAAAAGCCTCCTTCTTAAGAGCAAAAGAAAAATACAGAACCAAGATGGCAAAGTCTTATTAATGGCTGGGCTTTAAAGGAGAAGGGATTTGTGAGATGTGTATGTTCAGTAAACAATCACATTTATCTACTTGTCTGGATTTGATGGTGGAAATGTTGCCACAGGATCAGCATGGCAACAGCCATTACCAAATCAGTGAAATTGCACAATAATTATTTTGTGCCATATATAGAATGGAAATTCTATCTACTCTCATGGGCTAATTTGCAAGGACTTGCTTACCCTGCAGGTCCTTTGATACCAGACCTATTGCTGTATAGAGATCCTTATATAGTGGTACTGGTGTTGTGCACAAAATTGGATTTGTTACCTGGTGTGCAACAAGCCAGTAGTTATACACTCGAGAGAGACACTGATTATTTATTTCAGAGTTGCATAAGCCTTGGTGCTTGGTGATATTCCACGAATCAGGAGCACCAACTGTAAAAAACTTATTACTATTTATACATTTTAGCAAACAAAGGCATTAATGTTCATTGGCTACAAGTTACATAGTTCTCTTATTGATTAATATTCTATCTTCTATTGGTTCATGACTCTCTTGCTACTCATGTTAATTAGTCTGTATGCTGAGTCTTTATCATCTCTTGAGTTGGTGGGCCCTGAATTGTGGTCGCAATCTCCCCCCTGCTGGAATTTTTCCCAGTTGGATCTGATTCCTGCACAGTTGCTGAGTTGGTTTTATTAGTTTTTTCCTTATCTTGGGAGTTCTGCCAAATATCCTTGTGGCCCATAAAATCTGCATTCCCTGTGCCCACTCTGAGTGGTACACCCTTCTTCCCAAGCTTTGGTAACCTCCCCCTGGGTCTGAGATAATTGAAGCATATCAAGCCCTCAACCTTAACAATGCAGTTCTACCAACAAGTAATTTGTTTTTCTAACACCTAGACATCACTTACAGCTTGTTAGCTGCTATCTGTTTCATGGATTAAATCTCCTTTCCTGTACACGAAGTACACGAAGTACACGAAGACCAAACATCAAAGAATATCCTTTCTTACGAAAATTTTATCTATTCCACATTTTGCAACACTGGGACACCTGACAGCCTGTTTTGGGGATCAGTCGCTACCCTAGGAAGTATAAAATGGCACTAGTAGGATTGACTACCTCAACCTGGCAGAATTGACTACCTAAGTGTAATAGCACATTGGAAAGCAACGTTGGATTACCTGGGTGACACACTGTTACTCAACAACAACAGCAGCTGCCCGCAGCAGTGGAAGTAGTTGTATGGCTCCCAGCGGGACAAATAATTAATCTGGAGGGAGCTAGGAGCTGCCTCTCACCCTTAACTTCTTCCCCTGTGTGGCAGCCTCTGGTGATGGTAGCTACTTTTTGTATGATCTTAAGAATCATGATCTTGTTAGGAGGTGGACATGCTGTCGGGGGAATTGGGATGAGAAGAACAGTAATGAAGAAGCAGGCAGTTTCTAAAGAGGAACGGAGTCCTGCTACCCAGGAGAGTAAAAATTTTTCCGCTCTCCTTAATTTCCTTGGCACCGTGATGTTTGGCAGAAGATGCCTAAAAAGGAGGCAGAAATAATTGTGTCCTTTCAATTAGGCCTTGTCATGGATGATTAGGTCAGAGTAGCAAAACTACTTTTTCATTCAAACACCTTCTAATTCAAGATGAGAAGCAAATCAGTTCTTCCTCCATGTCCTGATGGTGACAGTTGTACCTGTTTCCAATCAGCCCTGGTGACAAAAAAGCAGATCTGTATTCAATCAGGACAACAAAAAAGACTTTGTCAGTGTGAGAAATAAAGAATCGGTTTTATTACAAGCAAATGAATTAAACAAATCACTAATGTAGGAATTTTGCTTTACTAACCTATAAGACGTATCGCGGAGTCGTAAGACGCCGGATTCAGCCTGGAACCAGGTGTCAGGGAAACATGCGGACAGGAATAGGGAACTGTAAAATGAATATTGGTAAGGAAACCCCTTATACCACATGGCTGGTCCTGGAAGCCGCCATGCTGCTGGACACTCCACCTCCCATCACGACACAGCCAACCAGGGAGAGGGGAATGCCTCTTCTATGACGTAAACAGGGTTGAACCTTAAGAATGTTTAAAAAGCGGGACTTTTGAATTGGAGGATGTGTTCCTGGGAATCCTGCATGCCTAGGACACCCAACACATGTTGTAATTAATTTTTCCTTTTTTCTTTTATTCCTTTTGTTTTGCAAAATTTGCCATTTTTCTAAATTTAATAAATGAGATTTTTCTCACAGTCAGCCAAGGCAAAAGTAGTTTGTATGCTGTAGTGGGTGACCCTGAGGTCCTACCAAGTGCCTTGCTCACTCCTCCCAAGAGGGATGAGGGATGACTTGGAACAGCAAAAGCTAAAAACTCATGGATTGAGATAAAGACAGTTTAATAGGTGAAGAAAAGCTGCATATGCAAAGCTAAAAACTCATGGATTGAGATAAAAACAGTTTAATAGGTGAAGAAAAGCTGCATATGCAAGCAAAGCAAAATAAGGAATTAATTCATTACTTCCCATTGGCAGCAGGTGTCCACCAACTTCTTATAAAGCAGGACCTTAGCACACATTACAGTTACTTTGGACGACAAATGCTTTAACCACATAATCCCATAGATTTCATAGCTGAGCACAATGTCGTATGGCATGGAAAATCCCTTCAGTCAATCTGGGTTGTCTGTCCTGGTTGTATCCCCTCCCAGCTTCCTGTGCACCCCCAGACTATTTGCTGGTGCGGTAGAGTGGGCTAAAGAAAAAAACAAGCAACCCTGAGGCTATACAAACACTGCTCAGCAACATTCAACACACTGGTGTGTTGTTAACACAGTCTCAGTCACAAATGCAAAATGCAGTAGGCTACGAAGACAGTTAACTCCATCCCAGACAGACCCAATGCAAGGGCTGATCATGTTCTGCTGCTACAAAAGCCACTGCAAGAGGAGACGAGCACCTGTTCTGGCAGGCATACCTATAAAGGAGCCTGATGTGTCTGGTGATGGTATGTCACTGTGTCAGCCTTATAAATCAATTAAAAATGCATAACTTGTTAGATGTGTAATTGATGCTTATCTGGGGGAGAAACATACTGTTACAGCCCATGTCCTCTCTTCTCCTCAAGCAGAATAAATTATAATTGTATCTATGTATATGTTCTGTCTGCATTCAAAATTCAACCCATCAAGCACTACAGACTGATGGACTAGGTTCCACTGCTGGGAAAGCCGGCAGGGAAGCACAAGGACAAGGGTGTGTGGAGGAGCCCAACTTGGGCCATGGCGTCCCAGGCAGGGCCGACACAGACCTGCTGGGGCCAGGACCAGGAGTGGCTCCACGGCAGGGGTGTAGCGAGGGGTGTGGCCCCAGGCATGGCTTCAGAGGTTGGCATGAAAAGAAGAGGTCCAGGGTGGAGTGGGAGAGCAGCATGTGAACTGGCAAAATGCCCAGGTCCTGGCTTGGCGCCCAGAAAATGATAAAAGAGGGAATCAGGAAAGGACCTACCAAATGACCTTCTTACCTGGGAAAACTGATTATGGCTCCAGCGTGGGCTGTAGTGATACCTTGCTGGTGCACAAGAGGGTGGAAGCAACAGCAAGGGCTGAGGGTGGAACAAAACAGGCTAGGAGGAAGGCAAATGTGTGCAGAGATTGAATAAAAGATTAGGAAAATGCCAGCTAAGCATAGAGTCTGATGTTAAAGCAAAATTTTAAATTGGAACCTGCAGCATCCAGACCCAACAATCACCAGCATCAATGACTAGGAGGGAGCGTAGGAGAAACTGGTGAATAGGATGATGAGACAGCTGCAGATATCGCTTGCACAGAAAGGCAGTGCCTAATGTGACAAAGCCTACTAGTGCGTAGTTGACCCAGCAACATATTTGCAATAACTTTGAACTGGGGAAATACTTTTGATTGGGTCATTGATTTGTGTCATGAAGGTAAAGTATTATTGACCTAGTTGTGGGAGGCTTCAGCTTCACTCTAGTGGATGATCAGACCAGAGTGACTCTTAGAATAAGGAGGGAGAATTGATTTGATTGCATGCGAATCAGACAGCATGACTGTATGAGAGCAACCAGGAGAATAGAAAGAGCACTGGAGAGCTCTAGTACTGTGCTCTGATGGGGAACCCAAAAGAAGGAGTAAGCCTTAGTCACTGGCTTGCAGCCGTCTTCAAATCTTCTATGGTATTTTTAATTCACATTACTTAATGATATATAATTCTCTATTATTGCTGTCTTAGAATTATATACTTCTCATTTAACAAAAAATACTATACATCAAAATTGTTTTCATGCTTGTATGCCACTACAAGAATAAACCAGTAAAATCTGGTACTTGTAATTCTATATGGATCAAAAATTCTGAACTCAGATCTATCTGGAAAAAGAGCTTAGGCTTCTGAATGAGGAAGCTACCGTCCTGCAGTTGTGTATTGTTATTGTAGTTAGGAAACAGGATTTGGGGTAGATGATTTGTACAATGAGGATATGCAGAGGTAAAACGTTTTTCTTCCAGTGAAAATGATCCAACAAAATAATACTGAATACTCTCTAACTGCTTGAGTTAAGGGTAAAAGCAGTCAATATATACGGAAGAACTTGCAAACCTGGCTGAGTAACTTGTTAAATGGAGATCCACTTAACCATACACTTAATGTCAATAATTTGTTAGTAACTTTATGAAAGATCTTGTTCCAGTGCAAAGCGACTATAAATTGGAAGCATTGTTAATAACAATACTGGTGTATTTTGTTCATGTGGTGATAACCTAAACTATTCTTGGAACCATTGAGGATTATTCTTATCTTTTGTCTATTCTTCAGTCCCCTGAATATTACTGTTATTTTCCGCCCACTCCTCCTAAGTTATCTTCCTGATAAAAAGATAAACCCTGCATTTCCAGTGCAACTGCATATGATTTTACTGCAAGATTTCTAGATGATTTGAATCTATTTGTTCAGTGTTTTTGAGTCAAATTGCCGGTGAGTTTTTTTCCCATAATATTTATGTGTATTTGTAGGAAGAGTTTGTATCTCTCTCACAACTGAAGAGAGAAATGTAGAAGCCTTTACAGAACACTAATGAAATCAATTCATCTCAAAAAATGGGATATCAATGCAGATATTCATTTAAACATTTGTGAATTATGACACTTCAACAACTGCTCTAATTGGAAGCTTTTGGAAGACCAAAATGAGAAATTACTAAATAAGTCTATGAATAATTGTAAAACTATTTTAAAACAAACCATCATATGCTGCTGGGTTTGAAGGATCCATTTTCTAATAAAGCAAAATTTGATTTTGTTTATTTTGAAACTCAGGAGAAGAGGGGATTGCATATGTCACCAGTTCTCATCTCCTCATACATCCCAAATCAGACTTTGAATCAGAAGATAGATCTGTAAAGGCATGCAGATGTATACGACACAAACAACTTTTATGTCTGTATTGTGCAGTGAAAAACTGTTAATGCTGAATTCTATATCAGAAACTACTTTAATACTGATATCTTGATGACTGTAGATAGAAGCCATCTATCTTTTGGAGACTATCCAGCCTGTACTTTCCCAACTTACTTTTAAAGGCCTCATTATAATAGTAAAAGGAAAGTGTTAAATGCTTATGGGTTTTGTTCCTCTAACATAATGTGTTCTCCCTCCTCTTTTTTTTTTCCCTAATTTCTGTATTTACATGCTGCAGAGGCAAAATGATGCAGCTAAGTGATCACGGTAATAAACTGTGAGCTTATGTTCAGATAATGGTCTCCTGAAGAAAATCTTCATGTAAATCCAAGACATATATTTTTAATGAAATCTGAACCACTATTGGAGGAAAATTTCCACCTGGGTAATGTTGATCCTAGACCACAGAATGTGCAAGAAAATCAAGCTTCAAGGTTTCCAGGGCAGCTACTCTCTCTAACAGGAAAAAGTCTACCCAACACAGGAATGTCAAATTACACTATTGAGATACTTCAAATGTAATACACTGTGAATGCTACTTGCGCATTTAAGCTGCTAAAGA
Organism: Neopelma chrysocephalum; assembly: GCF_003984885.1. Taxonomy (NCBI): domain Eukaryota; kingdom Metazoa; phylum Chordata; class Aves; order Passeriformes; family Pipridae; genus Neopelma; species Neopelma chrysocephalum. Next base: position 9,144,046 of record NW_020897702.1, on the reverse strand, counting down.
CAACAGAAATGGTGATAAATTTACAGTGGAGACCCTTAAAAATCTGCAGCTCGTAGTAAACCTATGTGTTCACAAGAGTTTTAATGCTCTGAGTACAGCCACTTTCTGGCAAGTAAGAACTGGAGAAGAGTCTCTGTGAATTGCTGCTCCTCCACACTCCCCTACAACGTGGTGCCCAGCTGCTGAAGAGTCAGGGAAATGCACTGAATGTAAGCCCACTGTGTGGGCAAGCAGGGTTTGAGGCCATTTACTGCAAGGAACTATTTGCCTGAACTCTTTGGATAAATGCTTTGCACAGTAGAGATGTGGTTTCATAGTTCATAATATGGTTAACCTGTAATTCCTTTTAAAAATACAATTTACTATGTCTATCACAGGATTTACAGAGGCTTTTCTGTCATGCCTAGAAATAGCATGTTTTTCAGCGGTTTGTTTTTCATTACATTTTTTTTAAATTTTAATTGATGCTCATGTCCTTCATGAATTACAATGTTATCTCCAAGGTCTTTATTTTGCAAAGCACATTTTTCCAATCCACACTGGCCAAGAACTGACACAGAATGTGTTCATCCTGTACAGGTGTAGTGGTTTGAGCCAAGTTTTCCCCCTGAAACTAGGAAAGTGGTAACCCCCAGGGGTGGTGACCCTTGGGGCTTGACCCAATCAGTGCTCCTGCAAAATATAAACATATCTCTGGAGACCGGAAAAGAAGCAGTAGTACTTGTTAGAAGAAGAAGAGGTGGCCATGTTGTAGAGGCCACGAGGAGAAGGGGCTCCGGCCCCTTGGGGGCCTCTGCTCCCCCCCCAGCCCCCGGTTGGGGGGCTGCGGGGACTCGGAGCTGAGCTGAGTGCCTGTGGCTAGGAGCTGGGGGAGTTTCTCCCCGGTAGGAGCAGTGGGAGATGCTGGGAGCAGCAGCGGAGACAGCAGCGTCCGAAGAGCAGTGGCAAAGAGCCAACTGATAAGGACCAAAGGAGCAGCAGAAGCCAGTATGCTGCATGGAAGACACAGAGATGTCTGAGGAGAAGGAAGAAGCAGCAGCAGGAAGAGAACCGAGCCGGCAGCAGGAACAGAGTTTCGGGGTAAGAACTGGACAAACCAAAACCCCCGAACTCCCTAGAGAGACCCCTCCGAGAAAGAGGAGGGGGTGGTGGACTGAGAGGAGTCCTAAAGTGCAGTATGCACTGCTGAGAGGAGCTAAGGAGCTCCGGCCTCCTGAGAGATAAGGCAGGACGGCAAAAGGAATGTGTGTGGAGGGGGTGACCTTGGGCTTCCCCCCCCCCTTGCTGCAGCTTCAGAGAAGCTGGCAGCCATCTTTGAGTCAGAGCATGGGAGCTCTGTGAAGGGGCTTGGATTCCCCTGAGGATACCAGACCGTCACGAAGACCCCCGTGCTTCGTGATATGACCGTGGTGATGCGACCTTGTCTGGGGTTACGTAGTCCACGGAAAGACCCCCGTTTTGAGGACGGAGGGCCGAGGGGCTTGGAGACCCCCTCGTGTGTGCTGGCAGAGAGCCAGCAACTGCTTCTGCTGCCTGGAAGAGAAGAAGAGAGCCTGCTGCCTAGAGAGAGAGCCTGCTGCTCAGAGACTGGAAGGGGTCTTTTCTTCTTCTTCTCTCCTGGACTTTTATTTGGAGAGAGAAGAGATTTGGCCCATTGTAAATATTATTGTCATGGTAGGGATAGATATAGAGTTAAGATTGTATGCAGTGTATTATAGTATAAGTATTTATTTGTATAGTCCTGTAATATATTCCTTTCCCCCCATATGAGTCTAGTGTTTTTGTCTGGAAAACCCATCTCACATGGGGTTGAGATGTGGGAGGGGGGGCTAGGAATCAGAATTGGATTTTGGGCCTGCTCAAACCATGACAACAGGGATTTTGGGGGGCCTGAGAAAATGCAGTTACCTATTTCAACCTGTAGCACTTGCCTTGCCTGCCTCACAATCTTGAGGACTGTGAACAGCTTTTAAAAAATCTATCTGTGACACTAATATGTCTTTCCTGCTGCATTTGTTGCCCATTGAACCCCTCCCTGGAGCCGCAGTAATTGGATTCATTGCAGAAAGGCATCCATGAACAGGAAGTTTCTCTTTAATATTACTGCAAGGAATGGGGTGGAGTGATTCGAATGGAGATGCAAAATAGCTGTTTTCAAGAGCGAGGATCAAAGGAAAGGTGATGAATGAGTGGTTTTGGTTGTTATTGCTTTTGAAAGATGACTGAAGGGAAAACAAAGCAAGACACATACACACAAAATTTGTTGTTACTAAGCTAAAGCTAGTGGTCTGGATTCTTAGTCCACTCACACTGCACTGTTTAAAACAATTCTACATTATGGAAAATGAATATTTGTATTCTTGTTTGTGAGAACATAAATAACAATTCAAATGCCTTTTTCATTTTAAATAAATTTAAACTTAAATCTCTCATTGTGTATCCTGGGTTTTTTCCTCTGTTCTTTGGTTTCTTTTCAAGCATGTCTTTTTTGAGCAAGACTTGTCTCTTCTTATCTTTGAATCTCATTCAGCAGCATAGTATGCCATATTATGCTGATATATATTGTGCTGTTTTTTGTGGCACAACAAAAAATAAGCACAGATTTACAATTAAACAGAATAACAATAATAAATGGTGGGCAAAACAGAAGCTTTTTGTCAATCTAGATTTGAATCTGTATTGTTTTTCTCTTAACCTGTCAATACTATCCCAAGCACTGAGGTAATTCCAGATGAAAGGAGATGTTTTTGCCATAACATGCTTCTGTGAATACTCAATGTGATTAGATGTTCTTCTTACAGTTTTATTAATTCCTAAAAGGAGCTACCTTCTTCCCATGTCTGGAGTACTGCAATCAGAGTAAAACCTAAGCCTCATGGACACCTACAGCAAGTCTCCAATGAGGACTGTATTTCAAGTTTTAGCAGTATTTGAGTTGCTGTGTTTAAAAGGAAGCAAGTGTTCTGGGGCTTCTTCTCAGAAAAGCTAAGCTACTCAGATGTTCTCTTTATTTACCCTTTCTGTGCAGTGAAAGTGCTACTGTTTTCCTGACGTCACAAGGCTGTTGAGGGACTGGATACTTTGGAAACCCCAAACTACCTGATACAGGTTGATGTGAATGAATGCATGCAGTTAGCTTCTGCACCAGGTGAGGAAAAGCAGAGGACAACATGTTTCCTTTGAACTTTACTGAATGACACAGCAATATAAATTTTTCACAGACTGTTTACAGTCTAAGGTAGAAAGCTGAGTACTATTACTATTAAGCTCTGCATGTAGTCATCCAGCTGGACAACATGCACACATACAACAGAAGGGTATACAGCAATAGCACTGGGGCTTTTACTTTCAGTTGCTTCTCTTTGTGCCTCATGGGATAATTTCTAGCTATACAGACAGTGAATGCCTAAATAAGAATCTTATGATAGAAACGGTTTCTTCATAACCCCCAAAATATATGAGTAGTAAAAAATCAACTCAGCGCCCATCATTGGTACATATAAAGCTGGAACAGCTTCCCTTATGTATAATTTCACCTTTATTTACATTGAATTTTAATTGCTGTTTTAGTACCTAGTTATTTATTACATAGTTATTCTGCAGTCTTCACAGGAAATCCTTTGACACAATAGATAACATACTGTGGAATGGTGAGGTGGGAGTGCAGAGACAGTGAGGCAGGCAATGATAGTGTCCTCCTCACTGACAAGGCACTGTCGCACAGTGCCTGAACAGGGCAAGAAGAGCAGGTCCTGTGGTGGTTACCTAGCACAGCCACATGCCAGTGATTGCCAGACACACAAGTCTCTGATGATCTAAGGACCAAGGCCAAGCCAGGGAGTCAACTCAGTGCATCAGAGTTTGTGTCCAGATAAGTGAGGTGCATGGCCAGGCACAGGCATACTCGCAATGTAGCTCAGACAAAGACCGGTGATAAGGCTCTGCCTCCTCCCTTCTAACTTCATTTTCAGATCACTTCCGAATATGCTGACAATCATGGGCCAGAAAAGACCCTACAGATTGCCAGTGGTGCTTTCCCTTTACTATTCAAAATATTTATTTATGCAAGAGACTTATAAATATAGATTTAATATTGCTGAGGCGTATTTGATTTGTTCCTTTATGAATAAAATAGAAGACTGCCAAGTAACATCTGCATAGTTGAGTGCTGACAGTTGTATGGTTATCCACATGCCCCCTGGAAGCCATGAACCTAATCTCTGCGGTAGGAAATCTATGCTGCCAAGCTCTACTGAGTGGCAGAGCCTGTTAGCTTAGACTGAGCAGCTGTGGCTGTCAAGGTCTTGAATTTGACAGGAACCAATCTTCTGCAGAGCTGTGTAAAGCTTTTATGGTTTTTTTGTTTGTTTGTTTTTATGAGTTGTTAAACCTGTCTAATTTAAATCTGAAACAGAGATGCTAATTTCATTACGGAATACTGAACATTTAGTGAACTGGATCCAAAAAGTAGCCACTAGAAAATTTGTTAGATTTGTTTAGGGTTTAACTTTACCTGTGAATCAACTACATTTGCTGAAAGAACCTGTTTTCTGAGTGTTATTATTGATGGTAAAATGATTTAAAGGATTGCTAAATGAAGTGAAACTGGAACACTAATCTGCTGAGAGGCTCAGTGAAGCTTTTTAGGTCCATGTCTTCACATGCCTCTTATTGAGTCTTTACACTGCTGAACATTAAACTCTTTGGGGAGGGATAGGGGACAGTCAGTTCCAGCTTGTAGGCTCTTAAATGTCCTGTCAACATGTCATGCTCCCATTATAGGGAGTGGAAATCTAGTCAATACAGCTAATGGACTCTAGAGGGGGATTGAGATGATGAAATGAGATGTCTCTTTCAAAATCAGCCTAATAGCTCTACAGTTTCCAGTGGGATTAAACATAAGCATTCGGTGCTCTAGGGTATAGCAGCACCTGCACAAGACTGGTAGATATAAGGTGGGGCATATGGGAGATCTGTGTCCTTCGGGAGAAGCAGCTGAAGTCAGGCAGGATGCCTTACAGCATCTCAGATAGCAAAAATGCAACTGAACCAAGCACCTCCATTTGGATGCCTCTATGTATGTATCCCATGGTCTGGAGCTGAGTCCTCCACCTGTGATTTGATTGCTAAGAAATTTTAAATCACTATGTTGTTTTGCCAAAGAAAAGTAGCCAGAATTTCCCATGAAAAATGTTATTTTTCTTTACAATGTTTCCGGTGTTCCTTTTCCCCATGTTCTTACAACTGGCAGTAGAACCAAAATGTTATTGTTAAATTTAGAAATCCAGCTATTCAGGTACTTGGCTGTACTTCATCCATCATGAACTGACCTTCGGGAGGGAACAGTAGACAAATCTGCACAGCTTCACCACCATACCATTTCCCAGAAAGAAACTCTTCTACCCTTTTCTTGCATTAGTGAGCCCACGTCTCTTCTCTTAAATTGGTCTCATGACCCACTACTATGAAATATCAGCCTAACAAGTCTAAACATTTGAACCAAATTTAATTTCTACAGCCAGAAACATGCAGATAGATAGGGCAGGCTGGGTGGCTCCCAGCCACAAAAACGGTGTTATTAAATCATTAGAACTAGGATAGAAATGTACACTTCAGAGTTGAGCAATACACCCAGTGAATAAACTAGAGAATCAAAATAATAAACTATGACTCTTTCTCCAAATGCAAGACTAATCAAGCATATAAACCCAAGGATAATAAGGCATAAGTGCCTGCTGCATAAAGGTGCCATGCCGTGTTTTACATATCTGAAAAACCAAATATATTTTACTGTGCTAATGGGCTGGGAAAAACAATACATAACTGTCTCCTGAAATTACTCTGAAATACAGAAAGGACAAGAGCTGTGCTAAATGAAAATGCTTTTTTTCTATAAAATCCTTTTATAATTAAAGGACAGCATTTAAGTGTGTCATTTTTACATTAAGCTTCAGTAGCACCATGGTGTAAACCATTCTGTTTGGGAAACGGAGTTCTTCCAAAATGTGTGATCATCTGAAAGGTTAGCTCATCTTTTGTAATTTGATTTGTCAGCTCGGTCTCTGAGTCAGGAAATCAGCTCAGTTGCGAAAGAACTGTCAAGCGTGTTCAAAATTAAATGCATATTTATGGAGTTCCCTGAACTGGAATAACAGCCTGTGCCCTGGGACTGTACACAGATCCCATCCATCACCAAAAATTAGTCTTGATTATTTAATGGTTCTTTTTAGGGTGTATGTGTTATGATCACAGTTTATTACTCATTTTTATTTCTCCAGGTCTGTCACGGCCCCTAGTGGCTCAGATACACCCAGAGAGCACCATAGCTTTGGCACCAACAGCCCTGAAAAGGGTGAAGTGCTGCAGGACAAACTGTGGGAAGGGGTAAAGTGATGGGGCCTGCGAAACCTGGGTGTGTTTGACAGCTCTGTGAGGAAAAACAAGTTCTAGCAAATCCCATCATATATTTCTTGCAAGATTGGTCATGTTTATAATTTTCAATAAAAACATTTTTTTGACTTAGAAGAAAAATGCTTTGATTTTGCATTTGTTAATTAACCTCCATCTCATGTCTTTATTAAAAGAAATCTACATTTTGAAGAGGCAGATGATTTAAAGACTGAAAGTATGACACAAAAGTAATTAATTTTAAAAATTACTTTCTGTTTTATAGATTGTTATCTTGCCTGACAATCTGAGTGAAAGCTTTCTTTCCTGTCTGTGGAATTGTTCTTGTTGGCGAGCGCTTACATCAGAAGTTTCCCAATGTTCAGGTGGGCTTTCACTGGCCAAAGGTTCATTCTAAGAGCCCTGCAGACTAAATCATGAATATTAGAATCACCACCAGTAGTCTTCTAGAACACAAGAAGTCCTCTGGCATTCCAGAAGAAATGTGTTTATGTGATCTTAGTTATGCCATCTTTAGTGTTGTTCCTAAAGCATTCTGATATATCATACAGTGCTTCCTGACCAACAGCATTAATAATCTGGTTTTTATTATTAAAAAAACAGATAAGCTGGTTCTGCTTTGATTTTGAAGAAACTTGGTTAATTTTTCCCTGTTGTTGTTTTTCACATACATTGAGTGGTTTTGAAATATCATGGCACAAAGTTTAATTTTACTGTCTAAACTTAAACCTGTCCTTTGGAGGGTAGTTTTCATTTAAACATTTAATGAGTTGTCTGCTGTCATTCTGATCAATAATTGGCATTTAGTCAAATTCCTACTCCCTACTCCTACTCTACTACCCCACTTCTCCCAGTCTGCTTCACCCCAGGTTTTAAGAGGATAACAGGCTTACAACCTGCATCTCCTAAGAGAATCCCAATCTGGTAATTCTTGAAGGGTAATTTTAAGAATTTTAAATTTAAGAATTTAAAATTTCTTTCACAGCAATGTGAAAGATGTTTCCAGAGTGGTGGCTACTAAATTATCCATGGTCAGAGAGAATGAGTGAAGGACTCCATTGAAGAGGGCTGCATGTCTGCCCGTGAAGATATCCTTTGACCTCTGGTAGGCTCAGGCTGGAAAAATAAGCAGAGGCTTTCTAATATTATTTATATGTAATAGTAGTATTTTTCAAAATATAAAACAATTTACCAATGTGAAAGGAAAAGACTTAATTCTAACATTTTCTGTGGTAGGAACATTTAAATCTAGATACTGGCAGGTAAACTTTCAGAATTAACTCTATGTTGATTAAGTATCTCTGTATTGCTGAAGTTGCAACCAGTAGTTTGTTCCAAGAGTTTTTAAGCTGGACCATACATTCATGTTTAGAGTAATAGTGTGAATACTTTTTCTCCAGAGCAGAATACATTTTGGAGTGCTTACCTAAAACCAAATTCCTGTAATTGATATACTTGGTAAAAGCATTTTCTTTTTATAAGCTCCTCAAGAAGAGCCCATAATGTAATTTGCAAATTTGTTTCTTTCTCATTGTTGGGAAACAGCACTTCATTGCTAAGAGGAAAGTACAAGCTCTCAATTACACCACAAAATATTCTTGGTCATAACTGACAATATTTATTCATCACAACTTACCCATTTGCTCAGAGCAGGAATTGCTGAAACAGTGTTTTTACTGTGTTTTTAAAAATGCAGTTTAATTTTCAGCTTTTAAAATATAATTTCTTGGGTGGTAGCCCTTTTATTGTAGGGCTACTCAATACAGGAAAACCAAATTCTATTGGTTTCTAATTTTTTTCCCAAACCATTTATTTTTTTTTAAATTATTGTTCTCCATTGCAAACACCTACTGTGACTCCTTTTTAGAGTTGTTTACCCTGGGTCTGCATAGGAATGCTGAAATTTCTCTTTTACACTGAGAGCACAGATTTTTTTCAGCCTGCAGTGTTCAGACTAATACTTCCAGGATGAACTGAAATGGAGTCCTGAGCCTATAGGCAGGGGTTGGGAGAGAACCCTGGGGAGGCTTGGCAGTGACAGTAAAGTCCAAAAGTTGGCCTGACATCTACCCTAACAGTCATTTCTTCTCTGAACAATTCTGGTCATCCTGCCTAATAATGCCAATTTAAAGTGCTTTCTCTTTTTCCAAGTAGGATTACCATTTTTCTATGTCATACTGTACATCCTGTAGACACATAAAATTTCATAATGATTTTTATAGGAACATTACTTCTATTAAAAATAACTCACAAATCTGACTGCCATTTTCATATTTTTTTCAAAATATTCTGAAGTTCCATTGTAGTACTGCAAGTATTACAACGAAGATCCATCCTTTCATTGTGGGTATCTCATTCAGAGACACTCAAGCACAATATTCAGATGCAAATTCTCACATGCTTTCTCTCAAATCTTCTGAAGCATAGCAAGTAAGCCTTGGAAAATAAGGAGAAGGGTGTCAAGAGCCTCTTGGTTGAGGAAATTCTCCTAGTATATGGCTGTTTCACTGAGAAAGGATTTAGTGGTGTTTCATTGACAACTGGTACTTGAGGGGTCACTTCTTTTGGTTTGCTGATTACTTTTTTAGGTAGGTGATCAAGATTATGTGGAAAAATTAAAAGATAACAGGTTAGTACAAAACAATCAAGGATTTAATAGGAATGTCAAAATTTAACTTGAACACACACAGTGATTTTTAAAAATTATTATTATCAAATAAAATCAACCCTTAGTTATCTTAAATTCCTGAAGAGATTTGCAGTGGAAATGTTTAACTGGGGTACATGGTATGTGAATGAGAGCCTATGCACCTGCATGAGGCACCAGAAGAAATAGCACAGCAGGAGTGCAGGGAGTGATGCATTTGCAGCAAGTCAAGAGATTACGACCAACCAAAAATACAAGAAAGAATATAGGTAAGAGTGGGAAATTGGCAAGATTTGGGTGTAGGGCCAACTGTACTAAATCCTTGGCGTGAGAAAAGCTCCACAACATAGATACAGAACAATAGCAGTGTGATACAACTCAACTTGGCCCTGGGGTTTTCTCAAGAGAGAATATGAAGGTGTGCTGGTTTAAAAGTTAACCAGCAAGGGAAAATGAACTCAATTCAAAAGAGAGATTTATAAGTCAGAATAACAATTTATTAAAATAATGCAATAAGTACAATTATACAGACAGACAATTGGTTTTAACCCACAAAACCCAAATGTATAACCCAGCACCCTGGGGTATGAACAAAAGTGGTGTACCTTGGCCCACCCCCGAGTCCAAAGCAAAGGGAGAGGGGATAAACCTGCTGGTGGGAGAGCTGTTGCAGTCTGGTCAGAAGTGGTGATTGCAGTCCAGTCGAGGGTGGTGGTCCCAGTCTGGTTGAAGGCAGTGGTCTGCAGTCTAGTTGAAGGCAGTGGTCTGCAGTCTAGTTGAAGGCAGTGGTCTGCAATCTTCCTCTGGATCCCACGAGAGGTGGCAAGGTTCCGAAACTCCCAGTTTATATACTCTCCAGTTCAGGCAGGAGTGCTCAGTCCCTCCCTCAGAGTAGGGAATTCCATAAAAGGGCATGCGGATGCTCAGTCCCTCCTCCATAAAAGGGTATCAGAGCGGGGAATTCCATAAAAGGGTATCAGAGCGGGGAATTCCATAAAAGGGTATCAGAGCAGGGAATTCCATAGAAGGGTACAGGAACATCTTCCCACCTTGCAGGCCTCTACTGACAACAGTTTTTGGGAAATGGCATGGAGGCTATAGAATACACAGTTTTGGGTTACACCCATCCAGTGATGAATTGGTCCCAGCCGTTCTAACCAGGACAGAAGGATACCAAAGATTGTGCACCATTGTCAACATTCAGGATGAAGCCAGAAAAAGTGATGAGGGCTTGACGAGGGCAGAGCAAGGGCTGACTACTCCGTGAGAGTTGGGAGTCAAGCCTGGTAACACGGCCCCTGAGTGAGGGAGCAGAGTGTGCTCATGGGTTGCAGCTATGGTCAACCAAGAGTCCAGTTCATCAGACAACATCTGTGGTGATGAGGCAGGTTGAAGGTCAAGCTGGAAAAATCAATTCCCTGGTCAGGATGAGGTCTGGTGGCCGTAATCAGGGGCAGACACAGTTGCTGATGACTGGGCATGTCCTCTGTGACAAAGCAGGTCTGAGGTCAAGCCAGGAAGTCAGTTTGCAGCTCAGAGTCCCTACCAGTGGCATCTATGGCCAAGAACAGGCATGGCTGTGGGTGAGCTGGGGACCAACATGATATATGACATAACTCAGGCACAGCCTCCACAGAGTGGAGCTGTGCCAGGGTGTAGAAGGATGTCTAAGGTGAGGCTGGTCAGGGCCATTAAGGTCTATGAGTGCCCTCAGGACCCTGACCTTGATAGTTGGTGCCTCTTGTCCTTCTCAGCATAAATAACCCTTCCCAGACACATAGATGTTCGTGCTTAAGAGTAGGAAAGACTGAGTATGCATGAGAGTGAAATCTATGGAGAATGACTGCTACTTAAACAGGTCTTTTTTAAAGTAAAAAATTGTTGCCTTCTTCTCTATAGCCTCACTACTTTTGTTGTTATAGCCATATTCCCTTTATTTCTCCAAACTGCAAGAAAAAGACTGTGCTTGAATGATTTTTTTTGTCGTCTTTCTTTCTCTCTCTCTCTTTTTCTCAGAAGGATCTCTAATTTTGCCAGAGTATTAGGGATAGTACTATTACAAAACAACCGAAATATACTTGCACATTATAAATAAATCTAATATCACATGGAAGAATTTGTTCCTGTATAAAAGGTAAACTTTTATAAATCCCTGTTTTTTTCTCAGGCAAGCCCCTCAGGGTGAGAGGACAGCAGAGAAAATAGGAAGGTGGTTCCTGGGCCCTTGCTGGCTCCCAGACCTCCAGCATGGGGCCAAGAGGCTCTCCCTCCAGCATTTTACCTTCTACCGTGGGACACAGGACAGGGCAAACTAATTATTAAAAAGCATCAGAAACATAGAAGCATAACTAACAGCAGTTTTTATGACAGCAGCATAAAAAGTTTTTTAGAAACTGGGCAGCAAGATATTATTTTCCATATAATTTTTTTTCATTGAGGATTTATGTCTTTAGTGACTCACAGACCACTGCTGCTGTTCTGCTATGAGAGAGGTGAGCCCTGTAGGCAAAACATAGACCAGGTGAGGAAAGAGAGCAAGTTCAAACAGAACGCTTTTACCTGTACATTTGCTTACAAAAAGATTAAATATCCCAGTGCTGCAAAAGTAGGAATTCTACACAGGAGGGTTTTTGCTTGTTTGTTTTTCTATTACAGGCAGACAGATAACATGCTTAAAGTGGCAGCCGAGCCCTGCGACAGTCTGGCTTTGTTCTGTATGTCAAGTTAATGTGCTGTAACCATGGGAAAGATGTACCACCCCCCCTGAAGCACATCCTTTGGAGTGGAACAGCATCTCCTGCAAACAGCTCTTTATCAGGTAGTCCTGGACAAACCCATTTTTATTTCAAGAAAAAAACCATCGGTATCTTTCCTTAATCATCTGAATAGCAATAAACCCTTAGAGAAAACTATTGCATTCAAAGCCGTACCTTGGAGGAGAGATCTCACTGGAGCATGTTTAAGGGAGATTTCTCCAGCCCTTCTTGAAATTAGGAACTTAGTGTATTTTAAAGGGAAACAACCATTTCTATAATCATAGGTTTCCCTAATCTCAGGGAGGAGGGAAAACATCCTTCAGTGATACACTCAACATACGTATAGCAAAAGTGGAGCAAATTAAGAGACACTCCCTTTTCCCTTGGCTTTCTGGAATTCCAAACCCTCATCAGAGACCGTAATTATTTTGGGAGTCTTTCACTCTTCCCCTCATTAACATGTTTACTTCCTTCTTATACCATTGCATAAATATGTTTGTAATTTTCTCTTCCTGATGTGGCACAATAATTCTCCAGCCTGTTTTTGTTTTTAATTCTGTGTGCTGATGAAGTGCTAAAACTGACTCGGCGAATTGTTTCTGACCGCTGCACAACTGCAGAGCAATGCAGACCTTACTGTAGGGAGGGGTTAAGAATTGGTGCACATAAAGAAACGTAATATAAATTTGCAGGTTGATTAAATCTAGTTCCTTTGAGAGATATGTGGCCCTTATCAAGTCCAGCCTTACATCACACAGCATAAAAAAACTCTGCCCAATTGCAGTTTTCCCTGCAATATTTTGCCAGCCCTTTTCATAGTTCAAGGCTCTGAGCCAAGACCATTAAACTTGATTATAGCTGTACTGTGAAGGGTCAAGGCACACATTAGAGCTTGAATCCAGCATCTTAAACCCAAGGTTCACTGTATGTCTTTCAATTGTGTTTTGATTTTTGAAATGTGTCAGTTTTTCCCTGTAATGAATTAGAAAATAATGCATAAACAGACTTGCCACAGAACCCTTCCTCCCGATTCCAGCTCCAGAGTACTCCATCCAGCTCTGAGTTCCTCAGTACACGAAAGACATGGACCTGTTGCAATGAATTCAGAGCAGGCCATGAAGACGATCAGATAGAGCACCTCACCTATGAAGACAGGCTGAGACCTGGGTTTGTTTGGCATGGAGAAGGCTCCAGGGAGACCTTTTAACAGCCTTCCTGTACTTTAAAGGGGGCTTATGACACCAAGCTGAGTGGTATGGTTGACACTCTGGGATGCCATTCAGTGGGACCTGGGCAAGCTTGAGAAATGGGTCCACGGGAATTTCATAAGGTTTAATGAGACCAAGTGCAAGGTGCTGCACCTGGGTCAGGGCAACCCACAGTATCACTACAGGCTGGAGGATGAACAGATGCAGAGCAGCCCTGATGAGAAGGACTTGCAGTTGCTGGTGGATCAGAGACTGGACATGAGCCAACAATGTGCCCTTGCAACCCAGAAAGCCAATTGTATCCTGGGCTGCATCAGAAGCAGCGTAGCCAGCAGGTCAAGGGAGGGGATTCTGATCCTCTACTCCACTCTAGTGAAATCCCACCTGCAGTGCTGCATCCAGCTCTGAGGTCCTCAGCACAGAAAGGACATCAACCTGATGGAGTGAGTCCACAGGAGAGCCACCAAGATGTGATTAGAGGGATGGAGCACCTCTTCCATGAGGAAAGGCTAAGACAATTGGGATTGTTCAGCCTGGAAAAGAGAAGGCTGTGGGGTGACCTAATTGCAGCCTTCCAGTACCCGAAGGGAACCTACAAGAAAGATGGAGACAGACTATTTACAAGGGGGTGTAGTGTCAGGACAAAGGGGAATGGTTTTAAACTGGAAGAGAGGAGGTGTAGATTAGGTATTAGGAAGAACCTTTATTGTGAGGATGGTGAGGCACCAGAACAGGTTGCCCAAAGAAGCTGTGGATGCCCCATCCCTGGAAGTGTTCAAGGCCAGGTTGGATGGGGCTTGGAGCAACCTGGGCTAGCGGAAGGTGTCCCTGCCCCTGGCAGGGGGGTTGGACTAGACGATCTTTAAGGTCCCTTCCAAGCCAAACCATTCTACGAGTCCATGACGTCTTATAAAAAAGAGCGAGAGCAACCAACAGCTCATTTTTCGGGTTGTATCACACGAACCGTAATTTTTCTTCCACTCTTGCGCGCCCCTCTCACCCTCACACACTGCCGGGGAACCTTCGGCCCCACCCCCGGCGGCGCGCGCGGGTGACGCGCTGTGTCTGCGCCAGCCCCGCCCCGCGGCCGCGCGAGTGCTGCGCGTGGCGGCAGCATGGGCCGGGCCGGCGGGAGCGGCGGGGCGGCGGCGATGGACGCGGTGCGCAGCTTCGAGCGCTGGAAGAAGAAATACACCCGGCGGACGAAGAGGCTGCGGCTGCAGCGCAAGGAAAGGAAGCGGCCCGAGTGGCAGGTAGAGCGGGAGAACATCGCCCGCCTGGTGCAGCGCTACCCCGAGGTACGGCCGGTCCGGTCCGGGGAGCAAGGGGCTCTGTGTGCGGGGCGTGGGTGGGCGGGCGGGCACGGCGGTCCTGCGGAAAAGCGGCGGAAAAGCGGCTCCCCTCCTCCTGTGGCGTGTTTCGGGGTAGGGCTGGGAGGAGGAGGGATGGTATCTGTGTGCGGGTCTTGGGTGGGCGTGGGGAAGCCCCAGTGGTGGGCAGGCTGGTCCTCTGGTTGTCGGCGGCGCCTGTAGGTCACAGGTGTGTCGGGTGATACTGCTGTGTGGCAGGCAGGATGGCTTTTTACCTCCACGAGGCAGGGATGATATAGGGATGATTCTTTTCCCTTTTTTACCCAGGCAGAGGAGGAGAGGGCAGTGGTTCTGGTGGAGGTGACTGGCTGTGGAGCCGGGCGGAGTGGGACCCTCGTGGGAGAGTGAGTGGTTGGGAGGGCAGCAAGGAGGACGAGGAGGCTGAAGCAGGTGGTGGAAACGGTTTGCGTGCAGTGGCATTTGGTCCTTCTAACCAGGCGGCGTGCCTGTCTCCGTGTTGGAGGTGGGTCACGTTTGTCTCCAAAGAAGGTGCCCGACAAGCAAACATCGCGCTAGAGGAGTGTGTTGTTTAACCTCAAGTCAGGAAATAGGTTTTTGAATACCAGAGCTGAAGGCAGCGCTGTTGGTTTTGTTGCCCAGATTTCCTTGAATTCCTGTGGGAGATAGTCGGCTTTTGAATGGTACCGATATGTGGAAAGTACTGTAATTGTGGATAACGGGTTAGATGTGCTCTGCCTGTGATGCTGCTCTACCTTCTGCCAAACTTTTGCTGAGTTTGTAGCTGCTGCTGAGGAGGAGCAGGGCAGTTCTGCTTGGTTACGCAGTGCTCGGCATAGCTGGTGGTAATCACTTTTGGCGATTGTAGTTTGATCGAGCACAAAGTAATGAAGAGAGCCATAGAAGAAACGCATATGTTACTGTGAAGAGGTCACGTTAGCTCCTTTGGTTAAGATTCAGCAAGTTAGTATTCTTAAGTTGAACTTGCTTTACTGTTTGAAAGCAAATGGTATGCTTCCAAAGATAGTCATATTACTGTTTTGAATTACAGATTATTTCTCAGGGGAAAAAAAAGGTCTTGTAATTCATTGGCTTTTCGTTTTTTTGATAAAAATTAAAGATTGTAACTATGTAAATGATTAGTACATTCTGTTGTGCATAAATTTTGAGTTAACTTGTTTTGGCAATATCTTTCTACTCACTATAGAAATAGTCAGCTTTCACAGTCACAGCTGGAATTGTTAGAAGCTTGTATTTTTCCGAGTGGGATGACCACTGGTAGGTGAGTGTCTTTATGGAATGACAAACATCCTGCATTACTACAGTACTGTTGGACTGTTTCTGTAACCTAGACTTGAGGTGGTTGCCTCTGCATGGTCTCTGGAGGGTCCATGTCTGAGCAAGAGGGAGAAACTGAGTTAAAGCAACTTGGCAAAGGCTGTTTATAGAGTTTGTAAACTCTCTACACAGCTCCCTGGTGGTGGACCTATTGTTTATATACCAAATTGCAGTATATATACCATAGATTGCTTTGTATTTCTGTGTATTGCATTCAATTTCCACTCATTCTACATAGATTTGTGTTTATACTGGCTTTATGGTCACCTCTGTCAGTTGCTTCCCTGGATACTTGCATTTATTTGCTATATATATGGCTATGTGAATGTGTAGAGATGCTTCTGTGTCACTATTGTGACTGCACATGCGCCTGTTTCTGGGCATGGGTAATAATTCTGTGTCTCTGTGGACCTTGGGGCAGCATAGGTAAGAATTGGGTAGTGGGAGGTTGTGTTTGTCTGTGTTTTTAGAGGCTGAAGAAAAGAGGCTGGTAGTGGTCAGGCATATGTCCACTAGAATTAAGACAAGGTAAACCTGTGTTAGTATTAGGATGGTGCTGGGGGCTCCTGGTGTCAACCCTTCTGAGGTTTTGCTGTCCTCTAGCTCCAGGAGTCTCCTGTCTGTGAACATTCAGGTGGATGCCTGCCAAGCTTTTTATCTTCTATCCTTCAGATCTTCTTTTCTGGTCCCTAGCATGGTTTTCCACTTCGTCTCCAGTGTTTCTTCTGTATTACCCTGGATTTGGTTAAAGTGGGAGTGGGGATTGGGAGGAAGAACCATGTGCTTGGATCTAAAGGGGTCTCCAGTGAGTTCTGCATGAGGTAGATCCCTTTTCAGGGACAAGGGACCTAGAAAGCTCTTTGGTAAGCTCCTCTCTATGAAGTGCACTGGCTGGGGTCTCTGTCACGCAGGCTGTGGGTGGGTTAAGTATGTGCTTTTCTCATGAATGTGGCATGGAATTGGGGTAGCATGGCTGATGGATGCACGAAGATTCGCCTTGCCCTCCTGTCTATAATTTCCTGTGTGAGAATGTCTGCAGGGGGTAAACAACACAAAATTAATAATGAAGAGGTAACCAATATACTTTGTTACTGGATTTTTTTGTAATTTGTTGACGTGACAGCAAATGTGTGGCAGCATAGATGCAAAATGTGAAATTTAGTTCCAATAGGTCCCAGTCATGGGACCGTTTTCTGTGTTATGTGTTCGTAGGTTGTCTGTTGTCTGTTAATCCAGCGACTTCATTGCCTAATCGTCAGGCCATTGATGGACATGGTCCTTTCCATCCAGTTGTGCTCATGAAAAGTATTGAGCGCCTAACTGATGTGCTGGTGAGCTGTTCGTGAAAAATTCTTTCTAGTGTGCTTTATGTCAGATTAGTTGAGTTAGATCAGAATGTCATTTGAAGTATTTGAAGTGAGCTGGCTGCTCTCACAAGTGTAGATTCCCAGCTAGATTAGCTGAGGTAGTAACTTCTAGCAGGGAAACAAGCTAAGTAGAAGTTGGTGGTGTTTTCCACTGGTGCATGTAGATATAAAATAGAGCTATCAGAAAATCTGCCTCTAACACCAGGTCTTCTTATGCCTGCCATTTCGACTTGACTTAAAAATAAACCAGTATTTTTGGAGTTTAAGGGTACTACTGCATATCCTTCTTCTGCTCCTAGGAGTCTGTAGGGCAGAGAAATAATAAAGGAAGCTTTGTGACACGGCCTCTCCTAACATTCCTCGCTCTTTTAATAGTGTTCTCACTTCTTTTCCTTGGACATCTTTAAAAGAGCTAGGCTTATGCATGTAATGATTTTTAAATTATTTTAGAGAAGTTTAACTTGGAGGAGCAGAACAATATTTGTTTGTTTTGATTAATATATCTGTTCTTACTGAGTCATCTAGAGTTAAAAAGAAGTTGAGTACTGAAATACTTTAGGTGTCCTTAATTATTTAGAACAATTTCACATTGGTGTAATAGCCTGTTTCATATTTTACAAACCTACTAAAATCTATCCCTTCAGTTGCACATAATCAATTGTGTGAATTCTTTTTTGATGTTGATAAGATACTTTTCCCTCCTGTAGGCATACTCTTTTCCTATTCACAGTTTCTTGGTTGAAATTAAACCAAAGCTGTATACATCACTGAGTTGTGATTATTTAGCATGTGAGACTGGGCATTAGCCAAATATTTCATGTGATATATAGTGTCTTCAAAATTATCAGTTGAGTTTGGAAATACTTTTTGAAGTTTCCAATTTGTGCAAGTCAAAAAGACTTTTAAAATGGTGATTTCTGAGAGGAGTTTTTCCCTCCTCCCAAATAACATTTCCAAAAGTTTAATTGCTCTGCTATGGTACAGTGAAAGCTTGAAATTTGTCTTGCAAGATCTATGTATTGAAATATGTTGAAACTAGGTTTTAGTAAGGGTGTTATTACCTTTTATCTATTTTTATCTTTTATTATAGGGATTGAATTCACATATTAAATTACTTATCTTGATTTTACTAGAGGGAACTAGCCTGAAAAGAGTGGTGTCATGATTTAGATGCTTTAAACAGTTATAACCTCTCAGTTTTCTATAATAGGCAGAGCCTGTAGAAGGCTTGGTGCTTCAAGTAGATATAAAGCTGATCTGACAGCTCGGTAGCCCTTCATCTGGGGCCTTCTTTGAAATTGTTATCACAAGATGTCAAGAAGAGCCGAGGACTGTTTTGCTTGGTTCCTGTGTTGGGAGATTTCTGTTCAGCAGTCTGTTAGAATGAAGTGATGCCAGTTAGAAATGCAGGAAGTGTGTAAGCTTTGAGTTTGACATTTGGAAATCTCAGTTTATGGATTCTAGTCAGTATACATTCAAAGCTGTGTAGTCTACCTTCCTCTTTTTCAGCTCAGGCTTTATAAACTCAGTAGTCTATTTTTTTTCCCTTGAGTTCTGTGGTTTTGTTCAGCCCTGCTGCTATTAGTTGTGAAGTTTGCCAATCAAAGCTGTTCACATTTTTTAATTACCACCTAACTGCTAGAACAGTTGCAAATATTATATTTTTCTCAAGATCTCTACTTGACATCTCAACATCTTTTTAAATCATTGAGCCAACTCATGGACTGAAACACATGCTATGTAATTACATCATCATCATGGCTAGGCTTCACGAACGAAGATTTGGGAAGGGCTCTACCCACATTTCTTGCAATATGTAATTACACATGTGTGTGTAATTAACAGCTCTCAAGTGTGGATGCATACAGAGAAGTAAATTAGCACAATGAACTACTTTTTTAGTATCTGGGGTTTTTTTTACTTTGTAGGACAGCTCTAAAAAGTAAGTACACCAAGTGCTAGAGGTTAGTGAATCTGGTGAGCTTCAGGATACTGAAGCTTGTGCCTCTCCTGTCTCAGTCAGGTTGATGCAATATTGCTGCAGTTCTGGGTGCCCATATCTGCCCTGCAGCGAGGGTGAGTGTATCTTCCCAGTAGTTGTGCCTGTGTACACACATGTCCAGCCACAGCTGAACACAGACAGAGCAGTGCCTTTATTGGCACGCACACAGAGTGCTTGCACACAATAAATATGGGCGGCAGGTGCTGTTCCTCTCTGTCTGATGGGGATTAACATCCACTAGTGAAATATGTACTCACAACTGGCATTATCTACTCAGCCCCAGAGCTGGCCTCAGGCCGTGGTTTTCCCAGGTGCCGGCACTGGCACCCTCCAGCCTCTGAGGTTTGTGGTACCATTCCAGTTACCGGCTCTGGGCTCAAGTGCTGCTGTCCACTCATCCCACTTGAAGGTTGCTGGTGGTCTCTCACGCAGGCTTAGAACAGACAGTGTGCCCACAAAGAAAGTCAATGGAAAGAATGTAAGAGTAATTATTTTTATTGTTATTACTGTTAATAAAATAAATTATATTATGTAAAAGTATTTAGTAAGACTGTAGGGCAGGCTGTAGTGATGAGGTACAGGGCTCAGTTAGGGAAGTGTGTGCTGACCAGCCAGCTGTCACTCAGACCAGCACCTTTTTATCCCCTTTTGCCTCTATTTTCTCATGTGGGTTCCTCCCCAGTCCACCTTGATCCCTTCTTTTCCCTGTCTTTGATCCTTACCCTACACATCCCACAACAAGTCTTACACATTCCTACAGCCCCCTTAAAACACCCCGTACGAGGTTGTCCAGTGTCCTCAAATGCTTCCCCCCCCCCCCGCCCTGCTCCCTCTGAGCCTTGTGCACCTGCAGGCACTGATCCCTGCCATTCTGCAGGGCCTTCTGGCGAGGGGGTAGCCCCACTAGTGCCTTGGTGGAGTTCACCGAGGAACCGTGAGCTGACCCCTCTCCTCCAGTGGTCCCAGGGAACACCTGAGTCAGGGTACTGTAACTCTGTATGCAGTGATAATGTCAGTGAGGCACCTTCCCATCACTGTTCCACTGGTTCTTACAAAGTCTTTGAGTTCACAATTGTTAATCTTTAATCACATAACCTAATACTAAACATATGCAAAAGACACTAGCACCACAGAGTCAAAATGGAGAACTGGAGTGGTAGAGAGGTATCTTTCTTATCTGGAGCTAATTCCTGAAGTGTTTGTTTACCAGGCCTTTACCCTGCAGAACACTTACCTGCTTTAGTGATGTCCAGTCTCATACAGCAACTGGAATACACTTCATCCTCATTGCTTCTAGAGATCTGAAAGTATAGATGCGAAAAGGACAGCTGAACTCTAATAAGGTTGAGATGAGAAACCTCCTGAGGTTCTCTTCACTCTTAATTGTTCTGTGATTTCATGATGATCTGAGCTTTAAATTGTGCTATTAACTTGTGTTATTCAAGTATATCTTATTACTTACTGAACGGCTTTTGGTAGAAGTGGTTTGGCTTAGGTCAAACTAGTATAGATTGCCTGACTAGCTAACTTGGATCAGGTCATACTGAACTACTACATATTTATGTAAACACCAACTTAAAGATTGCTTTAGATGGTTAGATGGTTAGATTGTAAGCACTGATCAAAATTATTTTTTTTTCAGATAAATGCAAGTGAAATCCAAAGATTTTCAGATTTTCCGTTGTCAAAAAAAACCCTAAAAGGTGAGTATGGAAGTTTTGTTTAGAAAATAATGTAAGTAAAAAAGAATGTATTCTTTATCTGCATCTGAATGGGTTTTTTTTGCTTTAAATTAAGTTTTAGATAAGTGTTGCTATGTACAGCATTTTCTAAACAGAGGAATAGAGTCTTGGGTCAGACAAAACTAAATGAAGTTTTTTTCTTTCTTTTTTTTTATTCCTCTTCCCCTCCCACACACTCTCTCTTCTCTTCCCACACTGCACATACTAGGACTGCAGGAAGCTCAGTATCGTGTGGTAACAGAGATACAGAGGCAAACCATAGGTTTGGCTTTACAAGGTAAAGATGTACTCGGAGCTGCAAAGACTGGATCAGGCAAAACCTTGGCTTTTATTGTTCCAGTAAGTAATTTATATCCTTCCATTTGTACTCAAACCAAGTTATCCATGAAGTATTGATGTCAGACAGCTTAGGTTAATAGATTCTGAGAGAAAAGTTACAATTCAGCTGATCTAAGTGTTCTAAGAAAGCCAAGATACTAATTTAATAAAGCTGCTTGAGGTTCTGAAAGAAGCGTGTTTCTGGCACTAGGAATATTCTGAGACTTAGAAGTTTCATTTTAGTCCTCACATGAGTAGACCCTGTGTGATTTTGCAAGTGCTTTGTTTTCCTCTCAGAAATGTTTCCTGGTGCAACTCTAGTTGTTCAGTTCTGAAAACTAAATGTATGAAGTAGAATGGTAAATTTTCTTCAGTTCCTTAAAATTTTTTTTAGATGAATGATTTTCACTCCTTTAAAATGTAGGAATTTGGACCTTATATAGCAAACTTAACCTTAGTGATTGTGGACTTCCATTTCCTTGTCTTTTGTGAACTGCTTTGAAATCGCTTATGGGTGCAAGTGGAAAAACTGGATGAAAACCCTTGTCATGGATATATATGTTTGACAGTTTTACTCAATACATCATGAAATACATTTCATTTCTTTGTGCTGAAAATGTAATTGAGACGTGTGCTAAAAGTGCACATATAAGTGGATACAAATCCCATCATGTTATTTTTATATGAAGGGAAAAAAATGTTATGATTATGGAGTTACTTTGTTTTAAATGTTACTTGCATTTTTCTAAGCATAAATTTCTTTGGAGCCTATTTTATCGCTAACTATGAGAACAGTAGAAAGTTCTTTGAATACTCGCTGTAGTTGAGAAGATTTATGCTTTATGCTGTCTTTTAAAAAAGTATTTTTTACTAGTGAAGAATAAAAAACGTAGGAGGATTCAAAAGATAGTCTTGTGAATTTGAGAAACAGAAGTGAGATTGCTCAGTTACTTAATCTAAGGGTAGAAGTACTTTGTTTTACAAACCTTATTTTAAAACAATTTTAGAGAAGAGTGCTAAGAGAGGAGCTGAAGAGATGAAAAATGGAAAAAAAATTAACTGTACAAGGATGTGTAATGGCTTTCAGTATTCCAGAAGGTTTCAGATATTCATACTTGTAAAGTCTTTGTGTTAGGATTAGATGACTAAGACAGTGTTTCTGCAGTGTCAATTCCTAAGAGAAGGAATAATCCTTGTCTGAGCTGCAACTTTAATTGGAGTGCTCTGTATGTAACATGGATAGTACTGCTTCAAACCTACAGCCAGAATTAAAGCTTCAATAACTAATGTTCTTGCAGTTGATCATCCTGTTTCTGGTTCCCACAAAACCTTACGAGCAGGGAAATTTCTCATATTTTTCCACACTAATTTCAATTATCATGTAGATGTTAAGGCCTAGTTTCCACAATTTAGCAGGGTAGGATTAATTGTGCAGTAAAGTATTTATGATTTACCACCCATTACTGTCTGTCATAGGTTGGTACTGGAGAACTTTGCTACTGCAGGTATCATTACCATTAGTTAAAATTTATATATAATCAACCTATGTGAAGTGGACACTGATGTTTCTTCATGTCATTACTTTAGTTAATGTGGCTTTGTCTTTTTTTTAATGATACTTTTTGTTACAAACTTGTTGTTACACACTTTCCTTCTGAGATTTTTATAGTGTTAATATGTTAATTGTTTTCAGGCTTTGGAACTCCTATATCGCCAACAGTGGACTTCCGCTGATGGACTGGGAGTTCTGATAATATCGCCGACCCGGGAACTGGCATATCAAACCTTCAAGGTTCTGCGTAAAGTGGGAAAGAATCATGAGTTCTCAGCTGGTCTTGTCATTGGAGGAAAGGTGTGTCCTCTCTTGGAGTTTGCTATGTGGAATCATAATTGAGTAGTATGTTAAGTACTAGTTTAGAAAGGAAACCCTGGGATCAAAAACTCAGGGAAGAGAACAGTTAATGGGAATATATCAGCGATCCACTTGTTTTCTTGTGTGTACTCTGTATCTTTTGAAGCTTTTGCATATTTACAATCTTCCCAGGTTCCATGACTGAGTGGACCTTCCTGCCAAGCCTTCCAGGACTGTCTTGTGAATTTAGATTATTCTGAAATAACATTTTGCTTAGGCCGTAAGTGTGAGCATGCTGAAGAAATGGCGATGTATCTGTGGAAAGAGGAGAGGTTGCTCCTTAACTGTTCCTTCTAAAAATTACCAGTAGGTTAAGCTGACTTGACCATGTCTGGTACTGGGCTTCTAGTTTGAACAAGTAGAGCTAAGCTGGTTTAACTCCTTTTCAGGATCTGAAAGAAGAGTCTGAAAGAATACACCACATAAATATGCTAATTTGCACTCCAGGACGGCTTCTACAACACATGGATGAAACTTCATATTTCTATGCATCTGATCTGCAAATGTTGAGTAAGTTTTTTAAGTACTTGCAAGTATTTGGGAATATTTTGTAACAGTTCATGGAGCACTGTATGGAGCACTTTCTTGGGTAAAAAGTTTATCTTTGCATGGTATGTAAATGGAATGGCATTTAAGCTCACACATGTCCAAATTAAATTAGAAAACAGCAAAGCCACTTTCTTCTTTGTACTTTCTCTGAAGCTGTTGCTGAGCATGCTTTCCTTAGGGTGATAAGAACAAGTAGGTGAGTTAGTAAGGAAATCAAGCACAAATGTAGTGTCTCATATAATCCTTTATATCTTTATATCCTTTATATAGCCAAACTTTCCTTTCTGGCTATAGCTCTTGTGTTTTTCCTGACATGATCGTTAACTATCTATAATGAATATTCATTGCAGTGTGTGTATTTTGGACCAGTTCTATAAAACATTTTTCTTTGTATTTTAAGACAGATTTCTGCTCCTTTTAATATTTTGTTAGCATTGTTAACATTGTTCATTTACATCCTTCCAACCTGAACAAAAATTTTCAGTGTAATGAAAAAGTTTGCCTGCCACTAAGAACTGCATAATCATTAGCATAGCTTCAGGAATGTAGAAGCAATTAAGAAGCTAACGAAGCTGATAAAATGTGGAATTATGCTTGCTACACTTAGTACAATTCATGGCAGACAAAAATTGCATTAAATGTAGGCTCTTTTCTTAAGACTTTGTCTCTGTTCTACTCGGTTTATATCTTGTATTTCAATGGTAAATTTAACTTAGGTAAAGGAGAGTTTTTTTGCTCTGTCATGAATAGTACAGCACTGTTTTATGTTCTGTGCTCCTATTTCAGTAATAGGAAAGGGAGTCTGTTTACAAATTGCTGAACTGTTTATTTGAAATGCTGAACTTTTTGCTTCAGTGTGTGAAACTGAGGGCTGTAGTGCATAGATTATGGGAAATGCTGTGATTTCTATTGCAGGTTGTTTTAAAACATTTTATGAAATACATGAATATCTAAAGAGAATCCTGTTATATACAGTAATTAAGTTAATCTCTGCAGTATAAGTACAGATGGAATTTTGTACTATATAGATTTAATGTAGGGGTTTTTTTAATAATTAAATCTAAAACCAGATTTTCTCAACTTTATCCCTCAATCAAGTTCTTGATGAAGCTGATAGAATTCTAGACATGGGGTTTGCTGATACAATGAATGCAATCATAGAAAATCTACCTAAGAAACGCCAGACCTTGCTTTTTTCTGCAACACAAACAAAATCAGTGAAGGATCTTGCACGTCTGAGTCTGAAAGATCCAGAATATGTTTGGGTTCATGAGAAGGCCAAATTCAGGTATGTTGGGCTATTTTTTTTTCTGAGGGGTTAAACAGATAGTGGTTCTACTTAACTGCTTCTCTGACTGTCAGTTTCCTGAATCAAAAGGGTTTTTTTGCATCCTCCTCCTTTCTGCAGTGTCTACTGTGTGTTTCCCTGAAAGCAAGAAGTTTCCAGATAAGAGGGGACTAGTTCTGACGGAATCATTACAGGGAGGCTGAACCTGTGCTTGTCTCGTGTCTCCTCAGGCAGCTTCTCAAACTGGACATTTTTTTCCTTGCGAGGAAGCACCAGAGTGGATTATAGCCTGAATGGAGTAGTGTCCTAGCAGCACTCAGTTCTGAATTGCTCCTTTTTTGTTGTTTGGCTTTCTTGCCTCCTGCATGTGCATACTTGCTATGCAGAACCACCACATCTGTTGCACAAACACGGTTTGTCTGTGTGCCGTTTATAAATCTGGCTTTCCAAGGAAATGCAGTGCTAGTGGGAAAATGCAGAATGGCAGCAGTCCTGTTTGTGTGTTCAGTATTAGATGCCCATAAGAAAGCATGTGGTGGTAGTGCATGTGCAGTAAGTCTTGTGGCTTCCTGATGTGCTGCATGTTCTGTGCGTGTTTAAGACTCTGCCCTTTGCACACAAAATAAATTTGTCATACCTTACAGTTTGGAGCAGGATGGGAGGCCCTTGCTAGGAATGAAGTATGTGGTATCACTAAATGAAAAAATATACACGTTGCTTTTTGGCACATTATTTTCTTTTGAAATTGAAATGAAGCATGTTATTTACTTTGCATTTCTGTGGGCTCGATCATCTGAATGTCAAATTGCTTATGAACATGGATGATTATTTTTCTGCTCTTCTGTGAAATATGCATATATTTCCATATATAAAATGCAGGGGAAAGGTGAAGCATTGTGTTAAAAATGGCTTTTCCAAGAGCAAACAAGAAATCATCAGGAAAATGCACAGCAGAACCACATTGAATCTTGCGGGAGTTTTAACTATTTGATTTGATTATCTCTGTATTGTACTGCAAATACCTTTTTTTAATCAGCAGTACTGTCAAAGGCATCTGAAATAATCATGATTGCCAGAAAAAAATCTGTGATTAATATCTTCTTAGCAGAAGAGGATATATAAGCCTAATGTGTATTCTTCATTTTGAGGGCTGACTCTACATCTGTTTCACGGATCTCACATGTTTTGTGAAGTCTGTTTTTAAGTACATTTAATTTTTTTAAATATTTGGGAGAATGCAATTAGGTAACAAACTGAAACAGAAAAAAGGAAAGTATTAATTTGTTTTAAAATTTACTGCCTTAGTAGTGAAAGGTTATTGCCTTATGAAAATTTCCTGTGAAAGACTTTAAAAGTGAAAAGTGCTATGGCATAATTGAACTTGAATAGCAGAATAAAAACTGGAGGAGTCTCCTGTAATTTCATCCTCCCAAGTGACCACCTTTAGAAAAGTAATTTTGAATACCTTTGGTGTGTTTAGAGTGAAGCAGAGGGACTGTAAGAGATGAGCATTTAGGTGTGTTTCAAGGGCAAATTTGCCAAAGAACTTTTTGTTGTTTTATTAAGAGCAGAAATGTGAGTAAAGATGACAATTCAGAGCTTTAGAAAGTTACCTTGCGTATCAGGGTAATCAGTAGAAGTACATCAGTGCTATTTTTTCATGCATGATTAGACTCTGCTTTGACATTGCTTTAAGCACAAATGATGCCTTAATAGGACTAATAGAAAAAATTGCATTTAAGTCAAGGCAATTTGAATGTCGCTGCTTAGACATGGAAAGAGTTTGCCTTGCTAGTAGTAAATGAATTTAGAAGTAATGTCAAAAGTCATCTGTGCCTCCTCACTGGCTTTTAGTAAGGAAATTGATTCATCTTTCAAGAGTAGCTTTCAAGTGGAGCTGCTAAGACTTTTTCCTCAAAGTGGGGGAACTTTCCAGCCTGACTCCTTTTCTTTTCTCCTCTTTTCTGAGTATCTATAAGACACTCTTGACTTAAAAGAAAGGTCAAGCATCTCCGTAAATGTATCTAAATATACTTTTTTGGTGTGGTTTTGCTTTGGTTTTGTTTTTCTTTTTTTTTTAGTACCCCAGCAACTTTGGATCAGAATTATGTTGTCTGTGAGCTTCAGCAAAAAGTAAACATGTTATACTCTTTCCTGAGAACTCATTTGAAAAAGAAGAGCATTGTGTTTTTTGCAAGCTGTAAAGAGGTATGGCTTTTTCCCCCCCCTCCCCCCATAGCATTTTAAAGCTAATAAAATGAAGATATTAATAAAATATTAATAAAATATTAATACAATGAAGATTTCAAGGCACCAGAGAGGTGAGATTCTGGACTAGTTTGCAATAGGAAATTGGAGGAACAAAACAACACCTACTCCTGTAGACGTGTCATGCAGGGCCTGGCTTCTGGATGTTCGGCGACCCAGGCTCAATGGAAAAAGGTTCTGGAGACTCAGCCATTTTTATGCTCTGCTGTTAAAAATGAATGCTAAAATTATTGTCAGTTGGTCAGTTAGTTTTGTCTCATGACACATTTTGTAGTGTGCTTACACAGTACTTCAGGAGGTGTACCTGGTTTCTTTACAAGCTTTTAAGCCTGCCTATTTGAGAAATTATGATTGTGAAATAGTACAGCAATAGGTTTTTCTTACATAGGAAGTAATCCTTCAAATCCTCGTATAAATATCCTGGGACCATTCTGTTGAAGCTACTTGTATGTGTTTATGTGGCGCAGGTATTTATAACTACTCCACGTATCAAGTATTTTACAACATACAATGGTATAGTAAATATTCATTGCCGTTCTTCCACTTGTGTAAGAGGTTACAATATTTTTGTTGTTCTGCAGAGTGAAGCAGTAGGTTTAGTTGTACGGAGGTTCTCTGAGCTGCAGCTGTTCCTGCAATAGACACAGTTTCTGTAACTATTTTCTTAAAATAATATTACATAGCACCCTGCTCTAAAATGATGTTGCATCATAGGTACTGTATGTAAGAGTAAACAGGCTGATTTTGTAAGAGAAACTGTTGAAGCTTGAAATAGTAAACTGAGACTGTAGACTGCTTTGAGTTGCAGTATAGAACACAACACCCCTCCAGTATTGTCTCAAAGCAGTGCTTCTTGGTGGACTTCTCGTACTTTGGTCCCTTGCATACAGCCTAACTAGTCACGTCCCAAGTCATTCTTGCTGTTAGCTACTCTGGTTTCTTTTAGGAAATGTCATCAAAAGGCATGCCAATCTTCTTCCACAGCTGGTTTCTTCTTTTATATTCTTTAGTACCTGGGTGTGTTGACAAAGTCTCAAAATAGCATCTCTTGTCAATGATATGGAGAAAAGTTTATTTATTTTGACGTACTAAATCAGTTCCTGTATACTGTATATGATCTTTGCAAGTTTAACATTGCATGGTAATTTCCCCCCTCTCCCGATTTGTTGGATAGGTCCAATATCTGTTCAGAGTTTTCTGTAAGCTTCAGCCTGGTCTTCCTGTACTGGCACTCCATGGCAAGCAGCAGCAGATGAAGAGAATGGAAATCTACACTTGCTTTGTTCGGAAAAAGGCAGCGGTACTTTTCGCTACAGATATTGCAGCTCGTGGTCTGGGTATGTACCCACAGAAGCAGTTATTCACAAAGTGATGACCTAACCCTGTTGAGGCTTTATCAGACTTTATACTCTGAAGACCAGCTTGATTTGTGAAAAATGAAGCTGTAGTCTGCTTAGGAGCTCACTAGGGTAACTCAAAAAAGAGAGATGCATCTTAGAGTTCTGCTGTTTCTTTACTGAAGAGGCCCACTTAATCTGTGCTTATTTTTTCTTTTTTTCCCAGAAGAACTTTTGTTGGATGAAAATGATGATGTATTTGCTTACTGCATGCCATAAGGCAAGATTTTAGCAGTTTTTAGTATTAGTGATATGCCTGTATCCTGTGGGTTATTCCAAAGGATATGAAAAATTACTAACCTACCAGTATGTGGAAAGAACTTTTAACATCTGAATTATGAATGGCTTTATATAGGACTGTGTTGTGTAAAGAGATAAAAAAATAGATGGGGGTAAAAGCAAATATATTTATAGGATTTATTTTGAGCCAAGAGTTTCTTACCTCTGGGCATTACCTGCTGAATTATGATTTACTTCTTTGGACTTCTTTTTTCTTTTCTTTTTTTTTTCTTAGTACTTGGAGGCATTTGGGTATGACACAAGACTTTTCAGGAGTTCACTCATTGTTTCAGATAGCAAACTCCGTTGTCCAAAAATGTGAGGTTTTGTCATTATGCTACAAAAGAAGAGAAGGTGCTCTAAAAGATGAAGGCAGAAATGAAAACTTTATCAAAACTTCTATACTGCTGAAATGTCACCAGTGAGGATCTAATTTGCGTGTGGTTGGTTGGTTTTAGAGCGTGGGTATAAATGTGGAATACAGCATAGCTACAGACTTGGTCAGGAAGTAATTCAAACTTAGTCCCGGGCAAAGCATGCTGCTGCTTCATGAAGTACAGCAGTTAGAAAATGCTTATTAATAATATCATCCGCAGTCAGTGTTGACTTCTTTGTCAGTCTTGGTCACACACCCCCCTTGACTCCTGCATCTTTGAGAGGAACTGTGGTATTTCTGTATGTGACAGCTGAAGTGCTGTCTCACCACAGCTGACTTCAAATCCCAGTGGTGTAGGATATTAATAGTCTGAGTGAAAAGTGGGTTAGATATTGTTATTTAGTTGTTACATATAGTGGTGTTTTATCATCTGTGTGACCCAAAGCATGTCTGTTCTTGTCAAGTGTGAAATGACGCTCCATTCATTGTACTGTCATAGTTTAGGAAATGAAGACACAATTAATTTTAACTTTTTTTGTTGAAGAGAATGATTGTTTATGTATGCTAATACATGCAATTAATTTTATTTTTATTTCAGAGGTTGAACCCAATGACTGTAAATGGGGTCCAAATGATGCTTCTTACAGGAATTAATGCTTCAAAATAATATGTCGCTCTTGAATAGGAGGTTTTTCAGTACACTGAGCTTAAATATTGACATATTTTTTTTCTTTATACAGATTTTCCAGCAGTGAACTGGGTCATCCAGTTTGATTGTCCAGAAGATGCAAACACATACATCCACAGAGTGGGAAGAACAGCCAGGTTTGTTTTCCCTTTTCATTAGTATTTTAATGTTTAAAACTAGATCATTGTAGGGAGACATAATTGGCTAAAGATTCACTCGAAAAAAATCAAGATATAAATTGGAAACAGAGAAAAAGGCTGTTATCACTAAAAACCCCATTTGATTAGTTAAGAACAATGATTTAACTTAATGATTTCTTAGCTTCAGAGACTTGCTACAGCAGACAAAAAACATCTCTGGTTCTTTCATCCGATCAGGGAAGATTAATAGTGAGGAAACAGAAAATCTTTTGTACTTGGCAGGATTACCTCAAAGGCTGAGTTGAGCATATTTGTGAGTGGAAAAGCTTGTTTTGCCACTGACACTTATAGTTAAATAAGGTTTTAGGCTGTGGATCTAATTCCTTAGTGTCATTGAAGACTCTTCAAAAGAATGGAAATATTTCTTCCTTATTTTAATTTGGGGAGGAAGGAATCAAATAATGTTAATTACAGGTTAAATTTTTAATTTTCTAAGTCTTTTGTAGAATTACATTCTTAGGCATAGCTTTAGTTTAAATATTTGTGACTAAGTCTTTATGATGGAAGGGAGTTACCCAGCTACACTATTGAAAACCAGGTCCTTGATCTCTGAAGTAGATTTTTAACAGAAACAGGAGCTGTCACTGCATATAATTCAGTGAATCAAAAACTTTAAACAATTATCTGAAAGATGAAATGCAAGACCTGGCATTATATCTTGTTTATAATTTAATTCGTTTGTAGTAGGGTTTGCAGTATTGGCAGTTGTCAAACCTAATGACAGAACAGTTGCTTAGAGTAGGACTTCAACATTATAGAAATTTGAGATCTGTGTTCGTGGATCAGAAGGCTATAAATTTTCGTGACCATCTCTTTCAAAATGTGGAAGTTCTGTGTTTCATTGTACTTGGTAACATTTCTGCCCCATTCTGTCATGTGCTTTCCATTTTCTGATCTACCTGCTGTAGTAGAAGGGAACAATAAGTTTTCAAATGCTTTTGAAAAAAAAGCTATCAATGAAAAAAAACAGTGAATGTTACATATAATTAGATAAACCACCTACCTATTTTGCTAAACTAAAATTTAGATGTAATCTTATGCACACCAATTGAGAGAAAAGCATATAGCCTTAGTTAAAATTCTGTGGTGTTTTTTATTTCTTCCCCTTTTTTTTTTTTTTTTAATTCCTGAGTGGTTTCCGCAGAAGGCTGGTAATTTTGTCTTTATGGCATATTGTCATCATATGAAAGAAAACAATATATTTGGCACTGTTTAATTGCCAGCTTCTAGGAGCCTTGTTGAGCTCTTCCTGAGCCGTGTCACTGAGCTAAAACACCTCTTGAGTTGTAATCCTCAGGCTTTTTCCCAATTCTCATTAGGAGCTGAGAAGAGCGATTGTAAGTAGTTTAGCGCAGGGAAACAGCTCTGAAGAGCTACAAAGACAACTATCTCCCCTTTTTCATAACGCTTTTATTCAAGTGTCACTCTGAGGAGGATGTTAGCATGGCAACCTTAAGGGCCTGTCTTCAGTGGCCTCTTAAATACAATCCTCTATGATTCCTCAAGGAACAGATTTAGACAGAAAATTGGGGCAGAGATTCTGTCTCGTGGGCCGAGGGCTGTGCTGGATGCCTCACCGGGCTGTAGTTTACATTTCCTTTTACGTGAATTTTTCAGTAGGCAGACCTTATAGAAATTGGGAGTGCATCAAAGCAAGTTGTTTGAGCTGGCAGGATAGTGACTAATAGTGAAACAAATTCCTTTTGTAGGAAGAGCTTCATGGGTATTTCCTGTTTCTTAATGTGATACAAACATCAAGGCAGGTTCTACCTATGCTGAGTATTAATTTTGAAGAAACATACAG
Source organism: Neopelma chrysocephalum (assembly GCF_003984885.1). NCBI lineage: Eukaryota > Metazoa > Chordata > Aves > Passeriformes > Pipridae > Neopelma > Neopelma chrysocephalum. Next base: position 9,112,171 of record NW_020897702.1, on the reverse strand, counting down.
ACTTTCTCCATCTTTAAGGTAAAGCAGTCCTGGAAAGAGGAAAGAAATTCGTTCAGGAAACTTAATGGCATGAAATAAATCTTTGAAAATAAAACAAGGCAGATGTCTAATAATTTTAAGTGAATACTGTATACTAAGTAAATATGCTAATGCAGTTTTAGATGTGGATAGTTGAGAATGTACTTCTCAGTGAAATCTGAGTGTTGAGTAGGAAGCTTCACTTGTTTTCAATAGCTGCAGTTAGTATGAGAAGCTTATGTTTCTTCTAGAAACTTGATAAAAATGAACTGAACTGCAGTTTAGTAGTCCTTGTTAATGAGGTTAGAGATCATTGCAAATTTTCATGGGTTATGACAGTGTATAATTGCATGGAATGAAAGCTAAATTAAATATCTCAGCTAAATTAGAGGCTGTGTTAAACTATAATTAAAACTGAGATGCCACATACTGTTTACTTTTGAAATAAACTTATTTTTTGATACAAAGGTAAATATGAAAGTCAGGAGAGAAACTGTGTTGGGGATGGGGCTGAAAAACCTTTGACTAGCGATCATGGATATGTTTCCAGATCTGTTTTACAGTTTTGCAAAGCTTAATCTAAGATGAAAGATTATTTTTAAGTGGATCAGACCTCTGTGTTCCCTAAGTAGCATTTCACTTGTATTTTATCCTGTTGAAGAACATAAATTGCAACTCCTGCATTTTTGATTTATTGTAAAGTAAGATCAGGAAAATCTGGGTGTTGTCCAGTAACGCTTTTACTTTGTAGTAGAGTTGACATATATTGAGTGGTTTGGTTGTTTGTTTTTTTTTTCTTGTAAAGTTGAAATGTATGCTAGAATTGGAGTGATTGGAAGCTGTTTCTTCCAACTGCTTTTAAAGTATTTATTTAAAGTCCTTACTGGTTCAGTAAAATTCTAAAATATTGACAATATCATTGGCAGTGCCATAAATATTTCTGACTATATTTTTACCACACATTCTCTTTGAAAAATCTGTGATTTAAAATACTAGATCAAAGTGTTTTCCTGTTGGTTTTAGTTTCAAAAATTCTAAACAAAAGCTGCTTGTAGCAATAGCCTGCAAAACTAATTTCTTCCATTTCTTAATTTCTATTAATGCTTTCTATTCTGTAACCTATGAAGCCTATAGTTGGTCAATTTTATGAAACAAGTTACAGTGCCACTAGGGGACAGCAGAAGATAATAATTTTTGAAGCACATTGATGCTCACTTTTTTCCCTAACTGTTTTTTCAATCATAATTCTATGGCATGAGGAAAACATATAGGGATATATTGCTTTCAGACATGATTGCACTGATGAGACAAGATACCAAAAAGTCTATTTTGTCTTTTTATTCATGTGTGTATATCTTTTACTTTGGATGTACCTAAATCCTGGCACGTATCAGTAATTAATTTCTTTTTTTCCTAGCATTGTGTTCCTCCTTCCACTTAATTTTTTTTTCCTTCAGACGAGACTATTAAAAACTGTTACTTGAGTTGAGTGATTTTTCTGTCAGGAATCTTTTTTAAATACACCGACAGTGGAATGTTAAACAGAATAAATCTCTTCACTCTGTCATTTTTATCTGTGGTGTGTCCAGAGTTATATATAAGGTTTAGGTCTGACTGGCACAGACTTCTGATGGAATTTAATCCAGGCTAGTTGGTTAGGTTTCTTAGGTGCTTAAACTGATTTAGGAAAGTAATTGTAATTTTGTTGTTGTTGTTAAACATAGTGTGCACACAGGCATGCAAGTTCTGTCTAGCTCTGCTATGCTTTTTTTCCTTTTAGTAAATTATGCTCTGAAAACAAATGGAATAATAAAAGTCCATCTTCTCAAAGCAGTATACTCTGTTATCTGCCATCTTTGTACTGGCTGGTATGATGATTAGAGCCAAAGAGGTATGAGTAAAGGCTTATAAGATCTATGGGTTTTTTGATGCCTTGGGAGTAGAAGAGAACACACGCACATGTCAAATTATGGAAAGGTTAAAGGAGCAGGTCATAGAATGATCTTATTCTGTCATGGAGTATAATGCTTTGAAGCTTATTAGTGCTCATTGGGGCTCTACTTAAGTAATTGCACATTATATGTGTGAAAGTGAGACTAATAAGCCTTTAGAATAATGTGTCAGTAAAGCATTTAAAAGTGTGAGTGACTTAATGGTACCTTTTTCAATGGTGGAAACTTGATTTATTTTTTTTTATTTGGGAAAAATATCCCAGGGATGCGTGTCCTGAATAAACAGCATAGCCAAGATGACAGCTCTTTATTTGACTGTATTTCTTTTCTTTTTAATTTTAAGACCCACCGAAGCACTTTTACCGTTGTTTCTTTAAAAATAAATGCAGTATTAAGACCATCTCATATTATATTGCAGTCAAGTCATCTTCCTAACTCAAGTTAGGTTAAAAATAGCTGGTAGTGGAGGTCATAAGAAATTGTTGACACCACATTTAACTCGCAATTCACATTATTAAATTCTCTAAAATTAAACACTGTATCCTAGCTACATTCTTGACAGTGGCCTGTGACGCTGCAGTTATACTGACTGGCCCTGTGTTATCTGTTAGAATTCTTTTAATAGTGGAATAGTATGAATGTTCCTTTACACTGAACAATTAAGTGGCTAAAGTTATTACCTGCTGACATGAAGCTGCAATACCGTAGCTGTGATAAAAAATTAATAAGCACATGTATTTTAACTCAGTAGAGTGGACACAGCTGCAGTGGAAAACAGATTGCTTCCTGTCTAGGCTGGAGGATCCAACAACCTTCCAAGGCCTTTTTGAATTCAGTTTATTCTAAGATTAGCATGACAAGATTGGTGAGCAACTGCCTGTTCTTGTCCATTATTTCTTGTGACTAGCAAACAGGGACACTGACCTTGTATGACTGAATGAAGGGGATGGTCGTTTTGTGGTAAAAATAAAACCCAGTTGGTTCTCAGAACTTGACAATAGGTATAAGTGGGCTACTGTCTGGACAGCAGAAGGAAAAGGATATTAAGTGATCAGAGGAGAAGAAAAAATAAACTATGAAGCAATCTCTGACTTAGTAGCAGTATTTACTGATAATTTTTTGGAGATACTGAATTAAGGTTTATGCAATGGAGAAACAGAAGTGAACAAACCATTAGAAGTGACCTAAAGCAAAAACAGAAACGAAAGCCAATTCACGTTTTGTTGTTTGTTTTAAATACTCTGTGGGACGTCAGACTGTTCACAACCCATGCATGGGAAAGAGCTCTTCTCCCTGGCTGAATCAAGGACCCAGCAGTGAATGTGGACTGTCAGCTGTGTTTGCTCAGCTGTGAACAGCAAACACACTTTCTGGTCTTTTTATTGGTCTACTTTGGTAGGACTTGCTGTAGATGGTACAGCACTGTTTCAGTTCACAGTGCATACAGATATCTTGTTAAAAGTTAGTTGTTTTAAAGAAAAATATCTATTACAAAAAGAGGCAATTGATCCTGTAGATGAGATAGAAATTCCAATATGCACTTATTTTTTGTGCTCATTTTTAATTTAAAAAAATAGAATACCACATTAATATTGTGAGAAAAATCTCTCCTTTCGATTTATGAAACGGCAAAAAAAATACTTGCAGGACAAGGAAACTTGCAGCAAGAAATCCTTTATTGCAGCGCTGGGTGCAGTCCCAAGCCACACTCCTGGAAAAAGCACGCATGGTTTGAAAAACACGCTCCCTTTGTACCCTTGGCCACCTAAGATGTTGAATATTCAACAGGTAACAGGTATTTTACCTTAAAAGGTAATTTTTTGAATTCGGGAGGGGGTGTCACCCTCCCTCCTGATTGATTGGTGACATACCCCCCCGTACATGCACAGGGGGGTCCTGCACACAAAGACTTGCCATGTGGCCAGAGTATATTTTCCATTTTTTATATATTTTATCCTACCTCAACCGCGACATTCCTGTGGTGTCAAGCCCTGACGGGGCCTTTCACCTTAAAATCTTCACGAGGCGCCTAAAATTCCTGAAATTAAATGAAAGAGAAGAAAAAATCCCAACACCCCCTGCTTCCCACTTAAATCAATTTACTTATAATAAAACCAGATTCCTTTATTTCTCATAATATGAAAGAAACATGGCAGTGTAGAAGGTATGATAAACGGTAGATAAAACTTTTCTTGCTCCTTGGCTTGGAAAAATAATGTTTTCTTGGTTTGAAGCTTAGATTTCACCAGTCCTACTCATGTCAGAAGACCCAGAAGGTAATATAATTGGAAACAAAGTTTTGTCTGAATTGAGCCTGCTATGGGAGACCTAAAATGTGGTTTTTTAAAGAAATATATTTAGAAATGGTAGCTTACCTAGTCAGATTTAATAGTTGAATTTTAAAACAAAATTTGAATTATTGTGTTTCTGTGGAAGACCTTAGGGGTACATATGGATATTAGTTTCTCTTTGTTGAAGGAGAGTGTGTGGGTGAACAAATTTATTTGTATGTGTATCAGATTGAAATAGATCTATTCAGAATAAAACTGTCCATTTTGATATGTTTTGGATATATTTTTATAGATGTCTCATATTGTTCCTTTACATTAAGAGAGTACAATACAAATGCCTGCATCAATGAAATGTTTCCTTCACTATTTTTTAAAAAAATGAAATTAATTTAAAAATTAAATATAAATTACATGCTAGAAATAATAGGACTTGACTCAAACTTTTTTTTCTAATCCATCATACATTAGATATGATTGCTAGGTTATTAGCTAACAATTCACTGCCATGTTTTTTCATCTTTGCAAAGGTAAATCTTTGCCCTAGAAGCCAGAGTCTGTGCTGCTTTTTTTGTATTTTGCTCGTCAATTTTTCCACATGATGGAATTGTCTTCTTCTGGATTCTTTATGGAAACTAAAATGATATTCAGAGTCTGAAAGAACATTATTGTTGCAAAATCAAGTGGTCCAGAATATTTCTGTTTGGAGAAGAGTATGAATGGTGTATAGTGGACAAATGATCGTGTTTTATGATGAATAACTTGGCTTTACAGTCGACGTAACTATTAAATAGTTTTGTATTAATTGCTTGGCAACCATATATGATGAACAAAGGGTCCATCGGAAGAAGAGAGAAAATACATAATTAGAGTGTATTACAATGCACATTGTTTTTCATGCTATTCCAAATGCTCGACTTACTAACCTTAATGTTTTAAGGATAGCAGTCTCTTGCTTGCTTTGGTAAATCTCCAGTTTTGATCTGGGTGAGAAAGAGACAGTTGAGAAGTTGATCTGGCTTCCTTTGTGCCCAGTTTCCTCTCTCTGAATGGATCTACTGTGGAGAGTTTCTGCAATGCTAAAGTATCTGAAGGTAGCTCGTTTGCTTGGAATGCAAGACTTTTTAGGAATGAGCTTTGATTTGAGCTTACAAGTTTTGCAGGGATGCCTTACTTCCTTCTATGTCTTTTGACAAATGAGATGACAGCATATGTTGATGCTATCCATACTGGCCCAGTTGGGCTAAAATTAGATCTTTAATCAAGTCAATTTGGTAAAGTCCCATTTAAGTTACAGATTAAAAAAACCCCAAAAATACTTTTTTTTTTGAGTATGGTGGTAGATGTGTGACCTCCAAAGTATAAAAAATTTTATACTTAAGGTTTCCTGCATGTTTGTGTGTGGTAAATATCTTCAGAAACATTATCACTTCATTTATATTGCGTTTCTTGTAATGGGAAGTATTCCAATTCAGGAAACTGTTATGTAAGTATCTTTATCTCTGCAACCCTCCTCCGCCAAATTTTATGATTATCTCATCATCTCACTTTTCTCCTTTGCCAGTTTTTAAAATAGATTATTTTTTGTTGCCAAACAAAGCAGAAATATTGCCTTTAACTGTTGAAATTTGGCATCAATTTATGTCTTGTGAAATACAGATGCTAGGGAAACATGTTGTAACACATCTGTTCAAGACAACCTGTATAACATTTCCTGTAAGGTCTGTATACCCGTGCAGGTTATCCTTATGGTTCCCCCTCCATGCCTTTTTTCTTACTGGATGTCTGCGTTAGAGCAGAACACTGGTGCCCGATGACCATCAATCAGTTGGTTCCCATTCCTATTTTATTCTGGTATCACTGCAACTCGTATGTCACTGACAGCTAAAATGTGGTGCATTTGTCTGATCTATACGTTACAATGGTCATGGCAAGGATGTAGAATTACTCTGAGTGTAGCTAGAACAAGCTCAACTGTAGCTGCCTGGCAAGGGGAGATTGATTAATAACCACAGTACATTTTTATCTATTATTTATCTATTTTATCTGTTTCCTTTGGGATAATGGTAATATTGTTTGCTTTAATAGTATTGCAGGGGTATATGCAGCTGTTGACTAGATCTGATCAAGGGTGGATTAAGATAGGTTAGATTAGGCAACAATTGAGTGTCTATTCGGCCTGTATGAAAAACATTTTTTTTCTCATCCTGTCTTCACTGGATTGTTGCCATGATACTTCTTCATGCTTGATACCAGCTGTTGGCTCACTAGTTTTTAGCAGAAGTTTAAGATAGATTCTGTCATGGTGAGTAAACTGTCCTCTTGATTTTAGTGCTTTATTTGATTTTTTTGATGTGAAATGAAACTATTTGGCAACACTTTCTGTTTCTTTGCTATGGAAATGGTGTTCTTAACATTTTTAAACTGTTTTTCTCTACTTCTAATTAGCTAGTACTACATTGTCCTAAATAGTTTATCCCACTTCCTTCTTGTCCTGCCTTTGGTGCTTGCCCTTGATTGTAAGCATCTTTCTTTTTCTCATCTGCAGTCAGTGTAAATATAACATTCCTACCCTTTACTTTATAGTGCTAAGCTTCCTCACTTGTAAGTAAAGATTGAGTTGCAGAAAAGTTACTTGCCTTTTTCGTAAGTGTTGAAGCCAGAAGATGATAGAAAATAAGACAGATATGAACTAGAAGTATGTGAATTTTTTTGCCCCCAAAGACTTTCTTCAAGTAAGATGCAATTTTCCATAGAACTGGAATGAATTGTGTCTTGTATCCTTGAGACTGTTAAAATCATAGTGCAAAGATGAGTCCCTGCTCTTGTTTCTTGGTCACCTTGAGGAGATGACAAGATAAGTAATATTATCAATTACTAAACAGTCCAAGAAAGTTTGATTACTTTAAAGTTTTTAATTTGTTTTTCTTCAACAGAGTCAAAGTGCATACTTAGTGAATAATAAATCACCAGAGTGAATTAGCATTTTAGGACAGATGTTTGGTTTTGGTCATGATGGTGATAATTTTAGCTTGAAGGATGCAGTTGGCAAGAATGGAGGGAACTTCTCCTAATGTCTACTCATCTGCAGAAGGAGTAGTCCTGCTGAAGAATTACAGTAGCTGAGATTAATTTTTTGCTGCTTTATTATCTATAAAAGTTTAAAGGTTTTATCTCTCTGCTGAAAATAATTATGGAAATGTTCTTTTGTTTGCTTTAGTGGAGAATTTTATTCCTGTAGGATATTGAAGAATGTTCTTTTCTTCTATGATTTAGACATTGTGATGAAAAGAAATTTTGAGCAAATCTAAGTTTTTGTCATTGTTTATGCCAGTTTTTAGTAGCTTGTGCTTTCCTAAACTTGCCAAAATAGAAGCTTTGAGTATGAGAGACACTGAGAGAGCATTTTCGAAAACTTAAATTTTCCACCAGAGCCTCCCTTTTCAAGATTATCTTTAACACCATAATTTTCTGATTAGCACATTACAAGTTTGTTATTTTCTTTTTTGAGAAATAAGATAATACTCTGCCGAACTACAACTGCTTTTTTATAGGCTGCATTTTGCTTTCTTTACCTAAATGTCCATTGGGGATAATGAACAGATACAAACCTTCCCAGATGATACTTAAGTTTGTTTTGCTTTTAGCTTTGCTAATTCTGTAATGTATTAATTTTCATTTTTAGCTCTGAAGAACAGTGTTATTATTAAACTGTTTTAAATCACACACTTAGGATAAAAATGGGCAAAGACTATTCCTTCAAATACATTTAAACTATTGGCATTTGAAGGAGAATGTTTCCAAAATATCTAAGGAAAAGGATTTCACAGCATCAATAGTTACCAGATGTCTTTCAGTCCCTTGGAATTTCTGAAGGCATAGCTCTGAGAAATTTTTCTATGTTGGTTTGGTTTTTTGTTGTTTTTTTTTTTTTCTTTCTTAGTAGGTGTTTGAAAACCTGTCATGTTTTTATCTGTTTCCATGTGATCGTGTCTTTACTTAGCTACCGTACTATTTTCTCTATGTAAAGGCTTTGCAAGTTTTAATGTAAACATTGAAATAGTTGTTGTCCATATATACCAGATATAATGCTTGTTTTCTTTTTGTGAATTATCTATGAGATGTGCCTTTAGGATTTGTACTTTCTGAAAAGATAACTGACTTAGCATATAGTGAGTTTAGCACTAATAACATAAGGCCACCTTTTAAAGTTCAGAATGAAGGTGTATGTGATCCTGCATCCTGTTTTCAGATGCCCTTGTGGATACTGCAGGAAAGCTATAAAAGCAAAACAAATGTAGAATGATATTTCCTGTATGTATCATTCCAGAGTTCAGGTTTGTGGCTTGTAGAGAGGATATCTGCGCACTCTGACCCTCGATAAGTATTTCTTCTGTGATTTGTATGACACAGGCCCTTCACAGTGTGTTTCACACTGAATCAAAGAGATATGAAAATGAAACAATTAAAGAATGCCAAGTCAGAAACTCCGGGATAAGAAATGCCACAAGCAACAAAACTACACAAATCACTTCATGTGTTTGGCTAACTTCAAGGAATCTGAATAAATCATCCTTCGCAGAGGTTTATATAGTACAGTCAAGACTTTTCTTCTTGACAAATGGTGAAGATTGTTGAGAGACTAAACAGACATTCTTTCCAGATATCAGATCATTCACAAAGCTTTTGTTGGAATCCTTTCCTTTCATATCATCTGCTTTGAGGAGAAGAGCAGAACTGTGTGTTATTCTGTACTCTAAAGCAGTGAGACTGGTATGGCAGCAGTATTATCTCTGTGTTCCTGTCTGGTAGATAAAAGAGAATATTTTCATCCTTCTTTCTAACGGTGCTTTGAGAGCTAAGGTTCTTTAGATGAATAATTAGCTCTCTTAGTATTATGATCATCAGTTTTTACAATGAAATGCAGAGTTGTCTAAGGTTCAGTGGCTTTCCAGGATTTCATTGCTTATTCCGGTAGTGACTGTGTCTGACAGGCACCCACCTTGTGGATATATCATGTGAAATTTGATTGGGTTGAAATATATAGAGCTTTCTTAAAAGGTGTACTTGGTCTGTGTAAGCAAGTCATTCCCAACCAACCAACATATTATTGTATAAAGGGCATAAACATTCACAGGTTATTTGGTCAGCAGTGACTTACATCCTCTTGTGCTGTTGAAAAAGGTAATGAATTGCCTTAAACCAAGCATATGTGTTGCTTTAGAACCCTTTTTTTAGAAAGATTTTATGCGCTGATATTTCTGCATTAGGAACATTTTAGGTCTACTGATGAAATGGATCAAGTCAGTACAGTTTTTGTATGGTACCAAAGTACTCTTACCAATACATGTATAACCAGCAAATTTACATGATGTTGGTATGTGACAGAGACTGTCCTCTGGTATCAGTTTTATTTCCTTGTAAAATTTCAAAATCTAGAATGTAAGGGTTAAAATTCCATGATGAAAACATCTACTAAACATTTGTAAATTATCTTTAAAAGTCAGTTTCCAAACCCATCATGTACAGAGAGAACACTGGGGGAAAAGAATCCCAGGCATCCAAGAGCATTTTGTTGTGATTTTTCAAATTCATCAAATGAAAGCAGAAAGCTGTAATAAAAGCTGTCAGACTGTTTTAACTGCAGATTTTGTTGCTGCTTGCATTGCTTACTGTGCTGTGACAGATAGTGTTTATAGTTTTCAAACAATTCTGCGGTACTCTTTTTGCCAACTGTTTATGCTTGGAGAAATGCGGGCTCCCTATATTCAACCTGAAATGATTTTTGTCAGTTAATGGTATGATTCTTGTTTGGTGGGCCTGAGAACATCCTTCTGTGCTCTCAGGCCTCTTTAGAAAAGGGAGTTTAAAGCTGCTCTACGTGGTAACTTACCAATCTTGTTTTGCTTTGTCCTACATATTGCTCCCATCCGTCAGATTCTGTCCAATTTTGGCATATTTCTGAAATTTAGTTGGATTTTTTTTTCTTAGTGAAGGACTTTATGTAATGTTGTCCTATCAATCTGTACCCTTATAATAAATGAAGAAACATAAATATGTAAATATAAATGAAGAAACAGTGTATGTGTTAGATATAGGCTGTGATAATGCATGCAAGCTCATCATTACTGCTTCTTCAGCAGAACTTATAACTGTTGTGTTGTTTGTTTACTAATGCTATTGGGTATTTTTTTCTACATGAGCGTCCTTAAGTCACTAAATTTGCCAAAAGAAGGAACTGAAATTTTCTTACACAAGAAGAAAGTGAACAAGAAGATGCTTTGAGAATAAAGTAGCAGAATTTTTATGTCTTTGCCAACCATGTATCTTGAGTAATTACCAGCTCATTTACATTTGATACAGCTGTTAAGTGCACTGAAGAATGAATTCTAGATATGTTCTTATCTGATCAGTCTGATTGTATCTTTTCTTTTGCACCTGGAAACTGCTTCTGTAAATGAAAGAGCTCCTGTTTGTATGCTTTTCTTTCAGTGCTGCCTCTGTGACCTGTTAGAAGAGTAGCTTTTATTGAACATGCAAGGAGTTGTTCTTTTCCCTTCTTTGACTTGCAGTATATGAAAAGGAGAATCAATTTTTACCAATGTTAAGCCTTGCCTGTTAGTAAAGTGCAAGTAGCTGGATCTTCTAGTACAGTAAGCTTTGATCAAGTGCCATTTGGTTGCCACTAATATTTCAAATTGAGGGAAGATGACTGGTTTGAATCCATGTCATAGCCCCACATGTTTAGGACTCTAGGAGTAGTTTTGAAATCAGCTCAAGTAGAGATAGTGGCAAGTCACTTAACTGATTTGCATCTTCTTTTCCTTTTGTTAAGTGAGGATTTTTGTCTGTTCTTTGGACTGCTTGTAAGAAAGCAAATGTAAATTCTCACTGGTTATTGAAAACATCAAGAAAAAAAATGTAATTTTTGCATGTTTGCTTGAGTTCTCTTTTCCCCCCCCTCCCCCTCTTCTGATTAGATACAAAGAAGGTGGTGAAGCTTTGTTAGTATTGCTGCCCTCAGAAGAAAAAGGCATGGTGGAACAGCTGGCACAGAGGAAAGTACCTATCAGTGAAATCAAGTAAGTGACTAATGGCCTGTCTGTTATTCAGCCTTCTTTCTACAAGAATAATGTGTGATGAGTCTATGACAATTTTGATAAAGTGCTTGAATTGCCTGGAGCTGGACAAACCGGGGAAATCAGTTAGTTTTGGTAGTGCCGTAGGAGGAAAAGACCCTGAGAGGTTTCCTGTTCCATTGCTGTTCCCAAAGGCAGGATGAGCTGCACAAATTATTCTTATCAGATGCCAATTAATATATTCACAATTTCCCAAAGAGGTCTTGTTTATACTCAACAGTTCCTACCACTAACAGTTTTTCTTCTGGTGTCTGATAAGCTTTTTAAGTATATTAAGTGAAGTATTTCTTTTGTCCTGTGCCAAGAATATATGGAAAATGATGAATTCTCTTACTCTTTGCAGCTACTTTTTATGTAATTGAATATTATCATGCTCTCTCTCTCTTCTTTTCTTTTCCAGATTAAACAATTATGTCTTTAATCTGTCCCTCTATGTTTTTTATACTTGCTATCATTTTTGTATCTCTATCTGTCTTTTGTTTAATTCTAGACTATTTCTCCAATTTGTCATGACCTTTCTAAATCAGCTGGTCGAAGGACAGGAAATAAAATATGTGGCGAAATGGTCATTTTACATACTAGAGAGAGCATTCCAATGAAAAACTAGTGATCTATGCTCTCTATACAAATAGAACTGACTTTGAAGGAGTTGCAGATGCATATAACGATACCATGTAAAAATAAAAAAGCATATTTCCATTTTATATTAAATGCAGAGAAATAGACATGTATGAAAGACAAAATCCCTAACTAAAAATATTAGAAAAAAAGACAACCACTAAAAGAATCAATGGTAGTTTCTTATTTAGCAGCTGTAAGGTTTGAAGGAGTTCTTTAGCCTGTCAGTCTAATGTTAAATTGAAAGAGAAGAGATAATGTGAAGAAAACATGGAAGAAGAGTTGAAAACAAACCAGAAAGTGATGTATGAGCTTGACTCCATTTTGAATACTTACCTAGTTCAGGTCACACCGTGCCAAAAATCATAGAGATAGAAGAAATCAGAGAAGGATGATGAGGTAGAAAGGTAAGTTTCTGTACAAATGGGTATGAGCAAAACTATGACTGTTTTACTTCGAAAAGCTGTGGTTTTAATGTGAAGATACAGCTATCTAAGCAAAGAAGATAATTAAGAAAGTGTCCGTAGAACAATTGTATTTGAGAAGAATTCAAATTAGGGTGAAATTTTAGGTGGTTATTACACCTCATTTCTTAAATCTTCAGATCTGCTAAAAACATTTCTGCAGAGAATAGAAACAATGCATATAACACTTGCCAGATTTAAGGTTTAGTTTTATTTTTTTAAAGCAGTTTTGATGTATAGGATGTCCCATTTCAGAGGCACTTCTAAACTGCCCTTGTGAATACTGTTTCTATGTAACAAACTGAGTACACAGCAGCCAGTGAAGAAAATCCACCTTTTCTGGTCAAACACATGTATTGAATCCATGTAGAACATGCATGAACTTCAAAAATAAGACAACTTTTGCTAAACCAGCAAAATAAGGACTATTTAAGCAGTTAAACAACTACCAAAAGTCTAAGTGTACTTAAAGCTTTCGTTTACATTGGTGTTTAAAAAAATACCTACCGTACAGCACCAACAAAACCAAACCAAACCCCACCAACTGAATGTGGAAAATATCAGTAAAGAAACTGAATTGAAGTCTGATATTTTCTTTTCCCTTAAGCATCATAGTGCTTTAAAAGGATCTATTGTATAACCACTGCAGCAAATTGTCTCTTTTTCCAAACTTCATCTTTTTCCTTGTTAAAATGATAGTTATTCAAATAATTTATCTTATTTTTATATTCAGTAAATTAATGTCTGATCTTATGCATAGAATAAATATTTCCCTTTTCTTTGTCAGCTAAGCTTTTAACTTCTTAAGTAATGCTGTTAATTGTTTGAATAGCTTATCATAGGAAAAGCTAAAAAAACCTCTTTAGCCTGTATTTATCCATGTAAATAGAAATAGGTATTTTTGTACCAGGATAATAATCCAATTTTAATAGGGCAAATATTTAATTTCCCCCTCCTTTAAATGCGTATTCTATTTATAATTCAAGTTAGATGTCTTTCTGGAGAGACATTTGTGGCTGCATCTCTTAACATATTCTTGCTAATCTGATGTGACTTCAGTGGAAAACACTGCTTTTTTTTAACACCACCCCAAAAATTCATTCTTGTACCAAGCCACAAGGGCATATATATAATAAATACCTTTAAGCAACATTCTTAATTGGAACATAGTTATTAGAAAAGTCAGGGCTTTTGATTGATAATATATTTTAACAGCCCCCTCCAAGATGCAGTTTTTCAATCTGCAAAGCAAACCTTTATAGTATTTGTAACATCATAATGAAGGGAAATGCTTTTACGTGGAATTGTCTGCCTAGTGTGGTTAAGATTTAAAAGGTTTAGCATCATACTTGGAAGAGGCTAACTAAAATCCTTAAAAAATATATGTGTAATTACTTGTGGATTGCAAACCAATTTAATTCTGAAGTTTTTAACTACAGATTTTTTCAGGTCCTTCACTTCTAGCCAGTTTTGCAGTTAATATAACCCTGGTGTGTTTTATCAGTTTATAAATTGTTGAAGAAGTTACATCAATCCTTGGATCACGGTCCAGGTCTTCTGTTGAGGTCTTCTGATGTTGTTTGTGCTTATTCATTTAATTATAGATTCTCAAGAATTCTGATTTGGGAGTTAGAAGATAAAGAGCATTGCTTACTGCCAATAGAGTTTAACTCTTCAAGTTTCTGAAATTCACTCTAGAAGCTTTTTTCTGAAAAGCTTGTTTCTAAAACATCCTTGTCAATTGAAGTGTTTGTTTTGCTGTTCTTGTTAAGCTCTTGTCTGGTGTAGTGGTTGCAAGAACTGTGTTACTTTCCTTGTTTTATATTTTTTGATTTGCAAACAACTCTGAGTGTTTCTTTATTTCATTTGGAGAGAGCTTTTAAAACAGTTGCATAATTTGAAGAGAGAAATAGGAAGAACTTCATTTTCCTGAATACCTATACAAAAGATTGGGGGTTAACCTCTTAATTTTCAGTTTTAAATATAAGCTCCCTGTAGAGGTTGTTAGTACACCAATCCTTTCTAGCCAGCATGAGCTGCCAATTTACAGTTACTGCTTTTAACAATATGTAAGTTTTTTGTTATTCAAAAAGAGAAAGAGAAAATGAAGAATATGCAGTAATAAATACTGTATTTTAGAGCATTCAAATGTGGCAAAAAGATACTCTGAAAGTATTAAATAGTATACACCTTTTTTAAGGAATCTGTAATTTCAAAGATTTACGTGCAAGCTGTAAACTGAAATTATTTTTGGTGATACCTGGAGGTTACTTTGTCACATCCAATTTTGTTGGGCAGTAAGACAAGAACTGCTTCCTGAGGGATTATCATAACAAATTGGGGTTTTTTTTTGGTATCAAGGAAAAGGTAATCGTTTAACTTCTTCTCTTTTTTCCCCCTCTTTGAATATGAGCACTATATTTACCTGACCTGTCTCATAGGACTTTTTTTAATCTGTCTCCGATGAATTCTTAAGAATACATACAACTATGAGTCCAAGTGCTTTTACTTTCTCTAGTTGCTATGGAGCAAATTTCTTGTGACCCAGCTGATTTCTCTGAGTACCTGTTATCCTGTGATTTGTGATTCTGGTGTGAGCTTGAACTGTGCTACAGTTGTTGTTAGCTGTCTGATTGCTGCTGCCACTTTGAGTGAAGACAAGGGAAAAAAGACACTGGCTAATTTAAGGGCCTTGAGGTCATATCTTAATAGCTTTCCCGTAACTTA
This sequence comes from Neopelma chrysocephalum, assembly GCF_003984885.1. Lineage (NCBI taxonomy): Eukaryota > Metazoa > Chordata > Aves > Passeriformes > Pipridae > Neopelma > Neopelma chrysocephalum. The sequence goes on along the minus strand of NW_020897702.1, from coordinate 9,096,965 downwards.
GCAGCAATCCAGCACCTCTCTGGACTGTCTTACTACTGATGTTCACAATAATTTTTATTTTGTTACTAATATTATCCCTTCTTTACTTTTTGTATCATTATATTTCAAAGATTTGTTGGTCAGTTTGTCCCCCACTCAGTTTTTCATGCCTCTTCTTTTCTTATGTCTTTACATTTTTAGAGGCAATTACAGGCTGGCTGGAAACTGGAACTTATTTTTTTGATCTTTCTTTAGAACTGAAGCTAAATAGAGCTTGTGTACACTGCAGTTTTCCCTTGGATGTATCTGAACAGAGTTAAGAAATTAAAATCATGAGGGAATCAAGTTTGATATCTATGCTTTTCCTATTTAGTAAGAATAATAGACGACCATAATCATGTTATAAAAAGACTATAAAATGTTCCTTGCATATTATTTTCATCAGTCATATTTTTTAGACCAACCTACTGCTATGTGAAGAGGTATGATTTTGGTTTGGGTTTTTTTTTTTTCCCCCCTGTGACTTCTTTCAGCAGAGGTTATGTTTTGGTATACAGCATGGCATGACATGGCACACAGCAGCCAGAGTCAGATTAAGAAATGTGGTAGTTGTGCATCTTTGACCTGTATTTGAGGTAGAGGGGTAACCTCCTGCCATGTTTGGTAGGTCATATGATACACTTGCATGGCACTAGCAGATCAAAACCAGAAGTAGATGAGAAAAGATCTGGGCAAATAAAACTGCAATAATGAAGGTATCACTGCAATAAGTGTAAAAATGTAGAATCTGGAAGAAGACCTGCATATCTTTTTACTTGGTTTAATGGCATTTTCTGTAGTACAGTCACTGTTCTTTATTTACTTGATTAAAATCTTGAGAAGCTCCTAAATCTGTTTAATCTCAATGTTCTTTATTATTGCTCACCTGGCTGTTCTTTCTAAGAATGCTTAAATTTAAGTATTCCCAGCACAGTAGATCTTACTTAAGCTTTTGAAAATGCTGACGATTTCCTTATGAAGATTTTGATGTAGGTTTAAAGTAGTACTATAGTTCATTATGCTGCTTCTGTATTTTTTCAGTGTTTTTATAAAATCAGCAAGTTCTTTGCTGATTTCTGCTTTGCTTTGGAAGATTGACCACCTTCAGTGAAACTGTGTCTGAATAAAAAGTCCGAGTTGCCATTTGTCTTTTCTGTATTATCTGTTTGATGAGTGTATGCTTCATCTTTAATATGGTTCCATTCTCTGCTGTTTAAGAGCGGTAATAACTTCCTGCATTTTAAAGCAATGCAAAAATTATGAAGATACTCCTGAGAACTTGATAGGTGCTTATTTTGGCATGTTCTAATAATTAAAGCTAACTTTTTATTCTTTCTTTTTTTAAAAAAAATTAGAATTAATCCTGAAAAACTTACAGACATCCAAAAGAGGATGCAAGCTTTCTTAGCTCAAGATCAGGAGTTAAAAGACAAAGCTCAAAGGGTAAGTCATCTACTGCACTCTAGTTCTTGGAGCAAGCTAGTTGAATTGAACCGTTTGAATGACTGACCACCTCATATGTGCCTTAGAAGCAGTGTTTGGAACTGCTGCATTATTCTGATTGTTAAGCTTTATAACACAATGTCAGTAGAAACAATAATCATGTATTAAGGAATTGGTGGAAAGTATGCCTGTATAGACTGTGTGAGTTGAGATGGGGTCAGTGTGGGCTCATGATGGTAACATGTGAAGAGCCACATGACATATTGCTGTTGTGCCAAAGTTAAGGCATTTTTGAGTACATACTTATTTGAGAGCCTTGGATATGAAAGTAATTTCTGATTTAGTAGTCACTGCTTCTCAGCTGTTTTGTTCCAGTACAAGAAAGACATGGACATACCAGAGACAAGACCAATGAAGAACCACCAGAGGTGATTGAGCACTCCTCACAGTATCTCCTGTGTTAGGAGAGAAGCATATATTAGATGGAACCAGTGTCTTTTGAGTGATGCCCAGTGACAGGAGAGAAAGCAATGGGCACAAATTTGTTTACAAAAAGCTCCATTTAAACCCAGGGGAAAACCATTTGTTGTGAGAGTGGTAGAACACTAGAACAGGTTGCACAGCAAGACTGTGCAGTCTCCAAATGTTGGGTATCAAAAGCTGGATTCCTTCTTGAGCAGCTTCCTGTAGCTAACCTTGGTTTGAGCAGGGGTTTGGACTAGATACTCTTCAGAGGTTCCTCTCAACTTACAGCTACTCCGAGAGGACTTCTCTCAGGAAGCTGGTATAGAACATTTCAAAATAATAATAATAATAAGAGGTTACTGAAAAGTAGGAGATCTCATTACTTGACTCCAATGTTAAAAGCACAAATCCATATAGGCCTCACATGCCCACCTTCTTGGTCAGTTTTTACTGTCATATCTCCTGAATATGTTTGACAATTTGTTCTTTCTCAGTGGTAAATTCCAATGCATCGAATAAAGCATTTTAACTTTGTTTAGGATTTAAACAAGCAAAATAGCTTAGAATAGCTCTTCCAGGTAAGATGGAGAAGTGTGTGAATGGGGCTGTGAATGGGATTTCTTTGCTCTGCTAATTAATGTTGGGAGACTCCATGGACAATATGTGAATGTCACCAAGATTTTTATCAGGTTTTGGCAAGGTAGGAAAACTTCAAATAACTAAGTAGGCTTCTGGACTAGAAGGAGCTTGTTGTAAAAGACATTTTCCCCAGAAGATGGCCTGTGAAACATTTCTGGACATTGTGCTACCTCTTGCTAAATGTGTTTGCTGATCTGTCCCTGGTTTTATAACATTTTTAAGCCACAAACTTTTTGGGAAAGAGCTTCCTACTTGTTTTATTGAAGCACTGCAACATGTTGGTTTTCTGAGATTGGTTGGTTTGTTGGTTCCTTTTTTTGAAATGTGTATATGTTGACCCTATGAATTCTGTAGTTGTACCAAGTCTTTTCCAAACGATACAAAACCAGTTCAAATTGAGATTTGGGGAAACATGATTGGAAGAATAATAGGAAAACCTTTCGTGACTTTTTTTTATATATGTAGGTCAAATTGAAAGAGCACTATCAAAGGCCAAGTGGTGAGAAATATAGAAATGCCAAAGCCTGAGAAATAAAAGATTGCAGAGATTCTGGATTAGTGTTAGTAACTTTTTATTTGTATCAGCTAGTGCGGAGACTGATGACACCTGAAGGTATTCTGGTAAAGCTGAGTGGTAGGGTAAAATGAAAAGTGGATCTTGAATGCTTAAAGAGAAAGTAAGTATTTCAACTTTTCTGTTGAACTGGGATGTAAAATGAGTCAAGTCGAAATATTTAAAACTCTTGAGATTCATTTCGCCTAGCTTTAGATGTCCTCTGTAGGTTAGTCTGCCTGAGCATTCATTTATAGCTGGTAGAGAGGAATAAGCACTTCTATGATGCCTCCTGACATAGATGCCTTAAAAACCCTTTGGGATGGATGAATGATGGTTTCTTTGCACTGCAGAGGTAGCCTGTGTGATGTGACCTAGCTTGGACACCTGCAGTAGGGAGACTTAGTGGGACAGAGGAATGTCATTCTTACTTTCCTAAACAAGGAGTTTTAAATCAAAGTGCCTGAGGAAGTCACTTGGGAGCTCTGTGAATAAAATGTTCAATGTTCAAGGGACTGCTTTTAAAAACTGTTTTTATTGTTTAGGTATCCCAGGTTTTTGTAGTGCACAAAGAATTACGTATAGCAATGTGGAATGTTGGTGTAAGCCTCATCTGAGCACTGCATAAACCAGAGATACTGGTGACTTATCATGATTATGTTCAACTGCCACGGGAAGTTGCAGTTACACCAGTTTGTATTGGAAGTGACAGAGCAGCTGCATGGGGGAGGATGAGAGTAGGAGGAAGCTAGCATCATCTTACTTGGAATGAAAACAATAACAAACCTCTGTTTCTGACTTTGACTTTTTAAAGTTAGTATTTGACTGTTAGTATTACAGATAAAAAATTAATTAAAAAAATTTTAATTGCCATATAATTACCCTTTCAAGTCATTTTTGTTGCTGTTTTAATTTATGGATAGCAGAGTAGTGTCATTCTTGCAAAGAAACTGTATATGCATTCAGGTTTGTTTTTTTTTAAAGCTTGAAGTATGGACAAGTGGTTTATCACAGAAGTGTCCCTCCTTAATAAAGTTTAAGTATGAATGTTCAGACATACTGTGAAAATGTGCCCCAGTAGTCTGACATATGAATGTGAAAAACCCAATAAAATTAATGCAAATGAAATCCTGACCTTGGATCCTTATCTGGAATGCTGGATTTCTCAGAGGCATGGGTCTTCTGCTTTCTAACCTGTCTGTTGCAAGCTGCCAAATTCTTAACATTTGTAATGTAAGAAATAAATGTCCTACTGGAATGGATCTGATAGCAGTGAAAGAGCACAGTTATGCACAGAAGTTCAGATAGGATGTAGTCTACTGTGTGGTCTAAGTCGTTGTGTCCTCTAAGCTTACTGATTTACTTCAAGGTGCTTTTACTTTTTTTTTTTTTTTAAAAAGAGGAAAAACCAAAATTCTTGATTACTAATTGCTTCAACAGACATCATGTTTCATGTGGTAGGACATGGTTCTTCTGCTCTTGCTTGGGAAGGCAGCATGAATCATATTAGGGCTTTTTTGAAACCTTTGCAGTTATTCTCATGGACTGATGCTGCCTTTTGGCATTTCTTGTAATTTTAGTATTTAATATATCAGTTCAGTCCGTTTTGAAAAACAGTTTAAAAAGAGAATCTGTTTTTCTTGCTAGTTTGAATGTTATTGTGGCACTGAAGAGATATCTGTCCATTAAATTCTTCGTCACACCCAGAGGACATGCAGGGTCTTACAGCCTGAGATTCCAGTCACACTTTGTTACTTTTGAATTTTGTCAAAACAGCACATCAGTTGAATTGTATACATTTTAATACTTATCCAAGAAATAGATCAATAAATCAAAATTTAAATGTGGTAAATTCATAGAGCATTGTACTTTTTGCTTACGTATTTCTAGTACTTGTACAATAATCTTTGGTGGTTTTGGGGACCTGTAGCTCCTATTCTAATAAAGCTGTAGTATGTTCCTGATGCCCAACTGTAACATTTTCCATAATACTATAAGGTAATGCATGTAACCTTTTTGCAATGTTCAGTTGTTTAAAAAAAGCCTTGAAAGTGATATCAAAAGAGCAAATATAGCAGGGGACAACAGCAATTGATAAAAGAGCAGGAAACTAGTTCAGACTGACTAAACTTTTTCTCCTTCAGCTCCAATGTGTGTGCATAGACTGACCAAGTCTTAGGAGAACTGAATAAAATCCAAGTGAGATGACAGTATTTTAGACAGAGGTTGAAGTGAACATACTGAAATCAAACAAAAAAAATCAAAGAAAATCACTTAATTTCTCTTCTTGTAAAGTAGAACAACTCTTCTATGCATTTGTTTGGTAGTTCATTCTCAGTTATAGAACTTGATACATGTGCAAAAGTTGTGTTCTTTCTGCCCTTTATCACTGGTTAATTTCTAGACCATGTATACCAAATATATATTAGTAAAGTAAGCAGGATGGCTTTATGGGTTATCCAACAGACGATGAGATTTCAACCCTCATGAAAGCAGTGGCAAGAAGTGACTCATGTAGGTCTTCAGATCTGCAAATCTCAGATTCACAGGAAGGATATTTCTTGTTTAATCTGCTCTTTTCCATCTGTCACTGCAGAGAAAAAAGACTTTCACTGATTTTTGTCACTTGCTAGACAACAAAAGAAAAATGAGATCTGTCAAATTGGAACCCTTTTTCTAAACATTCTAGTTATCTTTGTAAAAATTATTAATAATTTAATGTGAGCAAAGTGCTTTATTCCGCACTTCAGTCTTGGTAGCAGTGTAATGGACTGAGCTCACACTTTCCATAGCTAAAATTAATTGAAAGACATAATCAGGAAGGAAACTTTACCCAGAAAACTTAGCACTTGGAAAAATAAGCAAATGAAAATTTAGTTCTGTATTGAAGTATTGGGCAGCTTGAAAAGTACATCTTAGCTCTGCATATCTTAAAATTAATAGTTTTTATTTCAGTTTACTGAGGAGAAAATAATGAATTTATTACATTGCTTAATTTACTGACTCATATTTTCACCTTTGGAAGTGTTTTTTTTTCTCTTAGAACCATTTAGAGAGTCCCCATAGGAAATCAATGCTGCTGACTGTTGGGTCTTTCCTCCACTATCTGAGAGGAATAAGAAATAGATTTTTTTTTTTTAATTCTGCATGAATTATTAATACATTAATTTTCTCTAACAGGTGCCTGTACATAGCAGAACAAGGATGTGATTATAGTATGCTTTAATACAACCTTCTGAGTTTAACTTGTTGTTATTATGAGTGTTTGATGCTTTAAGCATCATGGTAGGAGTTTTGTCATGTGTTAGAAATTAGGTTATGAACAAGAGAAATCCAGGAACCTTTTCTGATACTTAAAATATTCCAGTATTTATGCTGCTGATGATAGGTAGAAATAGACTATGTAAAAGAAACATGAGAAGAATAAGAATCTTTCCTTTTGGGAAGGATGGAGGGGGAAATGCAATACAAGATTAAGTTATTCTGGTATGCAGTGGTTCCAGTTTTCTTGGTGAAAGTCTGGGATTAATTGAAACTTCAACCTTGGACTGGTCTTAGTAGATGTTGTATAGTGAATTTATGTTGGTCAGCTGAGTTGCATTAATTGACTGTGTGCATGTGATGAGCTGATGGTAAATGCAAGGTAATATGAATCATCTTAGGCCACAGTGAAAGGCAGTTATATTGAGTTGAATCAGTTTCTTTCTTTCTAAGATTAAGTCAGGACACTTCAGACTGATAGCGACACAGTCTATTCTTTCTCCCAGAAAAACTGAGGGAAAAAATAAAATTGAATCAGTGATATTTCCTTCTGACTAATTTGTTGTATTTTCTTTCTAAGGATAGATAACATGACATACTTTTGGGAAATTCAGCCAATTAATGTGCATATAATGAAATTTGAGTTTTTGAAGTTGCATCACTTCTGGAGTAGTGATAAATTTTGGCTGGTGGATATTGTGTAAAAGAATTTTGGTCTGAAATCGATGTTAGACCACCTAATAGTGAAATTCCATTTTGTGTTTAGAGCAACAGTATAATGTTTCTTTCTTGTATTGGTAATTGACTGGTTTCTTTTTTTGTTGAATAATTTTATTTTTCTTTCAGTGTTTTGTGTCCTACTTGCGTTCAGTTTATTTAATGAAGAACAAGGAAGTATTCGATGTTTTCAAATTGCCTCTAGCAGAATATGCCCTGTAAGTATGGCCAACTTGGAATATGAAAAGTGTGTAGTGAAACGTTTTGCAGTATATGATAGCTTTAAATACCTGTTTTGACTGTGTTAGCACACAGAATTGAACAGTCTTGTGATATATTTTTTTCACATTTATGCTGTCCTTTCAAAGGACATTCTAAATAGATTTTATGTGTAAAAACAATGTATCGCTATAGAGAGAAATAATGGTCCTGTTTCTGGCCAGGACAGGGTTAATTTTTTGTAGTAGCCTGGAGAGGACATGGCCAGGACAGGGAGGTTTTCTGGTACCACCTCAGGTCATTGCTGGGGGTGGGGTGAAGGGACTCTGTTGCATGGAGAAGGGATTCATTCTGGGTGTACGTGCGGGGAGCTGTCCAGTTTTGTAACTTATTGCTGGCTCTGCAGTGAGCATTTCTGCATGTCAGTTTCTCTCTCTTTTGTACACTTCTGTTATTAATGTTGTTGCTGTTTCTGTTCGTTTTCTTGTCTCATTGCTGTTTCCAGTAAATTGGTTTTACCTCAACCCGTGATCTTTACGTTTTGTGCCTCCAATTCTCCTCTCCAACCACCCACAGGAGGGAGGGGTGAAAAGGAGGCAGGAGTACTTTTGAAGTACAAGGATAGAGAACCATGTTTTGGTTTTTTCCCCTGAGATTTGCCCTTCAACCTCATAGCTAAATGCCAACCTGTGAAGTGTATTATTTAAAAAGAAATTGGAGTATCCGAAGATATATTGCAGTCTCATTTTGGTTGTGATTGAGACATTGCTCCTTGGCCATAAATTACTTTTCAGAAGATTCAGTGTGTTTAGTAAAGATTAAACATCTGCACTAGACTGAATAGCATCTATTTTGCTGTGTCTATTTTTGTGCATATATGCGAATCATTCCACATTTTGTATGGGAGGGAAATTAGTCTTGACAGGTTGACCTTCCAGATGACAGCCACCTGAAATTGTTTTAAGATGCGAAGTTTTTGAAATCTCATGGGACATAGGGTAGTCATAAGGGAGCAGTAAGGTGTTCAAAGGTACATGGTAAATTAATTTGATGTCTGTGGAATTTCATACAGAGAAGGCTAAAGTTTTCAAACTTGTCAGTACATGGCATAATGAACTAAAATGTGACAAATTGCTAGACTGAGGAACACCTGGTCTTCCTGTGCTATGCTACCATTAACATGATTATGTTTTTTAAGATACATAAGCCTATTATAAAAGATGATTTTTAACTTTACGGGCTGAGAAATTTTGAAAAAGAACTAGCATAAACTTGAAAGATTTCACTATGCATTGCCTGCCCCTTCTTCACCCGTGTCATTTGTCAGCATCTTTAAAATCTTCCTATAGGTCTTACTGTGCTGAATGTAAGGGATAGTGGTAGAAGATTAGGGCTGAGGGGGATGACCACACAAATTTAACCAGTGTAAGAAACCATCTGGCAGATGGTAGTAATGCTGAATTTTCAGAATCCCAGCGCATTCCTTTTGGATTTCAGCATGGCATGGCATCTAGTATCTGATACTGATGTAGACAGAGTAGTCTACAGTTCTGTTCTTCTGGGGTCTCTGTGCCAGGATTTGGTCCTTCAACAAAATGATTTCTAGTCCCAGCTTTGCAAAGCTACTAATAAGTCATTCCTATATTAAAATGCAGGAAACCAATTAGCTGTTTGGAGAGAGTAGGAGAGGTTTAGTCAAGGTTATGAAATATATGGAAGTGTAATCAAAAGGTCAGAAGATAAATCTGGGAGGTAATTCTGAGATTCTGTTTTAGTTTCTTGGCACTTTTCTTCCCTTCTCTCCAGACTGTTAGTCAGCCTAAATACACCCTGCAGTTCCCTGGCTTTCAATTCAGTGCACATCCACTGATACATAGATTAGTCAGCTTAATTTATATGAAAGTCCCTCAAAGTCTGGTATGTTTGAATTTGCATTTAGAAGCAATCTTGGTTTACATTCTGCAAAACAAACTTATGGCAAAACCTGGAATGATAATCCTTTCTTCCTTTTACATTCCTTTTGGATTTTCCAAAAAGTATTTCATCCTTTCTGTCTAGATTTACTGCTAGCTTGATAGGTGTTACTCCACTAAAAATCCTGCAGAGAAAATAGGCTGCTTAATACCCCTGTCAGGTTTGCATTTCAGGCTGTTTTCCACTTTCCCCATTGCTCTCTTACCTGGCTTGTCTGTGCACTAAGATTCTCTTAATCTCTGTTGATTGAGTCTGCAGAAAAGCAATAGTCTTTTTCACTTTTATATGTTTTACATATATATATACATAAAAAAACCAATTTGTATAAAAAATAAAATGTGCGTGCATGTCTGTATGTGCATATAGACATATACAGACATATGTGTACTAGTGATCGAGCACCTTTAAGCTATGCTACATTATTATTCTCTCCAGTATCCTCTCATTAGAAATTGCTATCAAGAATAATTTGCAGGAAGACTTGCACAGGCCTCGTGTTAACATAAGCAGCCTTTAAGTTTGGTGAAGGAGAAACTCTAAAAACTCATAAAGGAGAAATTTGTCTTTTTTACTTCAAAGGACACCTTTGAAAACATAAGAAAATGTAAACAAACAGCAGGGCGAAGAGGAGTAATTACTTAGTCTGGCCTCCTGGATAAGAGACAAGGTAAAGAGGAGGCAGTGTTGTGAAATATTTTACTTCTCAGGCACTTTGTTTTATTAAGTGCTAACATATATACACACCATTCTCCATGGGCAAATCTTAACAGTGTGCTGGATGGACGGGTTAGTCACAGCTCTAAGGGGATTGCCAAGGAAGGTAATTTCCTCTGTGAATTTCATCATGTCTTCCAGGAGGAATGCAGCATATTTTTCTCTGTTTATCCCTGTATTGGTACATAGAGAATAAATAAAGCAGGTTGAAGCCAAGTTACTGGGAAAAATGCCTGATATACCCAACTTGGTACCCAGATAGTTTTGCAAGTGTTGCTTGCATATCAGTTTTACAAAGCTGCACTGAAATGGATGATATCAGAATACACGATCCATCTTTACTTCTTATGCTGTTACCTGGTTAATCTCAGCCTCATACAGTATTACTCATACGGACCGCAGCATTCCCTGCAGTCATTTGTAGAGTTTGGGCATTTCTCACTCCACTCCCCCTCAACCACCTGGAGATCTAGCTGTCCCTTCCTGAGCTTTTGTAACTACTTCTGTAAGCTTCTGCTATACAGCTCTCTGAACAAGCTGCAGTCTTCTCTTTCAATGTCCAGGGTCATTATTCTCTTAGTCATCTTCCTAATTTCTTCTAGGATCTTGAGCTACCTTTTTTCATTCTGCAGCCAAACTTGCTATTAACCTTCACTCACCTTAGAAGTAAATGTATTTGCATATGCATGAGTAGCAGTTCCAGTAGAGTGCCTCTCAGAGTTGACTAAGCCAGCTAACTTGGAGAAAGGATTTTTAATACACTCTAGAAAGCCTTGTTACTTGTGCTGTGCTGTTTTGCCCTTTGAGCAGGTGTCAGGGTGGCTCAGGTACTGAAAACACCAGGGCTTGCAACTGCAGTGTTGAGGTTCCTTTTGCTTCTCTCAGGAAGACTACATCTTTGTCTTTTAAGTGATTAGATTGAAACCATAACATCCTCTTTGTTCAACTTCTGTTTGGGCCTGACCCATAAGCTCTTGAATAGACATTAGAGCTCCTTAATGTAGAGGAATAAAGCTGGCTGGTAAGTAAACAGCACAGCAAAGGCAATTTCTCTGTTCATTTTGGTTATTAATCAGACCATCTGGAAAGCCTGTTAGTTCACATTTGTGTCACTTCAGTTGATGCGATTTCTCCTGTTTTCAAATGGTTGCTCATCTTGTCTTCTGAAAACATTTTAAATGTTAAATGTAGATGTAGCATATATTGCAAGGCAAGTAATACATATTTCTTCTGTTGAAATAGCTTCTGGGAGTATTTAACCTTTTTCAAGCTATTTTAAATCTTTGTCTGAACCTGTTCTACAGTAAAAGTAATCACTAGGCTGTGTTTTTTTGTATTCAAATAATTCTGAAGAAGTTCACTAATGGAATATGTCTTATATTTAGTAAATGTAGTAGCTTAATATTAGAGTGAATCACTAACTTGTCTAAAACTGTTGTGCAGCAGTTCAGCAGAAGTGACCTCAGATTCTTTACAGCTGGGTCATATTTCAAAAAGGACTATCAATCTTCTAGGTGCAGATTAGGAACATTTGTGACACTTAAATCTTTAAAGATTGGACTGGTCTTACATTTCTGGTTTAATTTGTTTTGTGCAAGGACAGATTTTGCTTTGAGTGTCTTAAGATTCAATCTTTAGGGAGTTGAGAGAGATGGCCAGCTTTTTTCTCATCCAAATAGAGACATAGTGAACTTACCATGTTAATGTAAACACACTCAAGGTCTTTGATAAGCACAATTGAAAAACCATAGAAAAGGAAGTATTTTAAGTCTGTTACACTATTTATTTAAATTAATTAAAAAAAATGTTTATTAATGTTTGATCCTCCTTATTCAATGGAAACAAAAGTAGTATTCTCCTTAAAGCCATACAGGCTTATTTCTTTGCAATTTTACTCTTTTAACATATTTCCTGAAATCCCTGTGAACTTACTTACTTACTTGGGTACTTAACAGAGGTACTTGAGCATTGTATGCCATTTGTTTAGCTGCATCTATTCATTCCCTAATTAATGTTAGAGAATGCTGATGTCTGGCCACCTCAGTTTCAGTTGATGAGTTGAAATGTGGTTTATAGTAGCAAAATAATCCATTGGTTTCAGTATTGCTTTTAGAAGCTGATTTAAAATGTCTTTCTGGAAGAGCTTGCTCTCAAGAAGTCATTGCATTTCACACCACAATGTAAAACAGAATTGTCACTTGGTTTGTCAGCTGAATTTGTGTTGCCATTTAAAAGCTGCCATAGTCTGAGGACTACATTGTTGTGTTAGCATGTTTTTAGTGTTGTCTGTTAGGATTTATGAAATCTCACTAAACAACCTACCCAGTTTTTGTCTATATTTATCAGAAAACCATGCACCCTTCTTATTCCAGATGGGTGTGTGAAACGCTAGCGCTAAAATCAAAAAATAGCTGTAACTTCAGTTAAAGTAGTATTGTGGTCTGAGTGGCATCTAATGAATTATTGTAAACTAATATTGCCCTTTCTAGTTTATGAAAAGAAAAGCTGGTTCATGTATTGAGTTTTTTTAGTATGAATGAGCTTTAGATTTGGCAAATGATTAAGAAATAATTTCTAAAGAAACCATCAAATCTTACAAAAAGCTTCTGAGGAAGCTTTTAGCAGTAGTAGAACGTGTTTGTCCCAGGTTTTTCTCCACTTGGAAAATACTGTGAAAAAGAGGCAGTAATGAGCCAAAATGCTGACATTTCTTTGAGAAGCTATGTAATTAAAAGTATTTGGGGATTATTGCACGCACTTTGAGCTTATCTACTATTACTTTTGTACCAAAAAAAATTGACCTTAACGCCTTCTGTCTCCCTTATCTTTGAGGTCTGTATTCTTTTGGTTCAGAAGTAATTTGAATTCTGATTGCACTGGTCTTTTTTGGTAGGGTTGCTAAGCAGCGTAGAAAAATTTGCCAACACTAACTGATAATTAATTTTATTTAGTTATTAAGTAAGACATCAGTGCAGTACAGCAGTATGGCAAATGGAATTTCATATTTGAATGAAAAAAAAACTGTGGTGAAGTCTCATCCACATCATGGGCTGCTCTTCCTGTCTGTTTTGTAACTTTTGCTGTGGAGAGAATAGTTTCTTCACCTTGTCAAACCCTGATCTTTGATGCAGCTCTGGAGGCGTAGAAGAAAAGCTCTGTGAGAATTGGAGTTTTCAGCTCTGTGTACATTGTGCCTCTCTGCAGGAGAAAGAGAAGCGAACACTGATTGTGAAATCTGGAAGAGCAAAAAAGCATTTCTCTTGCAAAGGATTTGCCTCTTGCAACTTTGATCCCCTTGCTGAAGAGATTGAATGCAGCGATCTCTTGATGTGTGTTTTACTGTGCCTGGTGTTAAGGCCCAATTCCGTGTTTGAACGGCTCCAGCTGCTGCAGTGAGGCATTACATCTGCTTTGTTTGGTTATTTCCATTACACTTAGTCAATAGACCAAACTTTAACACATCCTTTCATTGCAAAGGTAGGTAGTGTTTGCTGTCAAACACTAAAACAAGTTGAAGATTGTTTCTCCAATTTCAGTTCCCAAAGCTCTCAGCAGTGCACTGTTAGTAAATGTGCAAAATACACTGCATAAAAACTTCCTTTGATTTTTTTTTTTATAAAACTCTGTTTTCTGTGTTACTGCTGTTAATTGCATGTGGAATAAGAGTGCTGAGGTATCAGAAATACTAAACCAAAATTTTTACATTAAAAATAAACTTTATTTGTTGAAAGACTTGTTCCTTATCCTAACAGTGTGGGTTGCTTTTTGTGTGCATGCCCACTTTTCAGTGTTTTAACCTGTGGCTGGTACCAAAAGTGCACTGTTTAACCACAACCGTGGTTGCATTTGGGATTTTTTTTTGTTTGTTACTTAAGCCTCTTTGTTTGACTACTCTGTCCCATTGGCCATCATTAACAGTTCAAGGCTCTCCAGGGCCTACAGTCCACTCTTACTGCTCTGCAGTACCTTTTTGATGCTTCATGGACTGATTATAATGACTCCTCTGCTAGGGAGTATAGATTTGATTTTTCTCCTATGCTATAACTCAGGTTTCTTTATTCAGAGCTGTATGGTAAAAAGAAGAAATAATGCTATCTACTTGAAGCAAGCAGCATTGTGAGGAGAGGTGGTGTATAGCTGTGCATATTCTGAATAGAAAGAGGCTAGTCTTTTATATGTGTGTATCTGTATATATGTAGCCAATGTAGCTGGTTAAATCCTTTATTCCTTTGTTAAGTGTATGTACAAGCCCCAGGTAATACTAATGCTATCTGTTCTGTATCATGTGTTTTTAAATGTAGCTGTGGTCTCTGTGTGTTCCTTGAACAGTACCGGTGTCCCCTCACATTTTTTTATTCACCTAATATGACAGCTCATGAATTCTGAAAGAGACTTTAAGTATTGCTTTTTCTCAATTTAGATTTGACAGAGTCAGGTGTAATAATAGTGGGCAATTACAAAGTTTACTGAAGTCAAATGGGCTGTTGGAGACAGGGAATCTGTTCCCATGCAATACTCTCCAGTATGGCTGATAGACAGGATTTCTGTTTTTCGCCCAATTTTTGTCCCTTCATCTAATGAATATTTGTGTAACTTTGAATTGTCATAACCAACTGGATAAAAGAATAGTTTTGTTGGCACTACTCGTTACACATGCCATGAAGGTAAGACCTTGCAGTAGAGTGGTGCAAGCAGGTGAAATTGCCTTTAAGTGAGAAATGTCTCTCCCTCAACTTTTTCTGCAGTTAGTCTTTTACCCATACTGTGTTTGTTCTTCTAATCTCTCAGTCACTGTGAGATGGTGGGGATAATGTTCTGGGTGCACTTCCAGCAGTGAAGCACATTGACAGATCAGTGCTAGCTCAGTCCTTGGTATGCTATCCGTGTATCTTCAATACCAAATTACATTGGTGTTTCTTCCACCACATTTTACTGTGAATCATAGATAATTGGGTCATATCTACAATTTGCAGCTTCTTAGTTTGCTTTTCTTCCTGGGAGATTTTTAACTGCTCTTGATAGTTCTCAGTTACTTCATATTCCTTCCTCTCCCAATATTCACTTGCATTTTTCAAGCTGGATTTTTGTGAATGTGTTGATCAAAATGAATTATCGTAATTGAAATTTAATTACTTGAGCCATCAATGACGGATTCTAATTTAGTCAAATTTTGTGTATCTACCTTTTAAATTAATTTATTTGTTTAATTCCATGCTTTAGGTCACTTGGTCTTGCAATGGCACCTCGTGTGAGGTTTCTTCAAAGAGTTCGGAAACAGCTATGTGCAAATGAGGCAGCCAATGTGACAGATTACTCAGATGAGACAGAGCAAAATGAAAATACCCTCTCCTCAAGAAATGAGGAAGGAGTGGAGAAACGTGGAACTAATTTCAATGGAAAAACATCTGTTAACAAAACAAAGGAAAATGAGAGAAGGAAAGAAATAGAGGAATGTTCTTCCAGTGAAGGTGCTGAGGAGAGTGGTGAGTCTGAGGATGAATTGAAAGAACTATCTGAGGAGGAAGAGGCAGAAAAAGAAGGACCTGTACCAAGCGGGGTACCAAACTCAGGCTCCGTGCAGTTCTTTGAAGATGATGATGATGACGATGATGATGATACTAAAGGTCTTGATTTGCTGACAGTGAAACAACGGGATGTTTTTGGTGTGGAAAATAAAGATAATCCAGCACCGGTAAGTGCACTTTACAGTAAGGCTCATGGATCATAATGATTTTATATAGGACATGCTCCAAGGAAGGAGGAGAAAGTGAAAATTCTGCCCTTAGTAGAATACTCACTTGAAGTCAGATGTGTTGTGTATGTGTATCAGGGGTCATGAATACTCCCAAAAAGATAAGTGGTGTTACTTAAGCTTTTATCATTTTATGCAGTTAGTTAGCATAAAGTAATTTTATTTGCTATACTGAATATCCTTGTACTTGCTTTAGTTTATGAATAATAGAAGTTGAATACCTGGGAAATTTTGGCAGTTATAATTCTTATCACTTACTAATTTGCTTGTACCTCTAAGTAGCTGCCACTTTCAGTCATAATTTTGATGCTGAACTGCAGTTTATAGCACTGGGAACAGAATTGCAATACATAATGAGCCACTTCTCGATAGAAATCATAACAAAATGATCTTTAAAAAAAGGTAACTTTCAAACATTTTTACTTTCAAAAGGACTTTTGCAATTAAGAATTGAGCCAGTATCAGAGAGAGTGCAAAGCATGGTTATAAAGGCTTATTGAAAGTATTCATGTAAATTGTTCATTTCCCTGGAGAGTAGCTTTATAGTTCGGATATTTCTGTCCTTGATGTTCTGAGAAATGTTGCTTTCATTTAGTCTTTAAATACAGTGTTAGAGCAAGGGTGGTTTTGTGTGTTTTTTTTTTTTAATATTATTATTTCTGTAGAGCAGATTTGGTATTTGCATATTGTGATTTTTTTTCTTTTGGTGTATCCTTTGCTATCTCACAGCTGTATTTCTGTAGTAAAAAGATACAAGTGAAATAGTCATCTGATTCAGCAAGATGTTTTTCTGAACTTATATGCATGCAAGGGGAGCCTCCTGTTAAGCAAAGTATTTATTTTTCCAACTGGTATTTTAAGTTTTTTTTTTGGTGTGCTGTTACTTAACAGCACAAGGCACTTGTCATGACCTTAATGCTAATCAGCCCACTAGCTGCATTTATAAGCAGCATCTTTCCTTTAGTATGTAGCGAAGTGTATGAACTAGTTTTATCAACTGTCTTTGTGAAAGATGAGCAGTTGCGCAGTAATCTGACCACTGCTTGCACTCTCTTCTCTACTGTGAGGAGACTGCTGCAGGTTGCCATCTTGTCTGAGAACTATGGAAACAGGGATGGTCCTGGAATGAACTTTCTGTTCCTGTTATTCTAAGCCTGAGTGGTTCTGCCCAGGCACAATCACTGCCTGGCAGTAGCTTATATTTATTAATAAATTTCAGTTTCATGTAGAAAAGAAATTGCTATTTTAAAAACAAAGTGAAGTAAAAGATTTCTGCCTTATTTAAAGAATGGTGTTCCCACAGCTTTGTTATTGCATCTACAATTTTGCATGCTGAAATATACAGACAATTTCATGCTGTTTTTGTATGTTGCAGAGTTTTGTTCAGGAAATGGTAGAAGGTGAAACTTTGAAGTAAAGGAATAAACAAAAGAAATTTTATGAAAAATACAAGTGATTTAGAAAGTAATTTGTAGGCTCACTGGATAACCTTTTAACAGTTTTCAAGCATTAAACATTTATAGGTTAGTTTATTTCAGGCAAGTCAGACATTATTTTTTGTGATTCAGTGTTTATAAACTGCAGTGAGTCTTAGTGGTTTGACTTGGTGTGCAAGTGTGGAAGACCTTGTATCACCTGAAGCATCCTGTACTTGGGGGCATAATAATGAAATATTTACTTACTCTTCTAAGCAGCTCTGACCAAAAAAATGAAAAGTTTCAAGATCTGTATCATTAAGAACTTAAATTATATTTAAATCATCTCTTGCAGAAATGCTTGTGGTAGTGAAATATGTAATTTTTAGAAAGTAGAAATGCAGAGCATGCTCTGCATAACTGTAGGAAATAGTCTTGATCAATGCATACAGTAGTGTGGGGTTTATTACCATAGTTACTGTGAAAATTGTTGATAAATTGTGGAATGCTTTAAATGTAAGGATTCTATTTTTAGTAGGAATAAGAGAATATAGGTTTCTATCACTAACCATATTAACTTTTAATGTTTTGTTATACAAATGCACATAGTAGAAATTACATAGAAAAACTCAGGCATTTAGCATTTTTTATTTCACATGTATATCTCAACACCTTATTTTGTGGATCTTGAAACCAAATTGGTAATATGCAACACTTTTTTTTTTTCCCATTTGTATATTTTCTGGATAGAAGCTTTTAAGTATGAATATACAGTGTATATTCTGCTACATTGGTTAGAGGGGTTTTTTGAAAAATTTATTCTACATATTAAGTAAGGTAGGAGTCCTGTGCAAACATTGGTATGTGGTCATCTAACTGGAGGATTATGAGTATGCCCACAAAGATTGAATTCAATTTGCCTTTATACTTTTAATATGTGTGATTGATTTTGCAGTTTCACTATTCTTGTGTTAGGCTTCTTTTGACAGCAAAATAGTCCGACTTGCTGTGATCACTGAGCTTCAGGATATGTTTTGTAAATGGAAACATTATGTTCAGTTTTAAGTTTTGAGTAGCTGTTGTTAAAGATGCCATTGGTTTCTCATTCTTGTGTCTACCCTAGTCCCTCCAATGGAAGAAGGAGCAAGAGGAGGTGTTAGGCTGGCTCCGAGTATTCTCTGTGGTGTTGTAGTGCCCGGACCTTTGATTACAAGGTGGAGTTGGCTTATCCATCTTTGTAACAAGGGAAAGGAACTAGTCAGAAGGAGCAGGGGTTATTTAAACTGATGATGGAGTAGAAGGGGATTTGTGGGATTTTCATAGAACATTTTGTTGTTGTTGTTGTATGTACGTGGTACCCAACCTAACAGTGAAAGGTAGATCATGATGTGAAGTGGGACACATCCAGTGTTAACCCTTCTAACAGTGTGACTTTCGGCTCAATTCCACTGTTTCCCTTTCTTTTTTGTGGCCCTTGGCCGCATGTGTACTCTGTCTCCATCATTTTGTGACAACAGATAAAAAAGAAAAGTCTGTTCTCTGCATTGCTGTATAAAAGGAGAAGCCTTGGATAAGGTGAAAGACCTTGGCAGATGTTGCAATTTTGTTATGAGCTTCTGAGCTTCATTTTTTAAGAGGTACTCATTGGCTGCTCAATTTATGAATTTTACTTAGATATGTCAGGATTTTTAGCTGGTGATATAACTCATGGGACTTATTTAGAAGTATAATGCTCTTATGCATAAAAAGAAGGTCAGCTATATGCATAGAGCCATTAGCAGATAGGCAGTATTTAGCTGTTGTGTTAACATTATGGAAATTATTCTTTTAAAGTGCATTTAACGCTGTTAGCAGTATTGATGTTGCAAAGGCTGTAAGTACTCCCTGGTTACAAACTTTGTTTCCAATGCTAATTGTACGAAATTAGTTGTTGCATTTGGCAATTCAAGGGCTATACTTGTTAAATTTTAAGTATTATTTATTTTGAGAACTAAGATTAAGCCTATAATATTTTTTCTTGGTTTCGTTTATACTTTGAGTCAACTTGTCAAACATATCACATACTGTCAGACTTGTCTTCTGCTCTTGAATTCTCTGTTTCAGCCTGAAAAAATACTAAATTACTAAGTTCTTAAGATTGCTCTGACTTTCTCTCTGTGCCTCCATTCCTTGTTTTATGGACCCCTAAAACTTTTCAGGTGTGTTTGCTGACTGCGTGGAACACTGTAACAAGCAAAAGCGTACAGGGGACTGCCTTAAGTAGCACTCTCAGATTCCTTAGACTTAATCTGGACTCTTGAGGAGCCTGCTGTTTGAATACTATGGTGGGAAATTATTTCATGTGCCATGATTCTGTCTCAGCTACCTGGCTTGCCCTGCAATCCAATAATATTACATACATAATATTACACTTCTCAAACACATAAACACTGCAAAATGACATATTATGACCTGGATATGTACATGTTTATAAAAGGAGGAAAGAAGAAACAAAGGTAAATCTCCCTAACTAGAGATGAGGGGTGAGTCTATACCAAGAAGCAGAGAGTGATAGCTCTTTTTTATGTGGACTTTGCACAGTAAATGGATCAAGGAAACCTAATTTAATATGCACCAAAGTGAGGACATAATCCCCTAGGGGATAGCAGGATAGAAAATACCCAAAGGAGGGCAGAAGCAGCAAGGGAGCAAGCTGGCTGGCTCTGGTAACAGCGTTTCCCTTAGGAGTAGCCTTCTTTGCTCCTGCTGTAGCAGTGTTTTGTGTCCAAGAGAAGAAAGCTGCTCTGGGCAGCCTGCTAGCTCTAAAGAGAGCATTTTTCCTTGGAGACATGTTGCAAAGCTGACATTCTGGTAGAGAAAATAGAGAAGTTATTTATTTTTAAGTTAAATAAAAGTCAATACTTTCTTTTTTAGTTATTGAAGCTGTGGGTTAAAAAAATCCTTAATTCCATGTGCCATCTGAAGCACCTCACAGGTTGTCTTCACTCTGCTGAATCTGCTTATGTACCACATCATTTACTGTCCTAATGAGAGGAAGCTATTTTGTAGTGTTTCTGTGGCTAACTTCACTGAAGTACTTTGAAACTTGTTTTAAACAGTCTAAAAGTTTTGAACCTGTTCATTAGTGGAGATCTTTCTAGGGGATTGATGGTTCGTGCTGTGCAGAGTGCTGTGAGCAGGCTCGACTATGACTTACATGCTCAGGTTTCAGTGTCTGGTGCAAATTTAGGTTGCAGTGAGGTGTGTGCTTTGTCTTGCAATTAAATAG
Organism: Neopelma chrysocephalum; assembly: GCF_003984885.1. Lineage (NCBI taxonomy): Eukaryota > Metazoa > Chordata > Aves > Passeriformes > Pipridae > Neopelma > Neopelma chrysocephalum. Next base: position 9,076,527 of record NW_020897702.1, on the reverse strand, counting down.
ACCTGAAATGACTGAGAGAGATGTGTGGTCTTGCATCTCAAGAAATATTAGAGTGCTGTATGATTTAAAATGATTCACTAAAATCCTATTCATTAAATTCTTCCAGTAGGTTACTCAAGCCTGAACTAACACCCTCGGTTTTAATCGTTCTTAATCACTGATTTATAACCTTATTTAATATATTGCACCAGTTTCATAGATGAGGGTGAATGAACCAAATATTGAGCATTAAATCTGCCTAGTTGTAATCAATATTCTCTGAATCCATAGGATTTGTAAATTCTAAAATGCCACCGTTTCCTTTAAAATCATTAGTGTCTGAGTGCTTGCTGAGTGAAGGCATTGGAAGTATGTATAATTATGACATAGTTTTGCATAAGTGGTGTTCTAGAAGTTGAGTGCTAAAATTGTGAAGTGCTACTAGAAATTATACAACGCTAATTTTTAAAGGAAGTGCTGCTTCCTGAAATAGTAATGCAGACCAACTAGCAAATACATATCTGGAGTTTTCCAATTACCTGTCAGCACAGTATATAGTTAAAATTATGAGAGTTATTCTTTGCTGTATAGTGAATGTCTTCTGTGATACAGACATCTGCTACTGTAAGCATTGCTTAACAAACTACCTCTGCACATTTTAAACAATATTTTGGGGCAGATTTCTAAATTTGTGTCAGAGCTGTGTAATTTTTGGCTGGAATAGTTTGATAATTATGGAAATAAAATTTGTGGATTTGGTAATGATTCATCAGCTATTAGCCAAAGTGAGTCCCTGGGTAATTCATTGCAGTATCACTAACAAGCTACAGATTGTAATTTAGTGACTATTTTAAAAAGGAAAAATGTGTTTAGTATGGTGTTTCTGAATATCAGCCTGCTGACTGACCAGGAGCTAGGCAACTGATCACAGGAAGTCTGCTTGGTTACATGGAGCTGATGCTCCTTGTTTCCATGAGACTTTGGTTTGTCCCCAGCTATGAAGAATTGTAGTGTTGGCAGGGCCAGCTGGGATGAAGTCTCTTACCTTGTGCAGGCTGGTCTCTCTGCTCTCCATCTTGGAGAAAGCAACAGCTGTTGCCTCTAAGGATAGAAATATCTGAAAGAAGCTTTGCTTTGAATGAGTGAAAGGAAATTAAACCAACTAAGACTACAACCTCTAGCTTTATTTCAGTAAAAAATAAATAAAGAATAAATGTCTTTGGGCCAGCCTGGCTGGGAAGTCTTCGCGGTGTTCTCATCCTTTACCACCCTGTTCCTGTGGTAGCTTTCCACTTATTTCAGTGTGGGGTGGTTTTTCTCCTTTGCCTGAGCTACGTGTGTGTTTGTTCCTCTTGCAAGAAATGTTCAACTAGCTGATGCTCATCAGATCAAGATACACTGCTTTGCCTGCTCCTTCTGGCCCATATGTTCTGTGTGAATCTCTGTGAAGCAATATGGTTGTGCTTGAGAAGTGAGATGTCTGGCAAACATGCCTGAAGAAAATGGGGTGCATTAGTAAATCACTCAGGAAAGCATACAGATGGGTGTCCTTGAGTGGGAAAACGAAATGACACAGGTAGCTTTTTGAGGAGCTAAATGACAGTATATTTTTTCTCAGATTTGTCCCCTATGTGATCAAGACCACAAAGCATTCTTTAAAACTGTCTTTCATGTTATTTTTCTGTGGTAGTAGTGACTGTGCTTCTTGCAGAGAGACTGCATGGGTAGGCAGCTGGAGAAGAAAAGCCAACGTCATTATTACTGTGGTTTTTAAAATTAGTTTTATCTGCTAGCAGAGTGGAAGAGGAGTGTGTCTGAGGTACTTGTGCAATGCAGATTTTGCTATGAGTATTCTGGAAAGGGAACACAAACCAATATCTATCTGAAATAACAGCAAGTACTGACACTGTTCATTTTAAACTGGAGTTGCTGAAAGTACCTTTCTTGTTTCCATAATCTCCACATTGAGCAAAATGAATATTAGTTGATGTTTTGTTTGCATTATCTCTGAGTCAGTGGTAGAGTGGCAAAACACCAGCTCTGCAGTGGCAGCTTTCCACCAGGTTCACAACAGAGAGACCCGGTCTTGCAGAGCATAAAATGACAGCATGTATTTCTGTCTTCGTAAATCTTTTGTAATGCATATCCCTCTTAGTTTTGGGGAAATACTATTTTTCAGTCACCACTCTTCCCCTGTATGTACATACAGTTCTAGTCCGAGTTCTGTTGGTGCTTACTTACAGGTAATATTCTTGCGTTTGGCTACTTTAGATCTCATTGATGCAGAGCATTAAGTCCCTTTGGTGAGGTCACAAATCCCAATGTTAGTCCCAAGTTGTGGGTTTGTTTTGTTTTTTTTTTAATGGAAGAAAATAGAAGAGCAAGCTGATAATACTAAAATGCAAAGTAACAGTTGCATTGAGCCTTACCATCTGAGGCTTGTTTGCATTAAAATACACCTACCCAAATGTACTTCAGCTATCACTGTTTACAGGTTTATAATGCAGGAGGCACATGTTCCACTGGATTCTATTGTATTAGAACCACTGGAACTCACTGATGTGGGTTTGCAGAGATGAGTAAATCCTCAGTTTACTTGTATGTTTTGAGAATAGCATGCTGACCTAGAATTACATAATCTCTGCTAAAGAATAAGTCTCTGAACTGTTGCTATTATTTCCAGTTATGTCTAGTTAGTGTGAGATTGAGCATGGGAAGAGGACAACTTCGAAAGAGTTCTGTGAAAATTTGTGTCCTGGCTCATGGATGGGTACGGTATTTGCAAGACACGTTTTCACTGTGTTTTCTTATGTTCTGTTTCTTAAGGTTTTCCCTTCAGGTTGAAATTTGAGATTCACTTGAATTGTAGATGGAAAGTATATTTGCAGAATAAATTTGAAATTGTGAGTCTTTGCTTTCATGGTGTTTTACTTGGCATTTGTGGAACAGTGTTACAGTTTCAGATAAAATACTAGGTGTTTTTATTTTTTATTTAACAGCTGTGGGTTATAGTAGTTTGTTACTTTCTCTAGCTCTTGTGCCAGTAGTTAACCGAACAATGTTGTCTGAGAAGTATAAGTAAGTTCTTGTTTGTCAATTCATTTTTATGGTGGTCACAAAAAGAGGAAGCTTTTTAAAAATAAGTATACCATCTGGAATATATTTATGGGTATGCTATATGCTGGAATGATGTGGTAGCAAGAAAATAATGATCAGTAGCAGAAATCACGAGATGATATCAATGAGAAAATCTGGTAGGTCAGTGATTGTTGATACAAAGTATATTTTGATCAGTGACTGAAAACAAATATTCATTTTATCTCCAGCTTTGGGACACAAATTTTAAATGGGAGTTTCTAGTACATGTAGCTCTTAAACCAGTTTCAAAGCAGTGTTCGAAGAGGGGGCACATTGTAAAGTAAAGCTTTGTAAGTAGCTGTGACACAAACTATTTGGTCTGATGTCAAGAGAGGATTGAAGGGAGAAAGGAGAATACGGTGAGATACTAGAGCTGATAGGTGGTAGTTTTGTATGGGTGTGACAAATCCATGAGGCATCTTTAGAACCTGATCCTTGGGGAGCCAACAGGATACTGTCTGCAAGTTCCTATCTGTCTTAACATCATGTTTCATGAAAACTTATACCATCTCTTCTGCATTTATTTTTGAATATGTGTTAGTGTGTTGCTCACTACCACATTTTTGATTATTGACTACTCAAATAATATGTGGTTTCCTTTCCTACAGCTCTTTAAGGCTACAGTAGTTGCATTTTGTAGATGTAAAGGGAAGTGGTAATCTGGTCTGACTTCCTTGGATATTATAACCCAGTTATTTTACTCTGTCACTCCTGTATTGACTGCAGAAACTGAATTTTGCATAATTGCATCTTTCAAAAGGCATCCTTTCTGGATCTGGAGAGATGAAGAGATTCAAAATCCACCACTACCAATTACTTTTTCCAGTGATTTAACTCATTTCATAGAATCATCATAGAATCATAAAATCAGCTGGGTTGGAAGGGACCTCTGAGATCATCAAGTCCAACCCTTGATCCACTACCACCGTGGTTACTAGACCATGGCACTAAGTGCCACATCCAGTCTCATCTTAAAAACCTCCAGGGACAGAGAATCCACCACTTCCCTGGGCAGCCCATACCAATGCCTGATTACCCTCTCTGTAAAGAATTTCTTCCTAATATCCAACCTAAACCTCTCCTGGCACAGCTTAAGACCATTCCCTCTTGTCCTACTGCTGGTTACCTGAGAGAAGAGACCGACTCGCACCTGGCTACAACCTCCTTTCAGGTAGTTGTAGAGAGTGATGAGGTCTCCCCTGAGCCTCCTCTTCTCCAGGCTGAACAACCCCAGCTCCCTCAGTCTCTCCTCATAGGACTTGTGCTCAAGTTCCTTCACCAACCTTGTTGCTCTTCTCTGGACCTGCTCCAGCACCTCAATATCCTTCCTGAACTGAGGGGCCCAGAAGTGGACACAGTACTCCAGGTGTGACCTCACCAGCGCTGAGTACAGGGGAAGAATCACTTCCCTGGTCCTGCTGGTCACACTGTTCCTGATCCAGGCCAGGATGCCATTGGCCTTCTCGGCCGCCTGGGCACACTGCTGGCTCCTGTTCAGCTTCCTGTCAATCCAAACTCTCAGGACCCTTTCTTCCTAGCTGCTCTCCAGCCACTCTGTCCCCAGCCTGTAGCGCTGCATGGGGTTGTTGTGGCCAAAGTGGAGGACCCGGCACTTGACCTTTTGAACCTCATCCTGTTGAAATCAGACCATCTCTCCAGCCTGTCCAGGTCCCTCTGCAGAGCCCTCCTGCCTTCCAGCTGATCAACACTCCCCTGCAGCTTGGTGTCATCTGCAAATTTGCTAATTTGTTCATGTTGTATTGAAGAGATGGGTATGGGATTGAAGAATAAAGACAACGGGGGACATAAGAAGAGGACAGCAGCAGAGAATAAAGATACTCCAGCAGATATTCCTTTGGTCCGCCAGAGGGACTTATTTTAGCACACAGAAGAATGTGAGAAGAAAATGTGATACTGTTACGGAGGAAGTGAATGACATGATATAAATTGAAAATGCAATGTGCAAATGCAAATTAAGGCAGCTTCTAGCTTATGGACAGTTTGTAACTTAATGTTAGCAAGAATTGGAAGTAATTTGGAAGGCATCCCATAGTTCCTTAGGTATGGAAAGGATGGTGTGGGAGTTGAAGGTTGTATATTTTGACTAAGTGAACTTGAGTCAAATTTCTGCACCTTGCTGGTTCAAGTGTTATAATTATCTTAATGAGGCAAGACTTAAAAGAAAGAGAAAAGTTCTTTATACCACACCTGCAGGTAGTTTTTCTCTCTTTGGTTGCAAGATCAGCATTTACTGTAAGCCAAGGAGATGCTATGTTTTCGAAAGCCAGTTTTGTTCTTGTGGCTCTACTTTCGCAGTCCTTTTTAACATGGGAAATTTAATACATAAATAACTTCTCTACGTTTTCAAGAAGTATTTTATTCTTTTTAGTACAGATGAATTTTTCAGTGAGTCATTGGAGATAATCTTGAAATTTCTCGGTTACTGCTAATCTTCTTTTATGCTTGGAAAAATAACATTCATATTTTATTTTTCCTTTGGACACTTTTTAAGCACTTAAGAGCAATAAGAGTCTTCTAAAACGTTTCATGATGTAATGTAGAACAGCTGCTAGTGATTAAAACAAAGACAGTTATAATGGAATATTTACTGGGTAAGTCGAAAAGAGACTAACCAGTAAATAGTGTTATGAGAAACATTAAGTTCTTCCAGTGGAAAAACATTGGAGAATTGAAATGTAATTTTAGATTGAGTCTTTTATCAAGTGTGAGCATCTTATTGAAAGATAGCCATTGACATGTTGTTTTCAATTTTTTCTTTAGTTACTGGAATAATAGTTAAAAGGAATTTCAAATGATGCTGTTGTTACATACCCACCTGAATGTAGCGTAAATACTGTGGTCTCTGAAATTGGTAGAGCTGTCCAGGCATCCACACTTTGCTAGTGTTGGGGTAGGTGGTAATTGATGTAGTTGAAAACTGATCTTGCTTGTCATGCTTCTGTGGGTCTTAAGCTAGATGAATTTCTTGCCTATGTGTTGGTACAGGCATTTCTGATTTGTAGTACTGGAACTTCTGGATTGTAATATCTGCAGAGCCAGACAATTCTTTAGATATTTTCCTGAAAAAAAGATGTGGAGTAAACTGGAGCAGATCTCATTTTACATCATGATTTTTCTCCTGTCTGAGCCTTAGAAGGGAATCTAGAGAAGGGTACGTTCTCTGCTGGTGTGAGATGTTGGCTACCAAGTTGGTAGAGCAACTGATACATCAGTGAGATATGAAGAATCTGTAAGAAGATGCTATCCCCTCATAGGGAGAAGGGACTGAGGGAGAAAGCTCTTCAGGATGCTTGAGTTTGCTGGGGTGAGTCAGATGACAGGCAGGAAATCAGTTTTTTCCAGTTTCTTTGTCTTTTCCTGGATGAGGCTGTGGCTGTGTCCCCGTGAGTGGATGGGCTGTGCTGTTATGGCTACAGGCGACTGCTGCAGTGAGAGCTCCTGCAGGCAGGGCGGGGGGCTTTGTCCAGCAAGTCACAGCTGCTTCCTCAGGGCCTGGCGTGTAAGGGCTCAAACTGGCACTTGATCTCTGCCACGAAAGGGGTTGAGCTACCTTGACAGTAGATGTCTGTGCTTCCTTGTGTCTCACCTCTTTCTGCTGCTTTAGCTTTTTTCAGGACCAGAATGCTACAGCATTCCTCCTCTCTCAAAGGAGTGACTTCACTGCATGATTCCTGATGGGTTATATGGTAACTCTGAAGGTACTACCCAGTTAGATAAAGGGGCATTAATGGCAAGGAGTTTAGCATTTGAATTGGAGGAATACGTATTTCTACTGCTGCATTCTGTCTCTCAAGTCTGAAGGTAATGGGGAAGGTAGGTGAAATAATTAGCAAAAGCAATTTTTATGCACATATCTGTGTCTAAAGATTTTACAACTAAAGAATTATTAGCTGCTCTTCTCAGTTATTCATCTGAACAATGCAGTGCTACTAAAAGACATATTTCAAACTAAATTTGTTCTCATTTTTGCTGCAGGAAGGCTCAAATCGACATTATTTTTATCAGAGGAAGATTAAATATAAATTAATATGGCAGTTCTGTACATATTCAGGAGGTTAATGTTTATATTAAATATTCAAACTTTTAATTCTGGGTTGTTGATTTTAATTCTGGATTGTTGATTTTCATGGTTTAACCCCAACTGGTAACTAAGCACCATGTACCTGCTTGCTCACTCGACTCCAGTGGGACAGGGGAGAGAATCAGAAGAGTAAAAGTGGAAAAACTCCTGATTTGAGTTGAAGACAGTTTAATAGGTAAAGCAAAAGTTGCACACGCAAGCAAAGCAAACCAAGGAATTCGTTAACCACTTCACATGGACAGGCGGGTGTTCAGCCCTCCCTGGGAAAGCCGAGTTTTCCATAATGCATAACAGTGAGTTGGGAAGACTAACACCATCACTCCAAACATCCCCCCCTTCCTTCTTCTCCCCTCAGCTTTATATACTGAGCATGATGCCATATGGTCTGGAATGTCCCTTGGGTCATTTTGGGTCAGCTGTCTTGGCTGTGTCCCTTCCCTAACACCTTGTACAACCCAGCCCACTGGCTGGTAGGGTGAGGTGACAGGCAGAAAAGGCCTTGGCTCTGTGTAAGCCCTGCTTAGCAGTAGCAAAACCATCCCTGTGTTATCAACACTGTTTCCGGCACAAATCCAAAAAATAACCCCATACTAGCTACAAGGGATAAAATTAATACTACCCTTGTCAAAACCAGAACACTAGGCTAATACTGTTGCCACAAAATCAGTGAAATAGTGAGTATTTAATTTCAAAATACCCCAACTACTAAATTTGTTTCAGGAGTGAACCCAAACTTTATATTCTTAATTCTCTTTGGCACTTTTCATCAATTCCTGTAGAATTTCATCCTGCTTGAAATGTGGGCATTTGTGATTCACAGGAAAAGTGCCATATGTTGGTTAAAGCCATAAATATATTTGCAAAGAGGTGCTAAGCTCTAAAAGCTCAGTACTGTCTTTACAGATGTCAGTGATCAGGGTTTACCTTGGGAATGTTTAATGAGGTGGCTTAACTTAATAACAAACCAGTTGTTTATATATGGGTGACATGAAGTTTTTCACAAGTATAACTGTGTTTGAGCATGATGACATTAATATATGGTGACTCAGGTTCTTCAGTCATGAGGAAATTTAAGATGATGGGAGAAAACTGGGTTATTTCAAACTATGTACCTGTTACTTGTTTGTTTTCCTCAATTTGGTTTGTTTACTCTGAGCAAATGCTATGAGCTCAATTTTAATGCTATGTAAAAATCATCTTCTTTTGTTTACACATAAGTTACTTAAAATTCATTGAGCAGTTCTGTGTACTTCAATGTTTGTGAGCTGGGTTTTTGCATTTGCAAAATGATGGAGAACTGTTGAAGGTGAAAGTTTAGGTCTCATGATAAACTACAATGTGAATTTGAACAGTGCATTCAGGCTTTTTAAACTTTCCTTTTTTATTTTTTTGTATATCTTGAAAAGGAAAAACTCTAGCTGTTATCTTTGGAGTTCTCTGAAAGGGGATGTTCTATCCTGCCTACATCAGTGAATTATAACTGAGTTTCACTGTCTTGAGACAGACTTCTGCTGTTCTCTTATGTTCAGAAGAGGGGCTGAAATCTATCAACGAGCAGTTTAGGACTATCTATCATGTGCCTTTTCCATCTGTCCTTCATAGGATCCAGCTGAAATGTATAGCTACTATCTAAAAGGACTTGGTACAAAATAGAAAGTCAGTGTTTGTGCAGTGATACCTGGGGCATCTGAATGTCAAACTCTGTCTGATGAAATTGCATTCTTCTCCTATTTTAATAGGATCTCAAAGATAATATAGTTGAATTTTATAGTTGTCATAAGGATAAGGTCAGCAAGTAGATCAGAGATGAATTGGAATTGACCGTTTTCTTTTCACTTGAGTAAATTTACTGATTTGCTAAGCTACCAACCACTCAGGATTCAGTGTATGATTAAGTTGTGTGACAGGCTGGGGTTGTCTTAAACTTTTCTTTAAAAAAAGGTATGTACCTTATGTACATAAAATGTTTAACCCTCATATGTTTCATATATACAAAGTGTATATGTATATAATGTATAAAAGTACATTATATTCTATACAATAAAAATTTATGTAAGTTTTGTTTCATATATATGCAATTCATGTGTATGTGTCTATATATATGAAAAAGATGCTACCCAAATATATCTGCCTTTAGCATCTTTCCTAAGAAATCTTACTGTTGAATCCCTGAACTCAACATTTTATATGGGGTTAATTTTGCTGTTGTAAGTGGCAAGAGTCTGATGATGAAGATTTTAATTTTTCTGGTATTTTTTACAGTCTCAGCTAGGAGTACCGACTCTTTAACAGGAATTTTTCCATATTTTGTGATTGCCTGGAAGACACCCTGTTTTGGAAGGCAATTGGCAAAAGCCACAGGGAAGCAGGGTATACCCCTCTCTCAGGCAGTTTTGTTATTGAAGATATTTCATATGATGGTTATAGGATAAACTTATTTTTTACAAGAGGTGTGCCTCATGTTGTGTTCCCTTCTCTCTTACTTCCTTTGTGTTGTTTTTCTTTTTGTTAGTGCTGACTCTGTCACAAATACGGGAGTTAGCTGACTTGGGAGAGAGAATTGCTAACTAGTCGGTTTTCTTTGTACAGAAAGATAAATTTGCTGCCAGTCTTGTATTTAATCTAAAATGCTGGTCATCCGATTTTCAGGAAAGAGAATGAGTTGATATCATATTGAACTCATTTTTATATATAATTAAGGCTGGATGCAAAGATTTCCTGTTAATTCCGGGGAACAGTGGTAGGTGTTTCTGAACCCCCCCCCCCTTCAAGGATTATTGTAACGTAAACAATGCTGCTTACCTTCAGGTGTAGATTGAGATGGTTGAGGATAGGGTTTATGTTATGGCTGTATATGATAATGAGTAGCTAGATTTGAGGAAAACTGAGTCATCCCTTTTGGGTTATGCAACGAACATGATTTCCTTCTGTGTATGTCGCTATGGTTAATAGGTGGAACTTATGAAGATGCCCACTGTGATCCAGGAGCAGCAGAAGTCACCTAACTATTGTTTAGCATTAGCTCTAATTACTCACTGGGAGGGAAGGGATTTGAGCTTTTTGGTTTTGTTTTCTTCTAGGCAAATTTCAGAGAAGGTATGGCTCAACAAAAAGGCATATATAGTCATAATATTGAAAAAGTATATAGAAATAGTAGATTTAAGGAGGGAAGGTAAAACCACACTGATATGCAAACAGAAGTGGGAGTTTCTGTGGCAATTAGAATTCTTTAGTTCTTCTGAGACATGAGCTAATTTAAAATGTGTTGATTGTTAATACTTCACCTTTTTATTGTATTCTTACTTTGTGTTGGAAATGCTAATGGCAGTTAAGCCAGTGAAATCTACTTTCTCTTTCATCAGAAAGCTGCTGCAGTTGTTAGACATTATTTTGTGAACATCTGTCACTTTTAATATTGAGTTGGCAACCCCCCAAACTGTTAATGAATAAATGAATTCTAAGATCTAAATGGGCTGTGCTTGTATTGGAAAGCTTCAGTGGCTAGTTGCATACATAACAGAGAGCACTTCCAAATATTGAGTCTAGGCTAATTAGGTTATTCTGATATATGGGTTGTTGATGAAAGCACTTAAAGCTTTAGTTGAAAGAATCTTCAAACAAACAAACAACAACTAAAAACCCTACCCAAGAACTCCCTCTTGAGCTTCATTGAGAAGTATTGCTAAACCCAGCTGTGTAGTCAGAGTAATGTGCCTGCTGTCCCAGACCTGGATTTGACAGCTGACTAGTATAGGCAAAGTGATGAGTGGTAGACAACCGCAGAGACAATTTTTTGATGCTGTCTGGGGCAGGAGGGAAGGGAAGGTGCATAAAATATTATTTTTTGTAATGGTTGCTCAGCACAGAAACACTGAGACAGCAGCAGTATCCCGTATTCTCCACGCAGGCTTTTTCCAAACTGAGTGCATCAAAATGCTGCATTGAATAAGTGTGATTTTTTGAGAGATGAACTGTTCAGTTCTTGAAGATATAAAAGAGGGATATTTTTTTTTCAGTGTCTTCAAGGCATTCAGATACGTGGGTTAAGGTGGATGAAACCTTTTGGGTAGACTCAGAGGTGAAAAAAGGTAACTGCTTCAGAAGGAATGTTTGCTTTAGGAAGTGTCAGAGACCTTTCTGCATGGCCTGGGGCAGGTTAGCAAATCCTTCTGACCCTTTGCAAAGCACTTAATATACATGATGATGCTTAAAAGGTTATTCCTCTAAGTACATTCACAGATGATTAGAGGGATGGAGCACCTCTCCTAAAAGGAAGAGCTGGAGTTGTTTAGCCTGGAAAAGAGAAGACTTCTTAGTTGCCTAATTCTGGCCTTCCAGTGCCTGAAAGGAGCCTACAGGAAAGATGGAGAGGGACTATTTATAAGAGCATGTAGTGATAGGACAAGGGGAATGGATTAAAACTAAAAGAAAGTGGGTTTAGATTAGATATTAGGAAAAAGAATTTTTACTGTAAGGTTGGTGTGGCACTGGAAGTTGCCCAGAGAAGGTGTGGATGCCCCATCCTGGAAGTATTTAAGGCCTGGTTATATGGGGCTCTGAGCAGCCTGGTCTAGTGAAACATGTCCCTGCCCATGGCAGGGGGATTGGAGCTAGATGATCTTAAAGGTCCCTTCCAACCCAAGTCATTCTGTGATTCAGTGAAAACCTCGTGCTTGACTTGCAGAATAGTATTATGGTTAGAAATTAGGTACTAGAAGTCTGGAATTAAATATGTAAAATGTATAGTAGTACAGAAGGCATCCTGGCCTGTATCAGCAATAGTGTAGCCAGCAGGACCAAGACAGTGACCATCCCCCCTGTACTTGGCACTGGTGAGGCCACACCTCAAATCCTGTGTTCAGTTTTGGGCCTCTCAGTGCAAGGAAGACATTGAGGTGGGAGCATGTCCAGAGAAGGGCAGTGAAGCTGGTGAAGGGTCTGGAGTGTGAGTCTGATGAGGAGCCGCTGAGGAAGCTGGGATTGTTTAGCCTGGAGGAAAGGAGCCTGAGAGGGGACCTTATCATTCTCTACTGTTCTTCTACAACTGCCTGAAAGGAGTTTGTAGCCAGGTGGGAGTTGGTCTCTTCCAGGTAACAAGTGATGAGACAAGAGGAAACAACCTAAAGTTGCACCAGGGGAGGTTTAGATTGGATGTTAGGAAAAATTTCGTCCCAGAAAGGGTTGTCAAACACTGAAGTAGGCTGCCCAGGGAAGTGGTGGAGTCACTATCCCTGGAGGTATTTAAAAGATATGTAGATGTGGCACTCAGGGACATGGTTTAGTGAACCTAGAAGTACTGGGTTAGTGGTTGGACTTAGTGATCTTAAAGGTCTTTCTTTTCCAACCTAAATGATTTTATGGTTCTGTGGTTCTATAAATCAGCTCAGTGACACAGGCTGTAGTATTGCAACTTGGCAAATGAAGATAATACCTTGATCTTGGCAACTAGAATATTCATGAATTGGAAAACAAATCTGACCTTGCATGTATGCTTAAGTGGTGAGGCTGACAGACTGCTGTTATGTGCACTGACTTTTGCTAGCATCCCTAGTACTCAAGCAAGGTATGCTCATGTGTGGGGTAGTTTGGAAATCTGAGAGCTCCTCTCTCTAAACCGCATCAGCTCCCCCAAAAACAGAACTCAGAAAGTGTTTATTCTTTTTGCATGGATTTGCATCTTAATCTCATCCAGCTTATCTGACCTGTGCCCCATGCTTTTGAAATAGAGTTGATACTTGCATCTGAAATAGGAAAGTTTAAAGGTAATATATAAAATACATTTGTATAACCAAACGTGTGATGATTCTCATCTCAGAAGTGCTTTTCAATGGCCATGACAGCAGCCAGCTTGCAGTACCTGTTGGTGCATTTCCTTGCATTCGCTTGGGTGTGAAGATGTACTTTAAATAACCCTAAAGTTTTAAAGCACTTTGCTTGTCCAGATTTTTAGCAAATAATTGAGTTTGTAATTTTGTACTTTATGAAGACTCCATGAGTATACTTGCCTTGGCAATATGTCCCAAGAGATTCTTTATTATTTCTTGAATGACAATCTAAGTGCTGTGCTCAACCACCCTAATGAGTGAGCTGAGCATGTGACTGGGGAACTAAGCTGTTACTGACAACCTGTTCCCTTTAGATTTGGTTAGGGCAGTAAATAAAAGGTACATAATTTGCATAAACCTATTAAGTGGTATTCTCAAGGGGAATATCAATAATTTCCAATGCCATTTTCAGTGCTGACAGTTGATCCATTTACAAATTAGATATTGGAAAGTGTTCCAGTGAAAGGACATGGTAGAGTCGCTTGTGGCTATGGCACAGGAGTGTCAGGAAAATGCAGAAAGTGTGAGTCCTCCTGTGAGCAGTGAGTACCCAGTCTCATATATTGGTGGAGTGAATGGAAAAACAAGCTATACCAGTACTGTTGTTTGAAGAGTAAGGTCATTTCAAATATTTCAATACAGATGAAAAGAGATTAATGAGTAGAGTATAAATTACATGTGAATATCTGTTTTAACTTGAGTGTATACAGATACTTGTTTTTCTGCATAAAACAAGCCCAAATTAATCACAATGAAATTGAACATATGTTATTTGCACTGGCTTGTTTAAAATCTGTTTCACAACCAACATGAACAACTCAAATTTTATGGAGAAGAAATGCTTTTATGCTTTATGGTGTCTCTTTGAGTGGCAGATTGAAAAAGTTCAGTACATCATCCTTGTAAAATAGAAAGCTTCTATATTCTGTCTATTTAAAAAGGGAGTCATAGAGTAACTTAGCTTGGTAAAGGTCTATGAAAAGGCAAAAGTAAACTTTCCTTTAAATCTTTATAGCATTGGTTTTGGTTTCTCATTTAGGTGTTTCCTATACAAGGCCTCACATTGTGTTACCTTACCATTCAAGAGGGTGACACAGTGGTAAGGTAGGCCAGAGTTTGTGTGTGACTGTGTCTCCCAAAAATAAAAATAATTCGTTAATAACCACAGTTATGAAATACGTATATCAAAATCCTCCTTTTTTATTCTGAGATGGAAAATTAGTGTGGCCTGGATCATGGTGATGCTGATATGTGCTCCAAGTACAGCTTTAACACTTGTTTAGGATGTCTCAGAAGCAAATGTTTGGTCTTTGTTGTCTTTTAACACACATGTGTAAAAGGGTTTTCGGTAGTTTTTAAAAATGTTGACTGGTGTAGAAAAATGAGGTCTAGAGACACAAAGAGAAAAGATTTGTACTGTATTAAACCCCTTCATTATTCTAAAAAATAATATTTGTCATAGCTTAAAAAGCATATTTTAATTTGCAGAATAGTAAAAATAATATTCAAAGTCAACATTGGATTGTGTTCCTAGGGTTTGAAATTATTATTTTATTAATGCTGTGTAATTAAAATGACAAATGGAAAATTAGGACTTGGCATTTGGGAATAGTTTTATTGATATAATCCATGATATATTTTGCATGCTTATTCAGCCTGCAAGTGTGCATGACTTCTTAGACTTTTGGCCATTTGTTAAAACTTAAATTAATGAAAGCTTTGTCAAAAGATGCTGTGGAAGAGCTAGTAGTAGATATTGACTTTGTGGTAATGATTCAAACTATAATTATCTCTTGTATTTTCACCCATTGTGAAATATTTGTATAGAGGTCACAGAAATATTTTAGCAAGTACAATGTATATTTGTTGAATACTTTCTGATTTGAAAATGTGGTGCTTTTATGCCCAGAATTAATGTCAGGTTATTGTTGCAGCAGTTTTCAGTTCTGTGCCAATGAAATTGGCAGCTTTGATTGAGTGTTGCAGTGCAGTCAACAGGATTGTAGTTTGTCATTTGAGAATGTCTTGGTTTCAGCATGGAAATTCTTGCAGCAGGAGGAGCTCTAGGCTCTGCCAGTGTGCCAGGCTAGCTGAGGTTTGCCTGCTGTTCTGTGTCTTAAATGGCAGGATTGTTAGGATAAAGGCTGTCACTCATTTAAGCACTTGCTTGATTTCTACTGGAATTCTCAGACTTGCACAGTATCAAGGTAAAATATTTTTAAAAGTGAGTACTTTGAGAACAATCAATTTGGCGAACAATCAATCACTGGAGCAATGTTCCCCGCTGCTGAATGTTTTCGAGAGGTGTCTGGACAGCATGCTAGATAATCTCATGTCGACTCCCTTTCCTGTGAGAAGTTGGATCAGATGGTGTTTTGCAGTCCTTCCTGATTCTATTTTGATATGGTTATGTGGCAGATTGGTAATACACCTGATGGACAGGTATGTACACTAAGGAGTATCAGGAGCATCTGAAAGCATAGTCAGAGCTCCCAGGCATCAGCTATTCAGTGCAGTGACTTCACCTTGCAGCACAGCCACCACTGCTGGATGCCTCACATGTTCAGCAGTCAGCTCCTGATTTCTGGTGTGGCACTTCAGGATGAAGCAGTACACTTTGATAAGACAAAAACCTTATGGTTGTACTCTGCAAAAATTCTAGAGCTGATGATTGAACAGCTTTATACATTAATGTGTCATGAACATGACGGGCAACACAACCAACCTCAAATTGTCCTAAGCTGAGACACCGCTGTCCCCAGTCATTAGGGGTCTGATAAGAAAAAGTGAGTAAGCCTGACACATGGGCTTGCTCCAGAGTTGGTTAATCCTTCATCTCCTCTATTGCAGTGATGCAGGCAAAAAGCAAATATTACTGCTGATTTCAGAAGAATTCTGGGAGGGATTTCAGGATTCCTGAGTTGCTCTTTTTTTTCTTGACTTTGTGTCCAGCTTCAAGTAGAAATTGAAACTGATGCAGACAACTGTGCATATTGGTTTAGATGCAGATGCAAATGATTGAATTGAGATTGTAGACTTAAAAGTTAAGTAAAAGGGAACAGAGTTTTGCTTCTTCAGGTTGTCATTTTTCCTATATGGCTTGATACTGTGCTGTCTTCAGGAGATTGGGGATGGTGGTGAGCATATTTAAAAAGGAAAAAAAAAATCTTGCAAAAACCTTCAAAATTACTGGACTGTCTCTAAAGTAGAAAATGTTTTATTTTTTTAATGCTTTTTATTATGAAAGCAGCAAAAGAACTTATTTCTTTTCTTTCAAAGAGGTTAAGGAATTACAGGAATAGTTAAATTTTAAAATTGTTGTTAAGCTGGTTAAATAAAAGGATCTTTAAGGTAACTTATCGCTTTTAAAAAGAGAGTCTTCATCCCTGTACATGCTTCATTCTTTTTGAATATAATGCTTTGAAATATTTGTGCGCAAATGAGTTTAAAACAAAAGGGATTTTCTTTGGATTTCCTGAGATTGTATGTATTTCAGCACCAAGATGGAATGATTTCCGTGTTCATTACAGCACATACACACATGACTCTGTAGAAGGGTGTTTGGGAAAACCTGAAGTACTGATGATCAAATCTGTGAAGTTAATTTTACTGACTCATTTCCTTTGAAGGAATGATGTGTCATTAAAACATGGGACAGATGAGATGTGGTGAATCTTCCCTTTGTTGGTCTTAAACAGTGTAACTGCTGCAATTTTGTTTGTTCCATAGAACAATTAGAACAAATTTTCCTCAGTCATGGTGTGCTGATTCAGTAGAAGACTTAGCTGTCGCTGTGTTGAGTCAACAAACTAAGAACCAAGTCAAGAGCCTTATACTGTGCTTACCTTTGAAGGCAAATTATGCTTTATAAGTGCTGCTGCACTTGTTCTGAGGGGTTTTTCAAGTGGTACTTCAGTGTTTTAAAGGGGCACTTAGAGGTACTACATAGAACCGCACAGGTTTGATTGTATTTTCAGAGCATTTAGTGAAGTCTCTATTCCTTTAAACAATGCCTTTATTTTAATAGAAATTAAATGATAGAGCCAGGGTGGGTCCTTAGAGAAATTCCCTGACCCTCAAGTTCATTGTGGCCAAGAACTAGTCTTAAAACGCTATTCTCATTTTTAAACTTTCTCCTATCCTCAGTAATGAACTTAGAGACATGAATTAGACTGTTTATTTAAATTGCCTTTAGCTCTATCTATTTAGGAAGCAGCAGAATAACCTTTTGTGTAAATGAAAGCAAATACTAGTTTGCATCCCTTAAACCTGTGTCATTGCAAGCAAGTTGCTGCCTGCATGGCATAATACATGTTTAATTTGGGACCTTTTCCACTCATAAATATTGAAAATATAGGTGATATTAAATTAAATGGAAGTTTAACTGTATAAAAAAACCCTGAAAACTAGGTATGATGTTTTCTTAATTAGATGAAAACGTGATTCCATTATGAGAAAATTGTTTTTGATAGAAGTTATTGATATTTAAGAAGATTATAAGATGAAAGAAAAACTGTGGATCTTCTGGTATAGATTCTTGGTTTTCCCTCTTCATCCTGGAGCTTTTAATGAGTTTAATAGAAAAATAGGTTCTTTATCTTGTTCTTGGTGTTAATTTTGTCAAGAGGAGATGATTTGTACTGAAATAAATATATATATACACATTATAAAAGCTAAGGGATCTTTTTGTTGTTCAAGACCTCATGTGTAGCTCAAGTGTTTTATTCAATTTGCAGATTGGCTGCATAGTTTGTGTTTTGCTTTCTTAGAAGTAACAGCAGAAAATCTGCCATTCTTATTCTGAATCCTTACATTGATCATTTGGTGATTGTCCTCTCAGTTTAAAAAGGTAAGCGAGCTTTGGCTTCAGTATTGAGGTGTCAAAGTTGCCCATGTCCTGCATGTGGAATGAGACTTAACCTGGCTCATTTCCATCTCACATTTCTCTGCAGTTAAAGTTTGTGTGTCTTCTGCAAGGGGACCACTGTGCGCTTCATAGGTCCCCCCATCATGTGTGCAAGCCAAGTCCCTTGAGATGGTGTGGGACAGGGGAGAGAGAATGTGGTGTGACCCCACTGCGCTGTGGGAGCTGGTGGGGAGCCAGCTCAGCCCTCTCATCAAGTGCTCTGGCCTCTTAGGTGTCCCTTGTGCAGGAAGCATCAGTTGTATATTTTTGTTGGCCTTGTTTGTTGGGAAAGAAGTCTGCTGAGAGGTCTGAACTAGTGCTTTCTGTTTGAAATAGGGACAAGCATTTTCACTGATAGGGGCATAGCAAGGTTGTAAAGTACTGTCATGTGTTTCATGAATATATGACTTGAAGTATGTTTATTGTATAGGATAGAGAGATGTTGATTGTATAAGTAGATTCTAAAGGCCAGTGCTTGCCTGACTGTTTACCATTACAGGATGCTCATGTGTAATCAGATTAAGCTTCAAAATATGCAATTTGAATTATTTTTTTCTGACTATATGAAATGTTTTATATAGACAAAATATAAATGGAAGAGTAGAAATCTGACAAAGCACACTCTGCCCATAGAAAACACACCAAGAGTTTTAGTAATCTGAAATGCTCTTCTCTCTTTGCATTAGGAAAAATGACAGCTTTAAGCTTCCAGTCCTTAAGAACATTTTTAAGCATTCATACTGACTCTCAGCCTATTCCAGGATTGCTTTGTTTTCTTGGGAATTATCTACCATGTCAGGATTCTGCTTAATTGAGATCTAATAAGGGCGTGTTCTAACATAGTTTGCTTAATTCCAGATATATCACCATCAACCTTTCTGGCAGGGCACCTTGGTAACACAGATGTGTCTCATTCATGTATGAATAAATTCCATCTCTAGTGTATTGCCTTTGTTTCTTCAAAATCCTTAGATCCTATTTTATTTAGTGTCTACTGTTGGATACTTCATCAGACCTAATTCATGTACATAAGGGTGAAATTTGTGATGAGACAAGTGATTATGGATTAGTTTCATGGGAACTAATGTTGCAGTTGGAAGAATAATCTTTGTCAGCAGGTTGCAAGGCTTTTTTTGATATGTGCATGAATTTGGCTAGCAAATACTGCGTGATGCTGTCAGTGGTCTCGAGCCCTTAAATGATTGTTTCCACTAAAATATAGATCACTATGTTAACACTTTCTCCCATATGTGACAGCATGTAGGTAGGCTGTGTTCTGCAAAATGCTGTATACCAAGCTGGCACTGTGAGGGGACAAGTGGGGACATAAGAACTGGCAAGACACTCAAAATCTGTGAAATCTGTTGTCTCCTTTCTTCCTGATAGAGTGAAAGAACAGAATAATCTCTGGCTGTGGCTGCAGAGGGAAGTAGTGTAATGCAGTAAGAGTGGATCTGTAGAGACCATGTCTACGCTACACAGGTGTAGGGTTTGACATTGGGCTGATCCTGTCTATTATGGTGGACCAACTGCCCATAGGCAGTCAAATCATGTAAGGTGCACTTCTATGGCATCTGAAAGTCTTGTTTCATCCAATAGGAATCCATTTTGTGTGCTCTGAGATTGCTCTGGTGTGCCCACCAAAACATGATAGATAGGAATGATCAGATACACTCTGTAATGCTGATGGTCTATTTTGTGGCTTAGTTTAAATGATACCTTTATAGCACGTATTTTTTGTTGAGTAACTTTCCTTTCTGCTTATTACTGATTAACACTGATGTTTATTCAGCACAAAAGCCTGTGATCTACCGTATCAATTTAGTTTCATTCTTAGTAGATTATAAATTTGATAAGTATGCATATATGCATACCCACAAATGTGTATGCACATACTTATGGTGAACAGTCTGTATGTCAATAGTTTGTTACAGTTGGTTTCATCTGACCCAGTAGAGCCCTGATAGTGATTAAGGAAGGCATCCAGGATGGAGGGATGTCCCAGTATTAATGATTAACAGCATATGCTTGGTAATGTCTTTCTTGCACTGAAACGGGCTGTGACTGTTGTCTTCTTCAGCTTGATGCTGCATTCTTCAGGACCAGGTTCTCTTCGTTTCCCTGCAAACAAGGAGGAGTGCATTGTGCTTAGACAGGCTTTTGGGGGAATCTCTTCATGGCTTACTACTCTCATTATTCCTTGCCTTATGAGATTACTTCAAACAGTGGAATATAGTGTCTTCTAAATGTACTGTTCTCTCTTACAAGATTGATGTCTTTTCACTGCATGTTTATGCAGTTAGTAATGCAGGTCTCATTTTTGATATTGAGATGTTACTGTAATGTGACTTCTACTTTAAAGGAGACAAAGATTTATAATTGTTTGCTCTAATTTACTTACAAATCTTCAAATGTAAAATTTGAATACCCAAAGCTCCTGTTAGATATTCAGTTGAAATTCTCTTCTTCAAAGCTCTTAAAACAAAAGACTGGGATCAAAATGAAGAATGGTTTCACAGCATGCTCGGCACCAATCAGTGCATCCAGAAGTGGGGCTTACAAAGTACAGTTAACCTTGAACAGTACACACCAGTGTATTTCATGGAATTTAGGCATCCATAGCAATATAAAACCATGCTACTTCTCCAGCTGCCTGTGTGACTTTCCAAGACTGAAGATGACACTGCCTGGTGGTATCAGCCAAATGGGGATCATCTGCGAAGTTGACAAGTAATGGGATTCTGGAGCTAAGCAGTTGGATTTCAGTATTTTCCTTGAGGATTTGTTAGGATCAAGTAAAACTATCAAATCAGGTCAAACATTTGATCTTTTACTCAGGAATGTTTGTCAGTGCTGGTGATAGGGAAAAAAACAGGGAAAGTTTCTGCAGCCGATATCTCCAGATGGCACAGGAATTGCAGTAATAAGAATTCGGAGACTTCCTTAAGGTCTCTTTTACCACTAAAATCTGCCACAGGTTTTACAGGGGAGATAGAGCAGATGATGTCACTTACCTAGTCCTTGAAATATAGGTACATCACTGGAGGCAAGGGCGAAATTAAGTCTCTAGTTCTGGACAGTGACACAAAATTTTAAATGTTATTAGCTATCTGATGCAGTTTAGAAAATAGCATAGTTTGAATTGAATAGTTCTACAAATTAAATTTATTGTACAAAAAGGTATGTTTCTAGAATACAACTAGAAGGCAAGAAGATTCTAGTATCAGATCTGTGTTGAAACAATATTGGATTTGTCAAGTCTTCTTATCCTTATCTCTCTTCCTGAATGTAACTATTATTTCTACTCTGCAAGGTCACGCTGAATCTTCTATGCAACCAGGATATTTGTCACTATACAGTCCTTCAAAGTTTTTCCTTCATCTCTCTTCTTTTAAATCCTTCCTGTATTTGGTTGAAGTTCAAGGATTTGCAGCATATTTGTTATGAACTGTTGAAATCTAAGAGTTTTATCATGGAAACTTTTTTTAGGAGTACATTCAGATTTCTGTTATTGCATGTAGAAGCAACATTATCTCTTTTTTTCTTTTTCTGTTTTTTTTCTCTCCTTCCCCCCACCCCCCTCTTTTTCTCACAGTTTCATCTTGGGACAGGCTTAGGTTTCTTGCCTGAATTATTTTTTGGGAAGTCATACTTTTATTTCTCTAATGATTAAAAATGTCTTGTGCTTTACAACTTACTGATTTTTATTTGATATTTAATTTATATCTACCTGTTCTTCTGCAGGCTTCATTTTAAAATCTAAATAACTTAAATATCTGATTTACTCTTGATATTTTAGGGACATATTGTTTGATTCTATGTCATGTGAAGAAGAGTTTTTTAGAGGGTTTATTATATTACACACCCTCATCCCTGTGGTATATTTAACATGTGGGATTTGTTTGTGATTGCTCTGTACTGAAGTTGCTCCATGCTCCTGATTATCTGTCTTGCTTTGTTCTGTATCTCTTGTGAAGTGTCCGTGTCCCTGAGGCAAGATGATCAGAACAGATATAGCTATCAGAATCAGGGTATCATGAATAAAGATATTGTTTAGTTTTCTGTTTTGTTCTTGATTTATTTCCTTTTTTATTGCACTTAAATGATTAGCTCATGTTTGAAAAATTATGCACAGTAATTTGAGGTCTATAAGTGGTTGATATAGGTAGTGTAAAATTCATGAGTGTGTGGATAGTGCTGTATAATCATTTTTCTGCATTATTTTGTGTTTTCTGTAACTCAGTACATCATTCTGTTATCTAGTTGTTCAGTATCACTGTGATTCTTCTCAGTAAGTTTGTTGTTGACAGATTTTTCTAACCTCCCTTATTTACCCTTGTTTCAAAATTTCTTGGGAATGTGTGGAGTGGTATAAATCATAGCTGAAATTCTTGGAAGTTTCTGTTAACAGCCTTCCCATTTTGTGACAAATGGCCTTCACTCTTACATAAATTATCAACGTGTAAGGGGGTCTGCCCTCTTATCCTGCAGTTTTTCATCCCTTTTTGTTTTTTCCAGGTCTTTCCAGGCTGTGGCTTCCTCCCTGATATTTTTCCTCATCAAATATAATTATAACCTAGCCTTTGTGCAAAGGCAAGTAATTTGAATTCTGAAAACAGCAGTGCCAAGACTGATATTTCAGTTGCCAGAATGATAAATGTGGGTAGTGGGCAGCTGAGAAGCAAGCCAGTGGGATGCAGACTCCGACTCCTCTTAGGGAAGCAGCTGCAGGAGGGATGCGTGGCTGTGCCAGTAAGAGCTGGGCTGGACTGAACCTCTTGGCAGGAGTTCGCTGAGCAGGACTGGAGGCAAATAATCATAGCTGAAGGCAGATAATCCTGAGAGCAGCTGAGGGCCTGGAGATGTGTGGCAACCAGCCGGGCAGGTTTAACTTCTTTAGGTGTGTTTGCAGTTCCTCTCCTCACCTTGAACAATTTTCACTTTTTTGCTCTTTTCTGCTACAAAGAAGCTGATAGGACTTCAGTATGTCAGCAGTTCCTTCTCCCTCCAACTGTTCAGATTACCATACCTTTCCATGGACGATTTTTGGCTTTTTCTTTTCTCTCTTCCGTTATGCTTAGGGAGTCTCAAATTGCGCAGTGGCAGCTGCAGGTGTTATTTCGGGAGGTTCATTCATAGGCCACTTATGCTATTGGTTGCTTGTGCTGCCTACAGGCCTTTTTAGGCTGTGCTTAAGGGATGTGTAACCTCCTCAGCAGTCCTGCTCTTAAGCTTGCAGTAACACCTCCATGCTATGTTCAGTACAGCTAGATGACTGGTAGCCAAATTACACTAGTGCCTCTTCTTCAACTGAAGTAGTGAATTTCCATGTGGCATTGTATCGAAAGCTTTATTGAACAACAGGTTTTTCTGCACTTCTGTTCTTAAAACAATTTCTTTGATGACTTCAAAAATAGGTTTGGCCTGGCATCTTTGGTCAACCCCTGCTGAATCTTGTCCTGTTTTATATTTTTATGTCCTTTGTTACTGTTTACACCAAATGTTGTTCCAGATCATTTCCATCCCACTGAGTCACCTGGTGGTAGTTGCTCTATTTTCCTTGGGCTCGATTTGTTACTATGCTGTATTGTTCTGAAAGCACATTTAGATATTCTGTAATCCTTTATTCTTCCTGCGTAACAACTCCACTACTATTGTTTATATGCAGTCCTAGGAATCAGTTTGATTTTAGTCTCATTAGCCAACTTGTATCATGACTTTTTCTCACTTGGGTCCCTGTTTCAGTTCCTTGTAGAGTTCCCAGTAAGTTGCCTTCTAATGATTGTTTATTCAGGAAACCCTATATCCTACAGGTTTGGTTTTGCTTAGATATATATTCTTAAGAATTTCACATTTGTTGGTAAATGATCTTTTCTAATGAAGGTGATCTGTCCTCCAGCTGGTCTCCAGTTGCTTACTTTCTCAGCCTGCCCTTTCGGGGCTTTAATTTTTCATGCTCAGAGCATCCAAGACAGTAGATGCCAGAGCTTATGGCACTAGTACTCCACATCTGGGAAGTGTAGGTCCAGAAGGACACGTTCCTGGAGAAAATGAAATGCCATCTTCAGGGACCTCAGACTAATGAAATTAGAAAATGAAATTTCTTCCTGTGTGTTTCAGATCAGACATTATTGACCATTAATGACCAAGGATGGCAATAAAAAAAACCCCAAACCATGAGAAAACATTCAGTAGGAAAGTTACAATCTGTTAGTTTTCATAATAAAGGAGTAAACCTTTATTTCACATAGGCACCAAATAGCTTAATATACTTAATCACAAACTCTGTAGGAATTTTGGGCTGTTTATTACTTACTTATTGAAAAGTTTATTCAATGTCATACCCCAGTTTGCTGCCCTTGAATTTTACTTTGCTCTCCTGAAAATTGGGTGGTTTTTTTTTTCAGTAGTTTGATAGTGGCCCACTATGTTTTGTTAAAAATTATACTAAATAATCCCCTTTTATTTTTTTTAACCTTCTTTTGTTAATTGTTTTTGTATTACATCTGAGTGACAATGATAGTTATATTAAAATGGTCCAAAATTGGGAGCTTTTCTCAGACCATCCAAATAAATCCACAAGAAAGTGATCATTGTAGTTGCTATAAACAAGCAAACATCTTTGTCATTGGCTGTACACACAAACATTGAAATCTGCTTTTAACAGATCATGAATCTCTGTGTTGCAAATGAATGTAGAAATTTTTAACTTTCTGTTTATCTCTGCTGGTGTGTCTCCTTATACTCCATGTATTCCTGTCTCAACTGATGTGCCTTTAACCTTTTGTGTGCCTCTCACATTTGTTTGCTCATTTGTTTACTCATTTGTTTGCCTCCAACCTAGCATTTTTTTATAACCTTCCTGTGTATAAAACAGGGAAGTCTTTCAGTAAAGACTTCTTTACAGTTTAGCTCTGTACTACTGTGTTGCTTTTGAAAAAAGGTGTTTTTTCAGAAGATGCCTGTTTGGATTAATGCTTTTTGTTTGGGTTTTTTTTTAGATGCCTTTTATTCTCAGAGTTTGCTATTTGTCTGCTGAGCTTTTTATTTACTGTGTTATGTAACCCCCATTTGCTGATATTTGCATTTCTGCCTTCATGAATATATTATTTTTCGGAAACATTTTGGGTCAATGAAAAGCTTTATTAAAATTCCTATTTATTTGGGAAATAAATTGCTGGAGGCTCTGAAAGAAACAAAACCCTACAGTTTTTAAGCTTTGGCATTTCTGAAGTATTTATTTCTTTAACAAATATTTGTAGAGAAGTGGAATAATAGGATTTTAAATTTACAGTCGGAATAAAAGTTGCTTTACAGATATAATTTGAAAGGAATCTAAGATATTAAAGTAAATAGCTGCACTATCACAACCTTCATTAAATGATTCACAGGCAAGGACAGTAATGGATTTTTAAGCATAAAGCTTGCCTCGGTTAGAGGTTAGCAGTTTGCATTTGAAAAAACAGACTGATATAAAGGCTTAATACATGCAGTTTCCTTTTTAACTGTTTATTAAAACAACTGATAAAATGTTTTCTGTGAGATCTATGGCTTGCTTTCATCTGTCTTAGCCATGTATTTCACTAATGTAGAGTGATATTTTAGCAGAGTGATTTGGTAATGTCTCGGCAATAAGGTGGTGTCTGATCTGGAAATAAAGGTTGTGCATTTGATGTTCTGTTTTCTTACATAGCACAGCACCCAGGACACAACTAATGAGGACTTGTGAACTGTATAGAAGGTTGGGACACAAAGGAGATGTGCTGCTTCACAGCGGTGCTCACCCAGTGGCACAGTAAATGAGTATTTTCTTTGCAGACTGCAGCTGCTGCCAAGTAACACCAGAGAAACTGTAGGCGATGAGCACTTACTGTAATTGCAACAATGACAACTAGGAAGCAACAGGATAAAAATAAACACCTCATATTTCACTCTAGCAGTGGAGATTTTAGTGTCATGAGCAATGGGAATCTTCTGTCCGCACATACTTTGGGCTGAGTCCAGTAGAATCTAGTGAAGCATTTCAGCTCCAAAATACATTTAAGTTGCTGGTTCCTGAGTTTTGTTCTGTGGACTAACACTAATCCTTGAGGTTTATGGAATGAGGCAAACTAAAGACTAAGTAGTGTTGGAGGAAGTGGAGAGGCAAGATAATGAAAAGGATAGAGTGTCCACCTTGAATTCTTTATATTAGCAGTTCTTCTTCTTCAATGTGATGTGAAAGTCTTGCATTTGAAGGCAAGGGGGCACTAAAAATCTATTTCCTTTAATAACTAAATCAAGAAAACATAACATGATTTGTGGATGTTAAAAACACACATTTTAAAATGGTCTACGTACAGTCCTGATTAAATGTGATTTATATTTTGTTTAGCGTAGATTATAAAATCTATAAGTAAAGGCTGTGACTTCATTGCTCTTAAAATACTACATATATGTTGTAGCAGATCTTCCAGTTTAAGGTGAGAAAACAGGTGGACACAAAAGACAGATGGGGAAACAAAAGGTGATGGAGACAATTATGAGTGTTGTAATAAGCTGCAGTTGCTGTTTACCATCTGTCCAGGTACAGAGAGAAGTTTTGTAATATAATTTTCTATTGTATTGCACTATTTTCTCACTCTGCCTTAAGGATGTAGCAGTGCATGTCTGTATATAATTAAATACTTGAGCATTGTTGGTTGGTAAAGTTTATTATGGTGACAGAGAATTGTTCCTCAGCTCTCATCTGTGTTCTGCACCCATATTTGTGAGTGCCTGGGACTTTACTGGAATTACAGTTGGTGAGGGGATATCAGTCAATGTTGATCTTTAATAATAATAATAATCCAGTAATATTTGATCCAGTCTTGCAATGAAATCTATTCTTTCTGCATTACTGTTTAGACTCATAGTTTTTAGGTTCTTTTCACTCTGACTACTAAGCTGGCAGTATTTCATACAGAGCAAAAGTACTAGGCACATAAATGAAACCACTTCTGTCTTATATGTGGCGTTCCCAAGTTTTGCCTTAGTTGGGGTATTCACATGAATTTGTTTTAAATCTGTCCTATGTTTGGTTTTCTTTGCCCAAATCATCCTTTAAGTCCTGATAGGCCAACTGAACTTAATTCACATAAGGAAAACGTTTAATTCCCCAGCCTCAGAGAGTCCAAGAAAGTTAAATAATGGGACTGTTATATCACTGTTTCCTAAAAAATCTTTTCCCTTCAAATTTGGAAACATGCTGACCAGTTTCATATTATATTTAGGGTCAAGCTGAACTGTGGTGACTAATGCAACTGGATATATAGCGGGATGCTGAAAATGGATTTTAAAGAGAAAGATGGGTGAAGGAACCACTGTTAACATGTAATTTGGAAAGGCTAGTGAATTTTTTTTACCTAGTGATTTCCTTAACTTTTTTGGACCTTGTAGTTGTAGGATTCACATCTGAGAGGCTTTAACAGGGTTTAATGTAAAAGTTTTACCATGTCTGGAGCACTGCCGGGGCTTCTGACTAGTGTCCTGTCCTGGATAATCTGGTGGTTGCATAGCAGAGACAACACTGGATAAATAATTCATAATATTACATGTATAAATACCTCCAGTCCCCACTAGCTTATCTGTCATCTGCACCTGTAATGTAGAAAGTTAGATAGGGTAGATAATAAATACTGGTGTTGGTTTCTTGCAGCTTAGTCTAACTTTTGTCTTCTGAGATTTCTTAGGTCAAAATATCATATGAATGTTTTATGTGGGAAACTTTAAGCTGAAACAAAGTTTCTCATCAAGAATTGAATGGAAGTACATTAATGAGGTACATCTCCTTATGAGGGCAAGCTTAGTGTGGGGAGAGTCTGAAAGGTGGAAAAATAGCAAGGATTTAAGATACTTGTGTGGAAAGACTGATGCTGGTAAGTTGTGCCATTTGAAATACAACTGGTATTGTCGTACAGTACCACAACACCTTTTTGTGGTGGGGATGCACTAGCAGAGGGCATGTAAAGAGTATGAAGGTTTCTAGGGAATAGAGAGGAGCCTGGTGCATTTTGGGGGAGTTCAGAAGTTGAAAGAGCACATCTTGAAGGGTGGGTATGACTGACTGTAAGGATCATCTCAAATTTCTCTTGAGTAGGCCAGTCATTCAAGTTTACTCCTGTAGTGGAGAAGAGAGGTAATGCTTTAGATTAGATATAAAGAAGAGGGTTACAGTGAATGTAACCACCAGAGAGGTGGTAGATGAACCATTCTTGGAAGCTTTCAAGGTCAGGTTGGATGGGGCTCTGAGCAACCTCATGTAGTGGAAAGTGTCCCTGCTCATTGCAGGTGGCCTTTTAAGGTCCCTTCCAACCCAAACTATTCTAGGATTCTGTGATTTCAGGAGTTGATTCAAAGCCCCTGATATTTTACCCCCTGCTCAAAATCACCTCTTTATTTGCAGAGGTAGTAAGGAGAGAATAGTTTTCCTTTGCTTCCTTGTGTGCTTCACTGCTCTTCCTGTTTGCTTTGTGCCTGCTTTGTTTGACAGTTTCTCATATTCTGCACTTCAGGTAAGAAAAGTGCTAAATATAAAATACAGTCCTGCTCTCTGCAGAATTCCTGCTACTTGCTCCATAGAATGTTTGGAAGGAAAAAATAAATCTGTATGATTTATTTACCCACTGCACAGTTGATATTTGTACTGTGTTACAAGTTGTGCCTGAATCTTCTAAGTAAAAATGGGTCCTTTGCAGTTGAAAACATGGAACAGTGACTGCCTGCTGGGTTATTTAGAGTGAATGGGCCAAACTAACGAAGCAGTTTGCTGCGTAGTTGTTAAACCTCTGCTACAGAAAAGCTTTAGCAAAAATGATTGGTGAGTCATTGTCCCTTTGGATGTGGAAGTGACATGATTGCAGTTTTTTATGGGATCTGATCTGAAAACTCATGGTAGTGTTTTGGACTGATATGACTTCATAATAATCCAGATGGCAGAATTCGCAACTGTTGTGTGGGTACCTGTGGGTCAGTAAGCTTCTTACCACTATGGTCTTGGGTTACGTCAGTAGGAATGGCTGGAGGTGCAGTGTGCCCTGAAGCTGGAATGTAGTAATGATGAAAATTGTTTTGTGTTGGGTATGTTAAAATTCTAAGAAGGTTTTTTTTTTTCAAGTAAACCTTTTGAAAGAAAAATAGAATTTTTACATTCATTTTATTTCCCTCTATTTCCTATCTTTCTAGAAATGTAGTAGTTTTCCAGATAAGATTTTTGGAAGGTTCAAAAGGAGTCTCATATCTGATTCCCTTTAAAATTATTTCTCAAACCATCCAAGCAGTTGAGAAGCATGCTAACTTTCCAGAATTTTGACATCCTTATGATGACTTTTGTAAATCACACAAACAAACTCATGGTGTCTCCTCTGAAAAACCAAATGTTACAGTTTTGCAAGTGAAGGACTTAATAGCCCCAAATTTCAAAAAGATAAAAAAATTTAGTCTATCTGAACCACAGTCCTTGCAAGTGAGCAATCCATAAAACTATGAACAAGAAAATCTGACTAAGCAAATGTTCATGGAAAAGGAATTTTTTTGTGCTGTGGGAAGTGTGCTTGTATTTTCAATTTGAATATTCGAAGTCAAGATTTTTTTAATGGGAAATACCTGCTGCCACTTTAATTATTTTTTTTCCCTAGAGGAAGAGAACTACTTCCCTTTCTTTATTTAAATTTGGTCGACTGGGTGATTTAAAAAAAAAAAAAAAAGACTTTTTCATCACATATATTTTATTTTAAGCGGCGAGAGTGGAACTTATCAAAAGACAAACTTTATTAAAGCAGTGTAAATAAGTGAGCAGACGGATTCTAATGTTAATAATCTGTTTTTCATAAGCTTGTATTAAATGTAGCTATAAAATTTATTAAGAGAAAATACTTGCTGTTGGACTGGCTCTGTGTAATCTGTAGTTTTGATTACTGAACATTCCAGTTTTATCCTAGCTAAAATATCGATCTGTTTGCACTGATGGCCCATAGCTGACTCATTAGTTTTCCCATAGCCGTACTAAATACTGGAACCTACTGATGTTCTAAGCAGCAAAGTAGATAAATAAGATAATAAATTATGGAAGTTATCTTCTGCCAACTGCTAAAAGGATAGAAAAAGTATTATGGTTATGTCCTTGGAAGATGCTGGCTGGTTCAATGTAGCGTGAACTTCTTATCATGCTTCTTGTCTTTTCCTGATTATTGACTACTGAATACCCTGAGCAGCTTTTTTCATTTATAAACAAATCAGTCATATATCCTTACTTTTGAGGAAAGTTTCATGTTAGACAAAGTGTAAGAGAGAGTTCTGCACTATACTGAAATGGAAGACATTTTATCCATAAGATCTCTTAAACTCTGCCTGTCTGTGTTAGCCCAAATTTGGATATGCCTTTTTAATGTTTTTTCCTCAGAGCAGTTGAAAATGAGAGATAAAAAGAATCTTACCCACATTTCTGTAAATAGCTACAGGAATAAAATCTATTGAATGCATGATAAAAAGTTACTGCACCATAAAAAGCTGTATTGTTCAAGCATGGAAGCACTGTAAAAAATGCTTATGAAAGCATTTCAGACTTTTTTCCTCTACCAGATTATAAGTAAGTCATAGTATCTTCTCTCTTCTGGGAAAAATCAAAGCAATACCTATGCAGCAATACAATGGGATAACCTCAGTTTCTGTAGATCCAGTAGGAAAAATTACTTCAATGAGTTTTCTTCCAATTATATATGAACTTTCATCATCTTGGAAATAAATCTATGCATGAATGCTGTAAGCATGATCTCAAAGTAATACGCTTTTTGGTTTTAAATTGTGTGGCTTGTGCAGAAGGTATATTTGCCTGTTTTTACAAACAAGTCTGTTTGCAACAACCATATTCTATTGCATTATCACAGTTACAGAACCTGCCAAAATACTTACTCTGGAGAAGAGGGATCTAAATTACTTTTATTTCTTTATTTGGTTCCATGTTGGATTACTGTTTTGAATAGAAGAAGATCACTAGCAATGCAGAGAACATGGGTGTCTTCCTACTCAGGAGAGTTTGTTATGTAGAATCTTTTTTGCTGCTGAAAAGTTTTAAGAAGAGGTTTTTGTTCAGTCTAGAATAAGATGTGTCGATGTGGATGCACATGTTTAAAATCCAGTTTCCACATTGGCAGTTGATCTGCTATTGTCCTTGATTTTCTTGCTTTTCCTAACTTTTGCTATGCTGTTAAAACTCTCTCCAGCTGCCTTGGCATTCTGGAATCGTGTACTTTTTGGGTAAGAGAAGTGGTATTTGGGTGTCTTCCAGCTGTGATCAATGGCACAATGTGAAAACACTCTCAATCTAAATGGGAAATATTTCTCACCATCCTAGAAATCTTGACTTTCAGAGACATTATTCTTAACTGAACAAATGTCATCTGCCATACATGACCCATGCATTCTCTGAAACCGCTTCAGAAACTATTGTTTTTTGAAAGAGATGAGTGTTTCCCTTATTTCTTAAGCTACCTATCTAGGTTTATTTTTAATGGAGACCTGTCAGCAACCCCCCCCCCTTTTTTTAAGTAGTGATGACAGATTCATAGTCCTAAACCTATTTTTTTCTTCCTTTCTCTCATCCATTTCAATTTACTTTTTAAACTCTTGATTCTTCGCTGTACCAGTTTGCTTGAAGTAGTGTGTGTGAAGTTGCTCCAGCTGAGCAAGGTGTGTTTTTCCATCTTGCTGGAGTGAGAATGAGCATGGGACAGATTGGGGTGATTGTATTGCAGTGGCCCAGTTGTGCTAGCATAAGTTGCTGTGCACACTGTATTACCAGCTTCATGCTGGTTTTTTTGGTGTGCCTAGTGGCTCCAGCTTTCTTCTTCCCTTAAGGCAATGTAGCAATTTATGTGTGTGCCCAGGAGCTTAGCAAGGCTCAAATGGAATAATTCTTTGGTGGTAGAGAAGTCCAGCCAAGAGGTGTCTGTCAACAGAGGATTTCTTAATGTAGGGAAATTTCTCGTGAGACCGTGTCCTGTGAATTACGAGGATGAGAATGAGCCTGAAAATGAGCAACTTGCAGCTTATTTGTCAGTGCTCATAAAAACGCTTCAGGAATGGGAATGTATTGTTTAGTTTGTATTACTTAAATTGGATTGGTCCAGCTATTGACCTATGTAAGTGGTGTGTCCTATGACAGATTTCCCTACAATTCACTGCGCTCCCAGTGGGAAGATTAGAGACATCTCTTTGGGTGGCGAAGTATCTTCCATCACCAGTTGTCGAACTTTTTCTTGCGAATGGTCTGACACTTAGAGCTCAAAGCATAATGCCGCTCATCTCCTTGCTTGTGCCTTCATGCGACTTGGCTCCAATGTTGGCCTTGGTGTTATGATGGGGCAGAGATGGGGATGACTAATCAGTGCCACATGTCTTCCCTTTAGTGGATTCAGAGCATTCTTTGCTAAAATCAGTGATGCATTCCCTTCAGCTCTGGTTTGTGAAAGTTCATTATTAAATTTTTAAGGATTTTCAGTAAGCACAAGAGAGATCCAGGTCTAAGATGTATATTTTGGTGAACAGCTAACAAGACATTTGTTCACATGTTATCTAGACTTACTTTTCCGTCTGTGCAGAATACAAAATCCACATTTATTCAAAACTAGTACAGTTAAATTTAAAGGGAGTAGAAGAGTGTATAATGTTATACAAAGTTACTTTATGATGATGAAATAACTATAACAAGTAGATTATGTTAATTTCTTAATATCTCTAAATCCAGTGTGTTTCTCTACAAATAATTACTAATTTGATTTCAGCTTGACTTTCTTCCAAGCATCATCTTTAAAGTATGAGTATTGTGGCTTAGATATGATAACCAGAACAAAAGTTTTCCAAAAAGTTGGTATCAAAGTTGTAAATGCAGCTCAGGAGGAGATCAGTGTTGAAGTGCCTGCCATAAACTTTAAGACATCATGTATTGTGAATGAGAGGTGTTTGTTCCACTTTCAAAACAACAGTCATAAATAAACTCACCTTGACTTGACCTGAAAAACTAGGGGTGCACCAGGGTACCGTGCAAGATCACACCACTGCCTTCTTTAGTTGCATTAATGCTTGATGACTTTCACTGGCAATAGCTTTCCAAAGAGGTCTTAGGGTGTGTATTTGTGTCTTCTATGGCAGCGTGAGCAGTGGGGTTCACAGTTATCCTGTGACAGAAAGTGCCCAGTTCCTTTCCTTGTTTTTGCTTCAGTTTGAGCTGTTGTTTTAAATTTTAAATTCTGAATAGCTCTTGCACTTTCTGCTCTTCAATTTCATCTTAATTTAATGTGTCTTGTTTTCAAGGCAGTCTCATTCTTTTGAGTAATCCTTTGCTCATTCTCTTAAGTTGGGGACAGCTCCCATCTTTGTGCTATTGGAACATTTCTGTCAGAGCAGGGACCATGGACCTGACGGAGGAGAATCAGTAGTGCCCCAGTAATTTGTCTGTCAACACAGATCATTGTAGTCACCATTTGTAGCTGTTCTAGTCCTTGACCTCTCTTAACTCTCCTTGACCTTTTTTTTGACTTCAGCTAATACTTTTTAGTGTGCATTACGTTAAATGCTCCACTGAAATTTAAATTAATTAGTCCTGTTTTATTGGCTTTGTCTAAAGAGTAAAGAAAACTTTTTTATTGCAAGTGTGCTGTTGGCATTCTTGTGCTATAAGGTATTTCTTATTCCAATTTCCATTCCATTTTTGTACTTCGTCATTCCTCTACAAGTTGCTTTTCTGCTTTGCATCCTGTGGAGTTCAGTCTGAGGGCCTGTCATGGTCTAGAGTAGCCTGGGTCATATTTCCTTGCCCTTCACTGTTTTTTGTAAATATTGCTGTATTCACTTCTAAATCATCTGTTACTTCCAGTAAGAAAGATTTATTAGGAAAAAAAAAAGTAAAATCACACAACCGATAGACGATTTTATGTGTTAATATTTTCAGAATTCCTTGATGGGGATTATGTGATCGTTTAATGTCTGAATTGGAGGGGAGGAGGGGAAACTAATTTTTTTTTTTTCTTCCAAGTGATTGGACAGTTTTCATGTCCTGTTGACTGGAAGCTGAGTTGCCTTTACCTGTCTAGTCTTAGTGCAAGCTTTCTGCCAGTTTTAAATCCTCAAAGCAGCAGCTTTTAGTCTGTATTGAATACATGGAGAAAGCAATCAAAATACTCGACTTTTTTTAAAGAAGAAGAAAAATAGGCATGAAATATTTTTTATGGTTGATATTATTGTGGCTTCTGCATCAGCCTTTAGTTGTGAAGAACTCCTGTCTTTCCAGATTATCCTCGATGGACATTTGCTTGGGAGAAACTGGCTATGGTTTTCTTGGGTCTCTTGCCAGTCATGAGCAACTCCCTCAGTTGACCTCCCCTTTCTTCCTCCTGTTCCGGGATGTGTTTTACTCACATGTGTGGTGCTGCTGCCTTTACCCCAGCTGGGCCTCCCATTTTTTGGGTGTGTGGGATGGTGGAGAAGACCCTGGTGCAGGTGGGAGCTAGTTTAGTATGGGAGCTAAATTCAAGCGAGCCTCATCTTGAAGATAAAGCCTCTCAGACTGCCAACTAGTGTTACCTCCTATTTCTCTCTGAAGTAGTGCTGTGCCCAGGCAGAGGCAGATGAATAGCTTCACTTGTGTTGGTTCCTGTGCATGGAGAGGAACTTCACTTTCAGAGGCCTCTGAAGGGGGAAGAGAGAAGAATGTGCCATCTGTGTTAATTTGAAGAGGAGATAAAACTCTCTGAGAGACAGTGATGGCTATCACACTAATCTACTGCTGAAAAATGTACACTGCTCAAATGAACAAAAATCATCTGCAGTTTTTGCTATTTCTGGTCACAGCCTGTGGAGAATATTAATGTGGGGTGGTAATTAAATGGGCATAGGTTGTGATTTTACCTTGTGCAAAAGGAAGGGGAGAGAGAGTTGAGGTATATTTCTCTTTGCAAAGTAATGGTTTTGTTACTTTCTGATGGCAGATCAGGAGCAAATAGAGAACAAAACGTTTTGAGATGCTTCAGCCTTGGCTGCCGTTGTGTTTCTGGGGCCAGGCCTCTGGCTTTTGAAGGAGAAAGGGAAGGTCACACTGCTCACACATGGTAAAATATATTAAACCTTAAAGAAAAACAGCATGGAAGTTTGGTCTTGTCATCTCACCTTTTGATCTAAGATTCTTCTGCAGAGTATTTTTAAACCATAATTTTAACAATGTTATGACATTCATTTAAGCTTTGGCTGCCTTAATAATTATGCAGAAAATTCTTTTTTTTCCCTTAGAGTAACTGTGTCCTAACTCTTAGAAAATATAGTCACATTAAACACAATGATCTTTATTTGACTAAAAAAGGCCAAATTAATCAGTTCATTAAATGTCAGCTCAGCATTGACTGTATAATCCAGTGATTAACGTTTCTCTGAATATTTCAGTTTAACTGTCTCACAGTAATATATTAAGTGCAGCCTGTGAGCGGAGGAGCAATTCTGGTGGTTCTGGAAACTGAAAAATTATAAGGTCTGGAACACAGCATGTTCTCAGCACACCTGAAGGACTTAAGGGTTCCTTTCATCTTTAAGGGAAGGGCAGCCCTTCCTTCCCCTCCACTTCCTACCTGTCTCCCCTCACTCCCATTGTGAGTGTGGGCCTTGTTTCATGTGAAATATTAGTGGGGGATGAATAAGCAGAATCTTTCACCTGTTAAAAAGAAAGAAAAGATCTCAACATTGTCATTGTTGGAGATCCATAATAGAAGAAAAGGTGCAAAGCAGGTGCAAGTTTTCCTAGCTCCTCAACCACACCTTGACGTGTTATGGGGTTTGGGTTTGGTTTGATTTTGGGGTTTTTTTTGGAAGTAACAAACAAAAGGTGGCTGTGTTTTAAGTAATATCAAAGATGTGTTCATGATCTTCTAATTTGCCAAGTTTTGCTGGAAAT
Organism: Neopelma chrysocephalum; assembly: GCF_003984885.1. Lineage (NCBI taxonomy): Eukaryota > Metazoa > Chordata > Aves > Passeriformes > Pipridae > Neopelma > Neopelma chrysocephalum. The sequence goes on along the minus strand of NW_020897702.1, from coordinate 9,040,624 downwards.
AGCATCTTCATAGTAGCCTTTTCGTTCTCACAAAAATGGAAGCTCTGGAATAGGGGGGATAAATAGCAGTCAACAAAATCATGGTGTTTGCTTGTTAATTGGTGTTGTATGAAGAACACGTGTTCATTTACTAGGATGTAATCCTCAACTTAGGATAACAACAAGCAGTTCATCTAATTCTCTTGGCTGTAGGGAATTTGTTGGTTACTGTGCGTTTCTGTTGGATTTTATCAAAGGAAGATTGTGCTGTAATAGTACATACCTTGTAATGGCAGGCAGGAGTGGAATGAAAGCATCTCATGTCTTGATCTGGCTCTGCAGTTACTAGTGCTGTTAATCATCGTCTACTTTTATATTTACAGTCTGAGGCAGTCTGAGTTTTTAGGATATATTGGCTTGTACATGTTTCTTTTGGAAAATGTTTTTCTAGCAACCCTGGCCCCAAGAATAAACAAAAGCTATGTTAATCTGTTTGGTTTTGAATTACAGTATTCTGGAATGTTTTTATTTTCATTTAGTCAGGCATACTCGATTATAACTTAATTTTGCTTTTATCCTAGAAATATATGAATATTTCACTGTTCTCTACTACACCTTTCATTTAAATAAACTGCATGAGAAGTCATGGTCTTGTGTTGCCTAAGGCCTAATGCTTTAGAAAGGGATGTCTTTGCTGCTTATGCTCACAGATAATGAAGATTTTCAGGCTAATGCAATAGCTGTACTGAAAAGTTCTGTATTCCAGTGCATTAAATAGAGGTATCTTTCACAGTGAGATATTGTCTAATTATTATAACTCACAAATTTCTTAAATAGTTGGTTTCTTCATATTAGATCTTATAATAATAAATGTAGGGTTTGGGTTTTTTGGTGTGGTTTGTTTAGTCTTGTTTGTTTGTTTGTTTGTTTTTTGGTCTTATTTCTTATATTCTTATACTTAAAGATTTGCAAAATGAGCTGCAGTGGTTTTGCAGATGAATGACAAAACCCGTTTGTTGGTGTATACAAATAGAGTTGTCTGTACAATTAGGTAATTTATAGTCTGTGAATCAAATGTTTGTTTTGTGGGCTGGGGGAGCTCAGCCCTTCACCAAAGCATTATTTAAAATCTTCCTGTTCTGTGAAGGAGTAGGAAATATATAATATAAAAATTAAAAAAAAAAAAGGAAAGCAGAGGGAGAGGAAAAGATAGAGAAGTAAAAAGGCATGAAAAATTGATTGTGCAGTGCTGTCATTCATGGTTCCTTCTCATGTTCTGGGATTTTATATCAGGATAAAACATTAACATTCCTTTATTCAATAAAGAAAATGAAAGCATGAAAGTTTTCTCATGGATGTATGAATAAGAAGACATTTTAAAAAAAGTATTTTCAGGGTTGGGTTTAAATTTGTAGCTATTAAATGCTGTTGTGAGGATACAAAAACAGTATTTCAGGAGTAGGAACAGTACCCAAGCATTTCTAAAGTGCCTGTAAAGAAACAAGAGGAAATAGTTAAAGCAGAAATAAACATCTTAAAATGAATGGGGAGGTATGGGGGTATGTGGAATAAAAGAAATCCTTTCTCTCACCTAAATTCATAACTGGAAGTGCAGAGCTACTGATGGAATCCCCAATGTCCTGCAAAGATAGTTTGTGTTGAAAATGCTGGTGTCTGTACCATTGTTTAAATGGTTATGATTTTTAAGTTGTAATTGACAGAATAAGTTCAGTAATTTACAGTAAATGTTGCTCTATCAACATATTTTTCTTAATATTTGCCTTTTTTTTGTTTTGTTTTTTTTTTGCTGATTTGCTAGAGGAACTTCATCTATCTCTTTTTACCCTTTGCCAAAACTCCTGTTTTTAAGTCTTGGTATCAGCTACTGAAACGAACAGTCAGGTATCACATGGAACATGCATTCATTCATAGAAAAAGCATAATAACTCAGTAGAAAATTATTTCAGTTGTTTTCAGTGTTTTAGATGTATTCTAGAGAAGTACTGCTGTGCGGCATCAGTTAGAAATGGGAGTAACATTTATCACTGAAGAACTGTTTAATAAAGGTTTCTGTATGTAAGCTTGGGTTTTGTCTGTAGTTAGAGATAAATACTGAACAGGGCGCATCTACTGGTGACTCTCCTTTTTTTAATCTGCTATCATACTCTATATACAGGTAAAAATGATCTGAATAAATACATGTTTTAAAATACAAGGATGTGTAGCAAATTCCTGTCTAAACACAGAGCCAAGTTCATAATGTAAATATATTGCAGAAAATTCCTGCTGTTTTAGCAATTTGGCAAGTTTTTTTGATCCTACCTTCTACATTTTGTGTTAAGTACTGAAATTTTAATCTTAAATTGTGTTCTTTTCAACTTTCATGGCTTAATTTAATCTGCCTTATGGAAAATAATAGTGTAATGTTTATTAAGACATCTCCTCTAACCAAACTCTTGCACCCAAACACAAAACTCTAATGAAACTCAGATTCAGATATAATCTTCTGTTCTAATAGTAATCAAAACCATCATCTAAGCATGTCGTTGCCATAGTGCAAGTCTGTCTTGGCTATTGTTTCTTGTATCCATGGCTCTTTCTTTGATCTGAAAGGCAATTTAAATTGGAATGATAGTGTGGTGAGCTGCTGGTCTTGTGATCTTTGTCCAAAACATGGAATAATGCTGGTTTTGGCTGGGATGGATTTAATGTTCTCCATAGTACTGAGTATGGGGCTATATTTCAGATTTGTGCTGGGAACTGTTGATAACACAGGGAGTCCCTGCTGAGCAGGGCTTACACAGAGCCAAGGCCTTTTCTGCCTCTCACCCCACTCCACCAGCAAGGAGACTGGGGGTGCACAAGGTGTTGGGAGGTGACACAGCCAGGACAGCTGACCCTAACTGACCCAAGGTACATTCCAGACCATAAAGTGTCATGCTCAGCATATAAAGATGGGCGAAGATGATCAAAGTGTTTGACAAAGGGAGGCGTTTGCCTCCCCATGTCATTGTTACATGTGGTGGAGTCTGACTTTCCTGGAGAAGGCTGAATACCTGTCTTCCCACGGGAGGTGGGGAATGAATTCCTTGGTTTGCTTTTCTTGCATGCACAGCTTTTGCTTTAGCTATTAAACTGTCTTTATTTCAATCCACAAGTTTTCTCACTTTTATGCTTCTTGATTCTCTCCACCATCCTGACATGGATGGAGTGAGTGAGCAGCTGGGGTTGCTGGCTGGGCTTAAATCACAACATATGATCAGCAATATTGAATAGTGGTTATTAGAAGGTTTTATTCTTTACTTTTTTTCTCCTGTTGCTGTGATTTTGAAAGGATTCATATCTATGCTATTCTTTTTCCTTCTCTTCACAACTATTACTGTAAAAGCCATATTCAGTTCTCTCTGTGGGTTGTTCTACCCTAGAAAATGGTCTCCTTTAAAATCAACGTTATTTCCATAGGTTTAGAAAGGAAATAATAGATGTAGTAAGTAATTTAGCTGTCTAGAATTTCCCTGTTCAAACGGCAATATTGTGTAAAGAATCACCAACCAATCATTTCAACTTCATGGATTTTCGGTATCTTGCTTGAAATCTTGCACATTACTAGTTGAAAAAAATCAAGATAACACAAACACCCACACCCTGAAGAAAAAAACACAGCAAAACAAGAACATCCCCCCCGCCATCAATACACCCTTTTAGTTTAAGCCACTGCTTGAAAAATTGAAGATCATATTATCTTGATAATTGACTAATGTGCTTTAGAAGTTCATAGAGAAACAAACAGAACAACAAACATATAGGGAGTGTTGGTTTTGTCTTTTGAGTACCAACCTGCCTATTTCTGTATTGTCACAACTGTCATGGTAAAAGCTGTCCTCAGTGAGGTATACAGATGCTATGCAAGTTGATGGGATAGCGTCTATGAATTTAAGCTTCCTAATTCTTAACATTTAATTAAAAAGTAAAAACTTAGAATACTTCACCAAAGTAAAATTAGCCCCACTTGTATTACGTGAAAAGTAAAACAACATCACACGATAAGAAAAGAAGCTTGTTTTCCTCTGAAAGCTCAGGGGAGTTCTTTAGTGAAAGCAGCTTTGCCCTGCTGCTGCTCCGTGGTTTTAGCTTGTTCTGATGTTCACGACAGTGCAAAGCAGCCCATGACTCATGAGCAATCAGCAGAAATGAGGAAGAACAGAAATAGCTGCCATTGCAGAGAAACAGACTGGAAGTTAAAATAGAGACCACCTAGTTATCACAGATCATAAAGAAAAGCAGCATCCATGCATCTCCTTGTGGTCATGCCTCATCCTAGGATTTTTACCTCTCTGTTCCTTTTATACTCAACAGGAATACAGATGGCTACTGGAGTCAAATTGTATTATCAAGAGGAAGCTTGTTGGTGTTTAGAGTTGTGGAGGTGCTTGAAGTAATATGGACAGGACTTCAAAGTCTGGCTGTTTTGCTTCTCCTGATGCTTTCAGCCTTGTCTTTAATCATTATGTGTAAGGGGTGAAGTTTGTGACTCAGTGCTTCTTCTCTGGTTAGATATATGTCAGGAAGAGTGAAACTTCTCTCTCCTCTAAATATATCTCTGTGGTAGGTAATCAAAGTGTTGTAGTCTGAGTTTGGGAAGTCTATGGGGTTGAGAGGTAATGCTTTATGGGTAGGCTGCTTAAGATTAATGGTTGGAAGATCCTTAGTATTCTGAAAGTTCCTACGACCTTTATTCTGAAAGGTGCCTTCCAGATGAAAACCATCTCTGTCTGTATGCTTTCTGTGGCATGAAGAGGAAGACAGCCCTTCTCCTTGTCTAAGGTTTGGTAGCTTCAATCTGCGAGCCTACGTCTTCTGTGGGGAATGACATCTGAGTCTGAACTCTGTAGCTTGACAGGGGATAAACGTGCTTGGTGGTGGTGCAAATCTGATAATACCTGCTTCTGTTGTGGGCAGTTTCTTGAGGAAATACAAAACAAGTTTGCGAAATTGAGTCCCACATCAATTTTTGTTTCTCGGAGGCAGTTTCTGTTGAATTCTTGGTAAAGTAATGTAATAACATTGGGAGAGACTGGAAAATACATCCAGGTACAGCACCATTCTTCCTAGGAATTGCAGGATATAAGCAGGAGGGACAAAACAAGCCCACAAAACTGCTAGAAATACAGTAATGCTTGTTTTAGCTAACAGGACTGGAAAATTGATTCTAACTTTTTTTCTACTGATATTGTATCCTGCCTCAATAATGTAGCGCTGTCTTCAGGCAACTTTTGTAGTGAATATACTGTGCTTGCTTTCAAGGGTGTGTTGAGTTGAAATTAAAAAGCAAATTACAATCAGAAACAAAGTAACTTTAGATTGATGATTTGTAAGCTCCAAAGGTCAAATGAAATGTGTTTTATCTTGATTGTGGTAAAAGACAGTTAAGTGCTTTGGTCCTCAGTTATTGAGGATTACATATTCAAGTCTATCCATTGACTTTAAAAATATATTAATAAGAAAATTATTCCATATTAGAATAGCAAAATTTACTGACGTTCATGTTTCTAGTGCTGTCTTTTCAGAAAAATATTATAATTGAAAAATAGTAAATCTTATGTCTTAAACTTGTCGGTATCTTCATTTAGAAAACCTTTGTCATTGATTCAGCTTAAGAATCTCAGATGTTTTAAGCCAGAAAACAAAAGCCTGCCTCTTCTTGAGAAAAATAGAAAAGAGCTTGCATATTAGCTGTATTCTTACCCATTCTATATCAAAATGTCTGAATTTTCTTTGCTTCTAAGAGCTAGTTTTTATTGTTACTCATTAAATAATCCATCAAGCCATCTGGCACGTACAAAAGGAAAAAGAAATTTAGGCTTTTGATTAGTAACAGTAGAAAATCCCCAAACCCTGCAGCTGAGCCTATGTTTTATGCAATTTTTATAAACTTTAGTGACTCTAAACTTCCAACGCTTAACTGTTGTATACTATTTTAAAGAGTTTGATTATTGCTCTCATCTTGTTTGATCAGTTTAACTATTGCCACGTCTGTATAGAAGAAAAGATGAGTTGTGAGGGCCTGTTGTATTGGGCAAAATGGACGCACTGGTGAGCAGCAGGTAACTGACAGGGAGGTGTGTGTGCACCAATTGGTGCTTGAACTGGTGTTATCAACTGGAGTTCAAATGCAGAATCCCTTTAATATTTTTACAGCAACATGAAAACCTGTGCCTAGATCATGCATGCTATTTTATTTGGATTGATGGCTTATTTGATGGAATAATTCATCTTTAGAAATGGATTTACTGTGGTACATAGTAGTTGAGCAGGATTTGGAATGAGCCACTCAATGTGGATAGCTGCTGTGCCCTCTCACCTCACTTTAAAATGCCCAGGCCCGTGGCTTGCTCTGGCATTAGGGGGAAGGTCTGGCTCTCAGCAGAAATGCTCCATTGACTTGTAGCTGCTTATGTCGTAGTACTTTGACCTGCAAAGCCTGTGACCCCAGATTCCAGCTGTTTACTCAGCAGAGAGGAGTCACTGCTCCTGCCACAGTTGTATTCTTTGAAGTACTTGAGGTAAACAGATGGAGGGGATCTTTTGGCAGCCTCCAGCAGCTGGTGATGCCTGCTGCTATGGTGAACTCATTGTGAAGAAAAGAGATAAAGCTGTGGAGAATGTCAACCTCCTGCTTGTCAATTGTCATGTATCTCCTATTACAAAAGATGAAAATGGAAACGAGTAAGCAGAATGGCTTGAAAACACAGGGAACCAGGGATTGGCACTGAAGATTAGGGAAGCCTGAGGTCTGATATCCAGTGGTGTTGCACTTCTTAAAATAGATGAATCAGACTCCTGGTAGATGGGAAATTGATTTTTCAATGTAGCTGTTAAAGTGTGGGGTCAAAGCAAAGACGGGCAGTGGTGTTAGAAATTTGGGTGAGGACATTAGGTGTTTGGGTGAGGGGGTCACAGGGGTGCCATTGATAATGGAGGACATATGGAGGGAGAGAGGTGACAGAAGAGAGAGACGTTAGGATTATATAGGGATACTGGAAAAATGTGAGAGAGGTCCCCAGGAGAGAACCAAATCAGCATTTATGAGACCCTGTGGTAGCCCCAGGACCCTGTACACTCCGTGGCTGACCTGCCCAACTCCTATCCTAGACAGTGTAGCCTCCCTCTTGGGACAGGGAAACCATGTCAGGAACCACTGCCCTAACATACTGAAGGTCCCTTCTGGGCTGCACCACTTCTGCCGCTGAACACTGAAGCCATGTAGTTTGGACAAGTTGTGCCTACACCTGTGATGAAAATGTTTAGATATATGAGCCCATCTGTGGCAGTCAGTCAAGAGACAGTATCTGAAACTGAAGGAGCCTTGAAAGTTGTCTTTGAAGTGTGCTCAGTTTAGTAAAGCAATGAAAGTGTCCTAATAAAAAACACAGTTTAATTATCTAGGGAGTGTGTAATGTTTTATATTCATGCTCTTTTCTGTAGTTTTTTTAAAATTCTAATTCCTTACCCTTCTTTAATGCTGCATATTATAAATCTGCCAAATTCACATACTGATCTCACACTGCTTTTTAGGTGTATAGTGAGGGAGTTTAGTTTCCCATTTGTTTCTTCTCCTCCTCTTCTTTCTCTTCTTTGTCCTATCCCATTTTTCCCATGCAACTTTGCAGCATCAAATTCAGAGGAGGGAGAGGAAACAAGGTACAACTGGAAATGTTGCCTGTGTGTGCATGCCAAGACAGCTCATTGGGTATTTGAGCTCCTTAGCTAGGAAAACCTTCTTTAAAACAAGAAATATAAACAGCTGAAATTCACAGTTAAATATAATTTTGCAAAATACGGATGTATTAATTTGAAACTTAAAGTCTTTTTTTTTTTACATTATCATGTTATGCTGGTACCAATAACACTGGCAGTGCAGAAATTAAAGATTGTTAAAAAACCAAAAAGCAAAATCAACTGGTGGAAGAACATGCTGTGGTAGTGAATAGTATTTTACCACCACCTTGAAGTACACCTCTCTTTAAATACTTCCTTTGGACAATTCCTGTTGTTCTACTAAGTAGTCCATATTTTGAGGTGAGGATTTTAAGCTTATGCAGATTCTCAAACAATTTGTGTTTGTAGGATAAGCAGTAGTCATTAAGGAGTAGCGCAGCTTTCTGAGCTGTTATAAATGTACCTAACTAGTAGCTGCACAGTGTAACAAAAATCATTTGACAGTACTGAGGACATAAGTGCTGCTGCAGTTACTATTTTCTATAATAGATATGGTCATTACTTGATCACACAGCACAGTAGCTGTCACAAGCCATTTTTCCTGTTAGGAGGACTGTAATTTTTCTCTTTTATAGTTTGTATTTCAGTGCATTAGTGTGCTGACCATGGTGACAGTGACTGAGTTAATTTTTTTGCTTTCTTTTATAGTAGATTTGGTATAGAACATGAAAGTGATTAAAATGACCAAAATAAAAAAATGAAAGTGAGAAAAAGTTCAGTTTTTCCTTTTTCTCTCTGGTTGCTTTGACTGCTTTCTGTTATTTATTAGAAGTTTAGACAGCTTAGTGACTGTTTTTCAGGCACTTTTTTCTGAGTAGTGGAGAGATTGCAGCATTTATGGGATGATGAATGAGTTGTGGGTCTTCTAGGGAGTCTCCACATGTTCATGTGGACTACCTTTTGCTATAAAGAACTTTCTGCAATGGCAGTTATTGCTTAAAACATCCTCTATGTGTATTGTGTCCTGAACACATACGACCTTTGTTCTTGAAAGGAGAGTTCTCTGAAGAAGAGCTGGGGGTTGGGAATCTCCACATTCTTAGTTCCACGATGTTGCCACCAGGTGATTGCCTCAGTGAAACCTATGTTGGCTCTATGTGAATTCCACATCTTTGTGGACTTCCTCATTAATTTCTCTGGTGTCTTGACCACTTTGTTTCACTACAACTTTTTTCTGTGCTGCTTATAACTTTTGTGACTTTAAAATGTTATTTAATGCTAAATTTGGCAAACATCTCTTGGCACTGATGTTCTGCAACCTGATGGGTCTGTAAGGGACGAAAGTTATGAAATAGGAATGTTCTTGCATTGCCGCCTGTGGCCTTCATTGACACAGAAATAACTAAAGCTGGTGTACTGCGGTGCCTGGGGAGAACATGATGACAAGTGAGATGAAAGTGGTATCTGATCTGTTGTAGCAAATGGCATCAAGTCAATTATAAGGTATTTCTTGTCTGATGAGGCTTGCTAGTAGCATAAGCTGGTGAATCTAGTGTCCTTGTCCCAAAAAGATTAGTGAGATTTGAATGAGTCAGGTGTCCTGGTGCTGGCAGAATTTAAGTTATGCTGAATTTTTATCAGAGTAAATGAGTTTCTGATGATATGGCCTGCTTAAAACACTTTTATGAAAAGGTCTGCAAGCTAATTTTTACTGGATATTAATCTTATTGATGTGTTTTAGGAATTACATTTTAATACATCTAATTACTTTTAAGGAAGTTTGAAGCATATACCCTGTGACTAGGAAAAAACCTGTAAGAAATCTCATTTTCTTTTATACAGACTGCATCAAAATCAAAGATGAAGAAGAAAACAACTAAAACCCAAGAAGCCAAAAAAATTTTGAAGAAGAAATTTAAAGTTAACACAAAAATAGTCTTTACTGAAGATGGAGAGGTAAGATCAATTAAAAATAACTGTATTTTGGTGGGAACTGAATTTGTAGTTTCTAGAAAGTCAAAAATATACTTTGTATCTGTATAAAAAGATAAGCTTTTAAAAAATATATGTTTTTTGTAATTGGCTTAAATTTTGCGGAAGTTTTCAGCTTCCATTTAGAATTCAGTTTCTTTGGGAAAAAAAGGAATGTTGAGCACTGACCTCTTTTCCTCTTTGTATGTGTAAGATACTTGTATGAGAGCTGTAAGTGGTGGTAGAGAACCGTATCTCTTTTCTGCCTATTATCTTCAATTTCAGGTGGAACCAAGAGCTGTTTTTTTCCTTACAGAAATGTAAAACAATTTTCCTGTAGCTATTTGCTAAAACACCCCCAGGTCTTGATTTAATGTACTGGAATTAAAAGAAGTCTCTGGTTTTTTTTCCAGCATTCAGTATTTCTAGATTAAAAGTTTTGTTAGGAAGGCTGAGGAAGTACCAAATTTGGCCTACTAGTGCTGATGTAGCAGTACCTGGAAATTTGCCAGTTATTTAATTGGATCTTTTAATAGACCCTGGAAAAATGTATTGATTTTATACTGAAAGGAACTATTGTAGATGCTACTCCCTCTAGGTTTCCCTGTGTCAATAACCTCACTAGCAAGTATCCACGCTCCATAAACTTTTCTAACATTTGATTTCACAGCTTCAGATGCTGTGTATGTTGTTTTTCCATTTCCAACATTAAGATAAAAAATAAGTTCTCTTTTTTTTTATTCTACTTCAGAATAATTTCAGTAAGACATAACCTGAAAGAGAGGTCATCTTCACAAGTAAATAATTTGCTTTTGTGATTAAATAAAATAAAACATTTTATATTGCAGGTGAAGGGAGTGTAGCCATATACATAATTACTGACATTAGATAGAATTTAAAAGCTTTTAGAGGTTGTCCCGTTGACTGGAAATTATAATTTCAGATATTTTTAGATATTCAGAATCTGTTGTCTCATCTGAAAATTCATATGCAATGTTTTATGTATCTATGCAACAAAGCAAAAAGGAGTAGGGATGGAGGAAGAAAAATTATCACAAAGATTATAGTTTGAAAATCAGCACAATATAAAAGGGATGACTTATTTAAGGAGACAAAAGGTGGGCATCTATGGATGTTGTTCTAGCTGGGTTTTTTTTCTGAGCTGTGCTTTGAAATTTTACTGTTCTATTCCACATACTTCTCTTCCATAAAATAAAAGTGCTTTAAGAAATGTATCTTTCTAGAAAATATAATTACACAAACTCAATTTTGTGAAAGGAAGTGGAAACAGTGTGTTGGGTTGGTCACTACCTGGTGAATAACTCTCTGTGTGCATTAGGGAGTCCTAAATGTGTTTGATTTTGCATTTGTACTGAAAGGCATACTATATTTTCTGCCACATAGTTTCTTTTTAAGAGTTATTACCCTACCAATCCATAAGCAAGAATGATTTTGCAAGGACTGTCCCTTGAAAATGTGTGCTCAAGGTATAAGCTATTAGGTCACAAGATAGATGGGGGTATTTTGCTGAATGTGAGTCTTTGTCTTAACTTCAGAGTTTCAGATATTTAAGGGAAGCTGAATGTGTTCAGTATGTCATCCATCAAACATTTCATCAGCATGAATCATCAAACATTTCCAATATAGTTTTCATACAAAAATCAAAAAAACCCTCCATGCCTGTTCTCCTTGCTTTACGCAAAACATAAACCTGCAAAACATAAACCTGTTTTTTTTTGTGTACTGTGATAAAGGCTTACTTCATTTTTGTCTCAGTTAATATGTTGGAATATTGGTTGTTTACATGAAAGGTACTGTTTAGATTTAATCCTGTTCTTTTCTGTTGATGTATTTTGGAGAATCGTTTCTTGAAAGAAAATACATTTCTTCTCCCAAAACAACTAGGAGGATTAGAAATTATTTGTTCCATTCAGCAAAGAGAGAAAATTAGGGGATGAAGTTAAACTGAATGCCTTAAACAGTAACGTGATACAGTGGAGACACTATTTTCAGATACTAATTTTGGACTGAATGTGATGTTAAATAAGGTATCTGAATTTCTATTGTCCAAAAGTTTTGTTAATCTGTTTCTTTTGCAAATGGCCTTTTTATTTAGTCTAGAAAAAAATGTATTGGAATATTTAGGGCGTCAAAAGTGTGATGTGGAAAAAATGATTTTAACCATTATTTTTCTTGTTGACACGTCTAATTCAGCTAGTGCAGCAGTGGCCACCTGTGCAAAAATCCAGTTTGGCGAAAGCAGATGAGGAAGACGATGCCACTGGTATCAACTTAGATAAAGCGAAAGAAATACTGCGTGAAGAAGACAAATTTGACAAAGAAGAATACAGGAAGAAAATAAAGGAAAAACATAGGGTAAGTTGATTTCTACCTCAGTTACTGAAGTGCGGAAATACTGTGCTGTGGATTGCTCACTGTGGAAAAATACTTAAATACATTGTAAAATAAGTGCAGTACAAGTTCATTTAAATTCATCAGGTTTTTTCAGGACTACATTGCATATAGGAAGACTGTTTTGATGTAAGTAACTGGATAGCACAAAGCCTTACTCAATACTAGTTGTTGGCTGCAGTGGAGTTTTATTTAAAACTTTAAAATCTGTTAAAAGTTTAGTGGGAGTGTCTTTTTTTTTTTTAAGCAGTGTTCAGTGAAAGGGTTTGTTTCACAGAAAGAAAGTATTGTTTGGGATATGTGCTCTAACAACGCTGAAAGTGAAAGAGTGTCTCTGAGATGTCTTCAGACTACCATTTGCTCAACATTCAGTATAACATTTCAGCTAGGCAAAAATGCTAACTTTTTTTTATTGGTTTTATTAGGGCTGTCAGAATTTATTTAGTGAATTACTCAAATAATGTCATATAATTTTAGCTGTAACTTGAAAGCATAATTATCTGCAGTCTGACTTCTCTCTGGCATTTAAAAACCTTTAAGTTGCAGACCATAAGTTTTCAAAATTGCTTCTGTATTATTTGTTATGGACCAAAGCAGAGTTTTCTGACCTTGCTGTGTAACTGTCATGTGGAATACAGCTGCATGTCTTTGAGTTCAGGGATCGTTCCCTTAGTCCTTGTGAGATGGATATGGAATTCTCCAGATAACAGACAAATGTGAGATCCCAGGACTATATTTTCTGCCACATAGTTAAAGGCCTGATTTATGCTTAAAGCTTCGAATTTTCAAAGCATTGAAAAGCATTGGTTTATTGCCCTGCTCTGCAAATGCTGATTTTATCCAGTTTGAATTTTTCCACTGATTACTAGTAGTTATTGATACATCTCCTAGTGTTTGTAAAGGTTTGTATTTGAAGAAAATAATTTGGAAGGGATTTGTGAAGGCTTCAAGTTGCCTTTTGGCACATATTCCAGCTAAAGTCAAAGCATACTTAACGCATTTAATTTGAAAGTCTACTCCTGTAGTCCTGTTTCACTCCTTTGACAAACAGAAAAAAATCTCACCTCTTCTTTAGCAACGTGTTGCATTTGAAAGTAGGTGCAAAGAAATCATGTTTTCTGTCCTAGAAGTGAAATCATAGTCAAGTTTACAGAAAGCAATGCTATCAGATTTCAAGAATGTGGCTTAATAAGCAAGGAAGGAGAGAGTGATTCTATGACTTTGCAACCAACCTGTTATTCACTAGCAAATTCATAAACTTTGAGTGACACTGTATGTTTGACATCAGATTTCAATGATAAAATACTTCATCACTTGGTCTGTTAAGACACCTTCGTTGTGACAATGCCAAGGAGAACAAATGACGTTAATCAGATATTTACTTGCATCCAAAAAAATATTTCATCTGTGGAGATAGTATAAAAAGAGAATGCCTCTTTTCAAAAGTGAGGCAAAATGAACAGGACTGGCCACACCAATGTCACGGGGTTTTTTTGTAATTATGGAAAGTGTTGTGTATCAAGTTTCTTGTAGCCTACCTTACTGCAAGAGTGTTTTTCACATTATACCTAATTATTATCCTTTATGAAATTAAATAAAAGAAAGGAATGGTAGTATGTAAAAAAAGAAGGAAATATTAAAATTAAAAAGACTTCTGATTGAGGTCCTTTGAAATGATTGTTTAATATTTAGGGCTGCCAGTCAGTTATTGCATGCACAGTCAGATTTCTTATTTGAGGCTTTACGATTTGAGGTGAGGAATACTTCATATGGTAGTCATCCATTATGTCTGGGATTCTTGACAGTCAGCTGTTGCTGCTTAGGAAATAGCTGTAATAGTAATTATTGGGAAAATAATGCTGAGCCCTGCTCTTTTGTCTCATGCGTGCAGAGACAAGTACTACCTCCTTTCTTCTGGGTCATGTTAAGCTGGTTCAGTGATTAGATCCCTTCTTCCAGTGATCCATGAAGAAGTTACATTGCTACTAGGTGGAACAGATACTATTCTATTTTTTTCTTAAAAGAAAATGTGTAATTAGTAAAATTCACGCTATAGGGAGAAGTTCTGTGGCATAATATAGAAGTCATAGAAATTTTTTTGCCATTTCAGCCACTGTTTTTTCACTAATACGTTTTTGGAATTTATTGAATTATTAATGGGACAAGTCATCAGTCCTTCATTAACAAAAGAATTCCGGGGGAAAATTTGAACTGCCTCAGGGCAAAAGGGAGTCTGTGGCCACTTTCATAGTGACTTCCCAGTGGTATTTAAAAATTCTCCCACCTCATAAGGCTTCCCTTCCCAAAAGATAAGAATCACTCAGCAGCAGATACTAGTTGAGTTTGAATCTTTGACTTGATCTCAGTGATGTGAAGAACTACCACAGTCTGTGTATTATGACTGTACTGCAGAAGCCTGATCAGATGCCTGATCATTGTCTGAATTTGCTAGTAAAAGTTTGATTGTATAAGTAAGCCTGAGAGGCAAGTAGTGTAAATTATCTCTTACCTTCAATTGGAGGGAGAGGGTGAAATGTAGAAGACAAATATTCAAGTGTATTACCAACCAAGGATATGAGAGCAACAAAAATACTAGGAGACTTTATTTTCATGACTTCAGATTTTCTGTAAGTGCAGATGTCTTAGTGCCCTTCTTGTGTGATTGAAAGAGGAGCTTTTCAAAGTCACAAACATCTTATGCATCCCCCTCACTGGCATTCAGCAGTACCTGTTATATGAAGTCTTAAATCCATCACTTGGGACTGTCACTGCTTCTTTTAAAATCCTCCATGCTACACCATGAGCCAAAATACATCATGGCATAACACAGACTGTGTTGTCTGACCTGTCCTTTCTGCACTAATGTTAATTATTTCATTCCCATCTTCCTTTAAATTTCCTTCCTGCAAGCAGATGTCAAATGGACAAAGATCTACAGCATTATGTTCTAAGAGCAGGTGTGACAACTCTCTGTTACTTGGTTTTCCACCTCGGTTACTGAATTCTCCTACAACTCTTCTTCCTAGCTTTTTGAAAAAGCCATGGCTAAATTTTTCCGCTCTGCTTTTCCTTCAGATTTGTTCAAGATCTTTGTTTAACATTTTCATCTATTTAACTTTCTTCTATTCCTTCACTTCCATCAAGTTTCAAATGTATCTTAATTAATATTTCTTCCTCTTAATTCCTTGTCTTCCTACTGCAGCTGATGTTGGTGTAGTTTCCTGGTGCGTATATTTGGCAGTTGGTTTTTTTCTTTAAATCAATTTTTGAAACATGGTAAATTTATTAAAGTTATTACATAAATAGATTAGGAGACCACTAGAGAGAAATGTGTTTTTGTTCTGTGTAAACCAAATGTAGAAGTCTGGTACATGGTTAGGTACATCAGGAATCGAAAAGTCCCCTGAACCTGGAAGTGTGCGCAAATACCCGAAGACTCTACCTTGGCTTTAATAACTTAGACTTAGAATAGTGGTGACTTAGAATAACAAAATAGTTTACAGAAGGCTATAAAAGCAGATGTTATGTCATCCAGCTTCTTTATGTCTTGCAAATGGGTTCAGATTGTAATTTAGATTGTGATTGGATGTAGAAAAAACAGTGTTTTTATAAAGCTTGTAATTTTACAGGTAATTTTCAATTTAGAATCTCTCTCTTATGGTTTCTTCAGTATAATCTTGAAGATTAGAAATCTCTGGGGGAAAAAGGGAACTTCTTAAAATTGAAACTTGCACAAAATAGCTTTTTTGTTTTGGTGAACATGGCCTGTAAGCTCATTATGAACTTTCCTTGTGAAATGGTTTCTGATGAAGAACAAAACTATTCAGAAAGTATGCACAGGCCATTGCTTTTAAATCCATTTGTGAATGTCATTTAAATGATCACAGTTTTCCATATGATCAGAAAAATGTTTTGGTGCATTCGTGAGATGCTTGGATGAGTTGTGTGTTGCAGTGCTTTAGGGCTTGTGGCAACTTGCAAAGCATCTACACTATAATTGGGTTTCCTTCATGAGTCTCACATTTTGTTTCCCTCTCCTTTCTCTGCAAATTGAAAATCAGATGGATAAAAATAAATAAAAATCTGAGGTATAATTGTGGTGTAATTAATGCCTATTGAATTTTTGGAAACAAAGTAAATTTTGGTAGTTGAGCACAAGGAAAGGACAGTGTCACTGATCAAGATGGTGTGAAAAGAATTCTGCATTAATGGTTATTTAATGACAGCCAGCGAGAGGTACAGATTTAAGATCCTTTGAAATGTGAAAAATGTTATAAACAACAATAAAGGGAAAAGTGAACAAACTATATTCCAAAAATGTTTTTGCACTCCATTTTTCAAGTTTTCAACTGAAAATGCACTGTTGTTAAGAGGAAAACAGTGGCAGAGAGGGATTCATCTCACTTCTTAATAATGTCTTTCTCTATACTAACTCAAGTTCAGGCACATGCCCATTGGTGCTGAAGGAAAAATGAATAGGAGTCTTATTTCTTACCTCTCTTTCCCACAAGTAAGATATGCTGTGAATGTTGGATAGTCAATATGATAAGATGGCTAGAAGTGGTTTTGTTTAAATTTTGTTTTATTTGGGTGGTATTAGTAGCAAACAAGCTGAGACTGTCTTCATGGGCCTGATACTGCAAGATGCACTAGTTCTGTACCTTCCTGGGAGACATTAAACAAGTGTGTTTATAGAGGTATGACTCAGACTTTAGATGACAGGAGGGGCTATTCAGAAGATCCTGCACTGTAAGCATTGTACCAGAAGTCTGTATTTTAACTGTAATACATACTTTGCATTTTTGAGACTCCTTGCAGAATCTTGCAGTGATATTGATGTTGGGGGGTGGAACCTGGACATATTTCGTGGCCCCTTGTGTAATGGTCCTAATTTGTACTGCCTGAAGTTTGCAGTTATATGCTCTTGTGGTTTTGCTTGTGCTGTTCTTAATTCAGTAGAAAATAAAGAACTATTTTAGAAACTCTGTTGAAACAGAATACTTCTGTTTGGGTTGTCTCCTGTGCCCTGAATGCATTTGTTAGCGGCAGAGTGGATGGTTTTAATGAGGAGGATACACTGTGAGGCTTCACCCTTTGTGTTTTGCTCTCCCAAATATTATTACTTAACTGTTTCCAAGGCCAGAAGAGGAAATTCTTGATACCAGACTTTATGTAAAGACTATTATAAAATAAGTAATTTTCAGTTTCAGGAAGAGTGTGCTTACCCCATTGAATTTATTCAATAACTTTCTGATTAAAATTCATTCTTGAAAATGGAAGATTGCAGACTGGTAAGGGAAACCAAATCCCTTCACTTTGAACTCAGGAGGTTTCTTCCACAGGCCTGTTTAATGAAGCGTGCTGCTGTTCCAGGTTGCAGACTGAGTCTTGCAAGGCTGTGCGTGTATTGCACGGATGGGACTCACAATACACACGTGGGTACCCACAGAGTCAGGAGAGGCAGAAAAGAGAAACACAGGCAGCACTCACATAAACATGAACAGTGCAGGCAGCACAAGCTTAGTTCTTCTTGTTGGCTGATCAGGGCTCATGTTAACTGGCAAAACTATCAAGATCCTCACTCCTTTGATAACCACACTCACTAATTCCTTAAATAGTGGAGTGGGCCCTAAATATGTCTCATTTCATGCTCACATAATAGGACTGTTACACAGTCACTGACCTTGACTTTGGGTTTTTCCATGTGCTGCTCTTTCTGCATGGTCTTCTAGTGTCTTTCAAATATTCCATTTTAAGTTTGCATTTTTCCGTGAGGCTGATAAACACAGATAACCTGATTTCTCTTTTTCTTATCAATTACAGAGTTCTGTTTGGACCTTCTCAAGGTTGTGCTTATGTGGTTCCTTTAGTGTTCATCTGTCAGTGACTTATGAGTTCACATGTCTTGTTACTGTCTGCCTTACTGCTCATTAGGGTTGGGGATTTTGTATTCATTTTATTACTTTTTTTCCTTCTTGTCTTTTTCTCGCTCTTAACAGGATATCATTACAAACCACATTTTTACATTCAAAGTATCCCTACCACCCTTGCAGAATTAAACATGGAGTTCAAAAGAAGCATTTTCTGATCATTTTTACATCAGTATGTAGGGAGTAGAGTAGGAGAGAGATTATAACTTTATTATATATTAGTTCACATACAGTTCTTTAGAATCTGGAAAAGATCCTTCAGGAAAGAATGATGAAGTTACAATACTAGGGATGACATAACAGCCTCAGTACAAAGTTTAGAGCTGATATTTAAAAAGCATGACGATCTGGGGGCATTAAGGAAAAGAGGTACTATACAGGTATACAAGATATCAGGCATTCTTGAAGAGGGTACTTGGAGAATTCTGGTTACCTCATGATGACATAAGAGCTGTATGAATTCTATCATTTCAAGGAAAGGTGCACTTGATGTAGGCATTTGAAAAAAGTTACATAAGTTTACTTATCAAGGAAGACTTCTTTTCCTTTGCAACCTGCAGTTGGCCAAAGGTTGTAGTCAAACTTGACTTTTAAAAGCAGTAATGCTGGTAATTTTAACTAGCAGGAGAAGAACACTGTGACCAAATCAGTAAAGATGTCATCTGATATTTATAGTGGATTATTTTTCCTTTATGTATCTCGTGCCACACTGCATAAACCAGGGGTTTACTTCCTGATGTAATGCTGTAGCCTTTATCTCTGTCTGACCTCTGGCTCCTACCACAGTCCTCACCCTATGCCTTGACTGAGCAACCCCGTGGTTGGCTGAGCCATGGCCCAGATGGGAAAGCTCTCGGGGGAGAGCAGCCTGTGACTTATGCCTTCCTGGCAGCCCCATTCCTACTGGAGCTCTAGGCTCTGCCTCACTCCCAATCCTGCTTTTGCAAGTGATTTCTGTTGATGACAGGGTAGTTATGATTTAAACATGTTTGGTTTATAGTTTCATAAAGTCATACCAAAAGTACTTGTAATGTGTTTTAATAAATCATTGAATACCATATACCATGTTCAAGAAACAGAAAAGACCCCAGGGGTTTTCTTTATTTTATAAAATCATTACTTGTGATTTAAAAAAAACCACCCCAAAACCAAAGTAATAAAAAGAAAAATAAATGCTTTATAATACAAACCATTCAGTATGCTGGAAGATAAATGCTCCAATGCAAAACAGTGTTTGTAGTTTGAAATCAATCATTAGATTAATTCTGAACAGAAGTTGCATCATATTTCAAAGGAAATAATCTGAAGGGGGAAAAAATCCAGTGCTATATTATGCTCTTTATTAAATAAAGCACTTGAATAGTCCTGCACTTTGAGGTGGAATTTGTCAGATTTCAGGGTAATTGTACAGTTGGCTTAATGTAGTGCTAAGTGAGGACGATAAAATTCTCTCACATAAAGAGTATGCCAGTGTAGGAGCAAAATATAAAGGGAAGGAGGTTGCTGCTGAGAGGAGCGTTTAGCTGAATGGCAAAGAAAAGTACAGATGGTGAGATGCGTAAAATAAATCAAGAGAGTATTAGTTACTTTGTTAGAAAGCCTATCTGAGCCCTTTCATAGCTTTTGTGTGCAGGCAATGCTGTTGTTATGCTCCAAATGCAGAGCTGTTAAGATATGGGGGATGGACACTGAAAAGTGCATTGACAGGCATTCCATTTCAGCCTTAGGAGCAACATCCATCTGGTCTCGCTGTGCTGCTGGTGGAGGCAAGGGTTTGCTTGTTGTTTGCTATCTTTAACTCAACAGCTGGATGAGCTACACTTATAATTTGAAGTACCCTTGAATGTTTGGTAAGAGTTTTAAAGTGAAATCAGAGTTCTTGACCTGATCTTGTTGATGTGAAAAATAAGAAAATGAGATAACTCTGAGTATGTTGTTTGTGTACAGCCTAATCAGATGAACACCAGGAAAATGCAGCTGTGAGTGGAGACTGAAGTAGTGCAGACTTAACCTTAAAGTAAGCTTTTACCAGCCTTGGTGCTGTAAGGGAGCTTCCATACCAGGCTGATTGTCCTGGTGGAGGACGTAATGGAACAACTGTCCAAAATGCTGACCTCTACATGTCAGGGCTCTTAGAGGCAATCTTGGTTTGCTTGCTGAGGACCTGGGTGCTGCTGGGTACCTGTATCTGCATGAGCAGGCACAGAGATAGGTGCAGGGTTTGGCTGCCTGCTTTCAGACCTGTAGTATGAGAGCTGAGTGTTTCCTTACTGGTGGCTGCATAAAGACAGCTCAGGACCTAGGTAATGAATTTTCCACTGTTAAATGGTATCATCCCTTTGAAACCAAAAGCAGCCACAAAATCAGATGGAGTGCATCTTCACTGACCTTGTTCCTCTACTTTTGTCTAGAAAATATTAGCGTGTTTTGCAGTGCAAGTTCCACTGATTTTGTCATTAAGATTTTACTTCACAGCTTTAAATTTTACTTTTAAACAGAATTAACTAAGTAACATGATATAGTTCTGTTGATACTGTATTTTGAGTTGAATTAGTGTTACCTTCTCACTGTATGTGTTTCTGTACGTGTATATAGGGTGGAATGGAAGGGTCTGTGAATTCTTTTGAAAGAATCCCTTAAATTTCTCTAGGTTCAATCTCACCACTCTCACAGTAAAGAATTTCTTCATAATATGTAATCTAAATCTAAACTTTCAGTTTAAAACCATTCCCCCTTGTCCTGCCACTTGTAAAAAGTTCTTTTCCAGCTCTATTACTGAAAGGCCGCAGTTAGATCTCTCTGGAGCCTTCTGTTCTCCAGACTGAACAACCCCAACTCTCTCAGCCCATCTCCATAGGAGAGATGGTCCATCCCTCTAATCATCGTAGTGGCCTCCTCTGGACGCATTCCAACAGATCCTCATCCTTCCTGTCATGGGGGCCCCAGATCTGGACACAACACTTAAGGTGGGGTCTCATAAGGGCAGAGTAGAGGGTCAGAATCCCCTCCCTCAACCTGCTGGGCGTGCCGCTTTTGATGCAGCCCAGGATACAATTGACTTTCTAGGCTGCGAGCACACACTGCTGGCTCACGTATAGCCTCTCGTCCACATATATATTGTTTAAATCAAATGGACTACTTATCAACTTTAAAAAACATAATTATATCCTTAAAGCATAGTCAGTGTGTTCACATCTAAATGAGAAAGGAATAATTACCAGTTTTGTCCACTGGTTTCCTGTGTTGGTTTTGTTTTAACTATGTTCTTTTAAGGGTCAGTTGCTGCTAGCTTCTGTTTTCCTCATTTAAATGAGAATTACTTTCTTTTCCAGCTGCCTTTAAGACTTTTTCCAGTGCTTGTTTAATGTTCAAGATTGTCCCTGTGCTGTTTATCACATTCTTTTGATGACACTCTTCCTCTGTTGTCTTAAATAGGTCATTACTAGACCCGTGTGTTTCAGTTTCTCTGCCTATTAAGTAAACATCAATATAGTTTGTTGCTTGAAGAGATTATTTTTTATAATAATGGCCAGTCTTCGCGAACGAAGATCTGGGGAAAGGTCTTTTACCTTTCCAGCCTGCGCAATGGATTTTTTAGGTGAGAGACAGCCTGCGCTGAACTGAGCCCACCCTTTAATCCTAAGGTTCATCTGCCGGGGCCAAGCAAGCTTGGACAATGGCAGTGAGGTCCTCAGGACCCATGGAAAGACCCCCGTTTGAGGACGGAGGGCCGAGGGGCTTGGAGACCCCCTCGTGTGTGCTGGCAGAAAGCCAGCAACTACTACTGCTGCCTTGGAAGAGAAGAAGAGAGCCTGCTGCCTAGAGAGAGCCTGCTGCTGACAGACTGGAAGGGGTCTTTTCTTCTTCTTCTCTCCTGGACTTTTATTTGGAGGGAGAAGAGATTTGGCCCATTGTAAATATTACTGTCATGGTAGAGATAGATATAGAGTTAAGATTGTATGCAGTGTATTATAGTATTTATTTATTTGTATAGTCTTTGTAATATATTCCTTCCCCCAGACATCTCTGTGTCTTCCATGCAGCATACCGGCATCTGCTGCTTCTCTAGGTTCTTATCAGTTGGCTCTTTGCCACTGCTCTTCGGACACTGCTGTTCTGCTGCTGCTCCGTCGCTGCTCCCAGCGTCTCCTACTTCTATTTACAGGGAAGAAACTCCCCCAGCTCCTAACTGCAGGCACTCAGTCCAGTCTGACACTGTTCCGAGTCCCTGCAGCCCCCAACCGGGGACCCCTGGTGGCCTAGTGGTTAGCATGCAGGACTCTCACTGCTGCGACCACGGGTTCGAATCCCAAGTCCCCCGGGCAGATGGTAGCTCGTTAGCCCTGTGAGGCCATCCATCTATGAGAAGGTCACTCTAAACAAACCTACGTCCTGAGGACCTCACTGCCAATTGTCCAAGCTTGCTTGGCCCCGGCAGATGAACCTTAGGATTAAAGGGTGGGCTCAGTTCAGCGCAGGCTGAGTCTCACCTAAAAAATCCATTGCGCAGGCTGGAAAGGTAAAAGACCTTTCCCCAAATCTTCGTTCGCGAAGACTGGCCATTATTATTTTTTATATTTCTAAAACCAAATGTTAAGAGATTTAAAAAAAACACACAACAAAACAAACACAAAATAATCAAAAAGCTTTGCCTTTTTTCCCTGAAGGTATTAAGATTTGTTTATTTAATAGTAACTAATTTTGTACTTACTTTCTAGATTTTTTTAAAATAATATTCAAAGAAACACTAATAAGTTGATTCAATTTTATCTTTTGGTTGGGAATGTTGGTAAATTTTGGTGGTTGGAGCAATGCTTGCATGTAGGTGGCTTGGTAAGCTATGTAACAAGAGAAACATTAAACTCTATAGCAATATAAATGTAGTAATAGTCATGAGCATGTAAACAACACAAACTTGGTTTGAAATCTGAGAGAAGACAAAAGTAAGAAACCACAGTGATATCTATTAGGTCAATTTTCAGAGCACATTTGTGCTCTAAAATTTGGGTGTAAACCAGCTCTTGGCTACGGCGATGCCAATATACGAGAGCTGGTATGAGCTTTTGAACAGCTCTGTGTGTATTTTCTGCAGCACAACTGACTGACCTTAACTATGTCTGTGTAAAAGAACAAGAGAGAGTGGAATACCAGAAATGGTATCAGGTACGGATATCAACCAAGATGTGTTTGCAAGTGTCAGCCAGATTTTCCAGGAAATAGAACAATTTGTTCCAGACCTTAACCACCAGTAAAGATCTGTTGTGTGGTAGACCATTACCTCAGCTGTTAAATGGAAAAGGTTGATTGTTGTAGACGACGGGAAAAGTATCACATGATCACAGTATTGATCATGACTAATCCAACTTTATTGCTGTAAGCTTCGTGCTTATAAAGGTTAATAATTAGCCTCATACATATTACAAACATAAGCTCATCATTGGCTTCTAATTACCTAAGGCATATTTATGCAAATGCTGTTTCTTTCTCATGGCTATAGTTACATATTTGCTATTTAGCTACTTTCACTACTTTTCCCATCCTGTTGTTTTATTCTTTCTATCACGTATGCAGTTTCTTAGACAATACAGCTTCACATCAGACAATGCAGCTTCACAGTTTCTTAGACAATGTAGTTTCACAAATACAGTGAACAGTGACCTTCTGATAGTTTTCCTGCTTTAGCGTGAGACCAGAGTTATAGAATCTTTGTCATGTCCTCTTTCTAATAACCATGTTTCTACAATATTTTCCACAGTTGATAGCTCCAAATTATGTCATCAGTATGTAAAGGAACAGTTATTAAAAACCTAGTTTGATCCAAATCTGCAGGAGTTTTTGAGTATTTAAATAAAAAGCGTTCAGAAGACTCAGATGAGAATGAAATACAGAAAGTACAGGCAATAGA
Organism: Neopelma chrysocephalum; assembly: GCF_003984885.1. Taxonomy (NCBI): domain Eukaryota; kingdom Metazoa; phylum Chordata; class Aves; order Passeriformes; family Pipridae; genus Neopelma; species Neopelma chrysocephalum. The sequence continues at coordinate 9,016,708 of NW_020897702.1, read as the reverse complement.
TTTGCCACAGGCTTTTTTAATGCTCTTGGGGCTAAATATGCTATAAGATGCATTAGTTGTGTTGAGTGAAACTATTATTTGCCTTTAGGTAAACAAATAGAAGAGGTCAGTGAAATTTTAATGTGGAAAAACAGGAGCATGTCACCAAGTAAAAAATTTATTTAATGTAAAATCTGGACAGTTATGACCTGTGCACAAATTAATTAAAAGAAACAGACTTTAATTGTATAAATTATTTACAAATTAAAAAGCTAAAAGAAAAATTACTATATGAAACAAAGGTGTTCATAATACATAGAAATAAGCTCTAAATTTTTTACCCTCTGAACAAAGTAAAATGAACTCTTAATCAACTGTAGAAAGAAGAGAGTTAAAGGAAGAGGGTATTTCCTTTGGGAGGAAAGAACTTTCACCTTTCAAAATTGCTTTACTTTATTTTTCATAACTAAAAACTTGGCTTTTAAACTGTCTATTTATGCTTCTTTCACATATTCATATAGAGCTCACAGTACGTGAGCTCTACCAGCTACAGAGAGCTGGCATGCTACTACTCACTATTTTTTTGTCTCAAGTTGAGAACATGGAATGTAAATGTTAGATTAAGTGTGTTGGAGTCTTTGGAGTCCTAAGAAGAAGTAAAAGGGGTATGAGTTTTTGCTTTAAAACCCAACAGTGAAAGGAGGAGAAATTGAGCGTGAAAAGAAGCCAGTGGCACGCTTCTTAACTTCACAGTTAAGAACAGCAAGTAGTTTTTCCATATATTAAACACTGCTTTATTCATGGTTTTGACTCCTGTTAGGCAGAGCTAGTTCTGTTGTCAGTTCTAGTGAAGGCAAGGTACAAGGTTTCAATAACTGTAACTTTTTAAAGCCAAATGATTTAGCCACGTTACATAATGATGACTAAAAATTTTCATCCCTTTGGTTACTGAGGTTATAACCATCCTTGTTAAGTAGGTGTATAAGGCAGGAGAAAAAAGATAATTTGCAGTAAATTTTAAAAGCTGATCAAGAAGATCTCTGAGCTTCTTGAAAAACTACATGACAGGAATATAATACTAACCAGTATAGGTTTGTGGAAATTAGTTATATAGTGAATTGTGTTTGTTTATGTATTTTTATCAGAGCAGAATCTGACTTGGAAATACAGCTGTGGAATACATTGAAATTTCTACAAGGCTTTTCACTTAAGTGTTTTGATTAATAAATTAACATGGCACAAATTAAATGGACCAAAACCTCAGTAACTGGAACATCCCAAGCTAGTGGCTTCTGATTAAGGAGATGTTTCTTTTGGGCCCATTGGGAAGTGTATTATTTCAAGATTTTTTTGAAGAAAGCTTTCATGTTAAGTTAGGCTCAAACAAAAAAAGCTGTGTTGTAAGATAGGCAGAAATGCAAATTTCTTGGAAGAAGAAATTTAGAATAGAATTTTAGGGCTGAGAGCTCTATCCTTAGAGATATAGCCTTGAAAAATATTTGGGTGATGTGATAGTTGATCAAGTCAACATGAATTATTGCAGTGGGATTTTTCTGACAGGACTGAAGGGGCTGACAGAATTATTGAATATACAAACAGAAGTGACAGGTAGGGTTGGGGGGTTGGTGAGATCTTGGATATGTCTGTTCCTGAAATATTTAGAAAAACAGACCTATATGCTGAGAGACTTCTGGAGTTGATTTTCTTCACCTTGTGAAAGAGAAAGGCATGATGAGCATATATCTACATAAGAACCTAAACTTTGATAGCAGGGGGTTCCTTTAAACTGGTCGAGAGACCAGTTAAACAGTTTGGATATGGTCTAAAAGTCAAAGATAAGTAGGCTCAGACTACTAACAGCAGCACATATGGAAAGATTATGGTGCAGTGTTCTTCAGTGAAATGTTTTAAAATCTAAACATAATGCTCTTCTAAAACAGGATATGACCACTGTAGTAGATTGATTCAGTTATTCAGTCCTATAGCATATGTTGTGCTACTCAGGCACATTGATCCTATCACCTCTCCTGTTTCATAAAATCATGAACCTGTGGTTCTATCCAAACTGTTCCTTTAATGACATCTAGATAATATGCATTTAGCCGCTGTTCAAAACTTACATACAGCATGTTGCTGACCTAATATGATAAATGAATGTTCTGGCTACTGCCTTTAAGGTGAGATCACTTGTTTTTTGTCTAAAGGGGCTGGAAGCATTTTCTTAGGAGTTAAGCTACAACAAATTATTGCACTGATTTTTAGTTAAACTTCTTTCTCGTCCTCGGTATTGATAGCCTCTAAAGGATACAACTAGATCTTTCAGCTGTGAAGAAGGTGCAAAGGAGAACTACTCAGTACAAATGCAAAAATTCATGCTTGACTTCACTACTGTAGATAAAAACTGTTTAATCAGATTGTGTTTTAGAGCTCTAGCTGGCAGCCTCATCATCCTGGTTATGAAGTTATGCTATAACAGTGTGTCAGTCAGTAGCATTCATAATTAAGTATCCATATCTTGAAACATAGTCTTTGGTTTTCCTGCCCTAATAAATTGAAATAAATGAAAAATCTATTTCATCTTTAATTATGGGCTATTTTGCAAGTAATGATTTATAGCTTGATAGAATAGTGATAAAATCTGACACTTAATTTTGTTACACTTAAGATAGTCCAAGAAAATCCAGACTTTTCTGTTATTTTTCCCATGTGTGAAAACTAATATTGGACAGTTTATTAATTACATATAGTTATGCATAGATGAACAGATCCTGTTCATTTGAAATAAATCAATATCAATCATTTGACTGGTTCAACTTTGCCTCATTTGATTGTTTTTTAGAGCTGTCTTACCGTATGTTGCCCACATGTGTTCTGCATGTTCTCATGTTTCTTCCTGGCAGTAGCAGTATGAGAATGAAGGTCATTGTAGTCAAAATACTCACCTGAGTCTTTGGAGATCTGTATTTCTGGCTGTGCTCTAGCAATTCTTTGTAACCTAAAGCAAGGCAGTTAATTTATGGGTTTTATGTAGTCATATAAAAGGGTGTCTTTATTATTTGGGGGTATTACCTTGGCACAGTAGAATATACAGTTGTCCTCTGGGTAACAAGAAATAAGATCCTGACTGGGGAAAAATATTTAGGCGTTTGCTCAGCACACTGTGTGTACTTACCTGTGTGCTTGAAGCTGTGCATAAATTTAAGAGGTGCCTTAATGGGATTGTTTTCCTGAATTGAAGCCCAAGTTAAAGCCTGATGGCTATTCCTACACTTGCAAGTGAAGTAGCCCAGTAAGAGCAGGACTGCAGAGAAAGATAGCTGGTGTTAAGAACCAGGTTGCATGCTGTGTGGTGGTGGTGGGGTTGCACTGTATCAGCTCACATCTGATGCTTTGCACTAAATCACTTTGAGGGAAGTCATTCCTTGGTATTTATGGCATCCTGCACACCACCACTACCCTCAGTACAGGAGGGTGTTGACAAACTGAAGTGAGACTATCTGAGGTCACCGAGAGGATGGTTCTGTGAGGAGAGGCTGGAGGAGCTGGGCTTGTTCAGTCTAGAGCAGAGATGGCTTTGGGGTGACCTGACAGCACCCCCCAATGCCTGTGGAGAGGTCATGAGAATACACAGATGGAGCAGGTCTGTTCATAGCAGTGCAGAACAAGAGGGCAAGAGGCAATGACTGTAAGTGAAAATGAGATTCAGCATGGATGTAAGGGGAACTTTTTCTGTGTGAGGACAGTCAGGTTGTGGCACAGGCTGACCAGAGGTGATATGCAGGCTCCATCCTTGGGATTTTGATGTGGCTGGATGAGAGACCCTGTGCAGCCTGACCTCACCTCAGAGCTGACCCTGCTGTGAGCAGGAGGCTGGACCAGAGACCCCCTGATGTTCTTCCTAGTCAGAATGATCCTGTGACCCTGTGAATGCCCAGCGTTGTTTGGAGTATATTAGTGCGAAACAGCAGAAGCAGGCCTGATTAGGACATTCTGAAATACACTCCTAACTCCAACTCAGTGCCAACATACAGGCACCCTCTGCAAAATCTGCTTTTCTTTTTCATTGACAAGGAACGAAATCCTCTCTTTCCCTCTTTGGGGGAAAAAAAAAAGAGAAAAAAGATCTTGACAGCATCTCCTGCTGATTGCCTTCCTGTCTTGTTTTTCTCTTGTGCTCCTGATTTCAGTTTCTGCACCTATTAACTTTAGAATCTTTTCATGTCTTTACTATTCTTTAGAGACTAAAGTATATTATGCTGTCTGGCATACTTTCCTGTGTCCTTATGTCAATCTTCTGCTTTCATAGCTGTCTTCTCACTACTGTGTTATAAATCCCTTGAGCAGGAACTTTGACTACTGCTATATTTGCTTAAGCATGTAGCTGTGGTTAAGACATGACTTTTTGTACACCATAGAATTTTCTATTCAAAATTTTCTGGACTGTCCAAGTCAAAAGCTGGTTTATCCTGCTTTGTAACAGCTGCTGTGTTAATTTCTAGCTCTGTTCTCCTTCAGTTTTTCAGTGGTTATGGTTTTAGCAGAAAAATGAGAAAACCCTGATAGTGACCCCAAAAAGTGGAGAATGTGCAACTAAAACATTTTAAGTGGAAAACTTAAGTAAAAAATTAGAAAAGCATGAGTAAAAATGATCAGAAATTAATCCAAATTTGACTTGGAAGAGCAGGAATCATAAAATGGATGACCATCTTATGACCATGATGCATGTTTGAGAAACTTCCTGTGGACCAGACAGTACTTGCCCCATATGATGCCCTTGTGGCCTTAAATGTAATTATTATTTTTTATTGCTTTTTCATACTTCAGCAAATCTGAAGTAATAAGATAGCTGTGTTTGTATCTGTCTACAGTGGCAGGGTTTTTGTTTTGTTTCATAGCATGCATTAAAGACCCTGCCAGGTAACTGTGAGTGTATTGAGATATTTGTACCAGGTAGCTTTGCACCAGCATTGGGGGACTGTTTGTTTTGATTTGGAGAGAAGAGGTTGACTTACTTAGAAAGGGACTTTGAAAATAAGCTAACACTTATGTAGTTTGAGCAACTGGGAGAATAGAAAATGGCATGTACCCAATAAATGTCTCAAAACCCCCTGAATTTTGGACAGCAATTTAGAAAATCTTGGTGGCTGTTCTCCTTTTCCCAGGTCTGCACTCAGGCACTGCTTTTCCAAACAGCTTCATGGGGTACCTACCAATGTGTTTTGGCAGCATCACTGTGATGAAATGGCACTAGGACTGCTGAAGTTGTAGCTTTCTTATTACTCCCATGAATGAGCTGAAATGTGACTGGTCTTCAGCCTTCTCTGTGCTGAGATGTTGCCCCTGGACTGATATTAATGTGTTCTATTATATGGACTCGACTCTAAATGTGCTGATGCTAGGAATGGCTTATATTGCTCAAAGAAACTTAGTTGTATTCCAGAAACATTTTTGTCCTAGCATCAAAAAGTTTCAATACCCATGTCATCAGCATCACTAAGACAAAAAAAAAAAAGAGGGAGCAATGTGCTTTTCCAGAAGACATGTGCTCTCCTCTGAATCTCTGTGCTTTTCTTGTGAAATAAACAATTTAAAGGATGTTCAACTGGAAGGACCTGACAGTCTAAATTAGAGATAATACTTCAGTTACTTTAAAGATAAACAAAAGAAGCCGCAAGAAATGTAATTTGAATTAAATATCTTAGCCGCTTCTGTATGTCACAGATCTGGCAGGCAGCTTTGAATGAGTTTTATCATTGTGTTTAGCTCATTTTCCCATAGCAGAATCTCTTTGGTGGAGGGAACTTTGGTATGGTTTCTGAATCGATGCAATTACTAAGCAAATGCTTTTGTAGAGTGTTTGTTAGTAATGGAGGTGTTTTAGCTTTTACTCCTCAGTTGCTTTAGCCATTCTGAAGTTAGAAATTTTTTTTGTTTTCTTTGTTACATGGATTTGATTTCATATTATGCCACTGAGAAGTAAGAAAAGTTGACTCTTGTGGTGCCAGTTTAACTACCTTATTTTACAGACAAATACTAACTTTATTAAATTAACTTATCTGCATTATTCCTTTCAGAGTAACAAGTCTTGGTAAAGATAAAATATGAGTTTGAGTCATTCTTGTTGTTTAATTATTTCCTTTGAGAGCAAGAAGAATGAATAATATCTCAATCAGATCTTTTATTTATTGTTTTTCATCAGTAACATGTAGGTGAATACCACCAGTTTAACATGTAGGCATTAAAAATATCTAGATGGCTCAACTTTAATCTTAAAAGATTAAAAGAAAAAAAACAACACAGGAGTTTGCTTTAAAACTGTGCACCTTGTTTGTTTTAGGAGAAGAGGCTAAAAGAAAAAGCAGCAAGGAGAGAAGCCAGGAATAAGAACACACAGGTAAGGATTTTTGTTGTTTTGATCAAGCTACTGGTTGTGGGTTTGAAATGATTTTTAAATTATTTAATTCCTTTCTGTAATAAGCAGTGTTGTGATTAAGGACTCTTTAAAGTCATTGCTCGTCTTTTTTTACCCCCTTGCTCTGATGTGGTTGCAATAACTTGCTGTGGAGGGATACTAAGAAAGCATGGATGTGTATGTTTTGTATGGAAACCTTTTGGAATTTTAGCCTCTTTATTCTGTGTATCGGGTGAGTTGCAATTTCAGCTGTAGTGCTGATGCCATTATTTTCTCTGAATATTTGGGTCATGTTTATAACTTGCAGGCAGTGACATTATTTTTATTGTGTGTCAAATCTTTCTTAAACCTTTTTCTGCTGAACCTATATTTAAACAGCAAATATTTACATTGAAGTTTGTTCCTTCCTTTTGTTACCACAAATAAAACCTTTTCTATCCTTTTCTTCATACGTGTGCTGCTAAATTGCTAGAGGCTGTTCTAGTATTTCATATTGCTTGGTTTGCAATAAACTGAGATTTCGTTCAGCTGCAGTGATTTTCTGGAATGTGGGCAGAGTGACGTGTAATTTCTCACATGCATCTCCTCTTACTACACATGAATACTTACAGTTTGTTCTTGGCAGTTACCAAATATCTTACTCCCTTGAGAAAATCGATAGTGTTCTTTGTCCGATTTTTGCACGCTGGCTGTGCTCTGGGATGCTTAAGTATAGGAAGATGTTTCATTGTGTAGCTCTGAGGCAGAAAGTAATTACAGTTTAAGATGAAACACCTAGTTATACTAAGTTCGAAGTATGATTCTGTCTTCAAAGATGGCAAGCTATGAGTGCTGTTGGCATCATGACTCCCCAGTCAAGCAATAGAAATTTTCTGCCTGTAATTGAATATATAGAGATACATACTTTTTAATGCATTGAGCAAGCATTTTAGGAAAATTATGGAATGAATAATTAACAAACATCTTAATAAAGGGAGAAAACATTGATCAAATCAGGCTGTGTCACATTCGTAAATGCTGCTTGTTAATTTTGCCTCTTTTTAAGGAATAAAAAAACCCCAATGTCATGTTATTCAGCAGCTGGAAAAAGAAACACATTTCTTTCAAAAGGATCTGCTTGCTGATGTACATCTCCTATCCTGTTCTTGGCCAAGCAAATTAATCTCTCTGTCCTATCAGAAGGTGAATGAAGTTGATCCCTATTAAGGAATGGTCTGTCTTTGTGGGGGACTGTGTGTCCATGGGTACAGTATGAGTTAAATGTGGAACCTCAGCCCCAAAGGTACATAAGATAAACCCACAATTTTATGCACCTTTGCATCTCTTCTGTGCAATACTTGCACTTGAAAAGCTGATTTACGAGTCCTGGTCTACTATGAGATTGGCATATGCTTTCTGTGAGGGTACCAGCTGTGCAAACCTGCTATTGCTTTGACTTCATTTTACTGTTGAAGTGCTTAGCTCACTCTCTGCAAGAAGGTGCAAGCCTCAGGACCTGACACATCTCCTTGATTAAAAACTGTTGGGCTTTTTCTCTTGTTTAGAAGCTATTTTTGCCAGAATTGTGTGCTGCCGAGTCTTGCCATTTTCAGTGGGGCTCATTTCAGGGAAAATGCTTCTGCAGGGAAAAGCTGCCAGCTCGGACCCAGGGCCTTTCACGCCTGGAAGTGGAAGGGAGCAGTAGACAGTAGATAAAGGTGCTAGTTTCTGTCTGCTGGGTGTCTGAGGAATTAATTAAGAACACTCCCTGCTTCACAGAATCTTAGAGATGAAGCCATAGTAGCTGAAACTCTCTATAGTCTGTGTGTGATATGACTCAAGCAACTCCTATGAGATGCTCAGGGAAGAAAAAAAAAAGAAGGAAACAGTAAAACACAGGAACGAACTATTGGAGCTGAAACTAGCTTAGAAAATATATGCTCCCGAAATCAGGAGTTCAAAATTGTTAAGATTTTCACTAGTTCTTTCATAATATGGCTTGTGACCCACTTACTCTGCCATACACAACTCCTTTGGCAATAAGGAGAACCAAAAAAAGCAGAAAAGGTATTTTTAGCCCTATTAATGCAGTTCAGCAGCTGGAAAAAAAGGCTGGATCAACAATTATGTGCAGCCCATCACTTCAAAGCAGCTGTGGTCATAACTTATTGTTCCACATCTATCTGTTTTATTCCCCTTGTTCATTTTATTAACTGTCTGTCTCTGGTTACAAACTCTTTGGGGTTACAAAGTATTACTTACTATCTTTCACTAGTACACAGACCACTGGGTCTGACATGACCAAACTAGCAATTTATTTTTCGATTCTTAATATTCAATAATAATTCTTTAGTTACAACTTCTGCATCTCTGCTTTAGTATAGTCCTTGTTGTCCTGTTTTTGGTTGTGCCCTGTCGCTGACTGGACAGGCCTGGTACGTTATTCTGAGTGTATGCTGTTTTTTTTTCCAAAATGAAAAGGGAATTTATTTGAAACTAAAATTTTATGGTTTACAGTTTGTTTATTTTCACCATTTAAACCATACATTTGTGGGATTTAATCTTAGTCTTAATTTAATCTTAGATTCTTGGATTGTGATACTTTTAGTTTTAGGATTTCTCTGTGCTGTACACGTTAATGTATTTCCTGTGCCAGGAATGTTGACTTCTTGACATTTTTCATTTACTCTTCCTGTAATTCTTTAATTTATGAGCTGTGTACCAACAAAAAAGAAAAAAATCATAGGGGAAAGGGACCTTCTGCATTTTCTTCTGGTGCTGCAGGAGTATTTGCGGAGAAGGTTTTGCTCAACCTTTGCTGTGCTGGGACGGGGCAGGCTTGCTGCAACTGGAATTGAATAACCAAATTGTGGCATGCTCTGCTGAATGTGCTTGAGCTGGAGATTAGATGAGTAGGTAGCTGCAGTGTTATTGACTCCACCTTGGATAAATCTCCATGCAATAAATAAACTGGGTAAGAAGTGAAGGCTCTTAAAGGATGCTTTGGAGAAAGTATTTCTTGGAATTTATGACCATTAATTACATTTTAGTGCAAAAGGCTGTGAAAACAAATAAAAGAAGTTTTTTCTTAGTAATTCCTATTGAAGAAAAACTGGAAATATAGGGTGGTTGGGATTTTTTTTATTCTAAGATATTTAATTGTCTCCCATTTTAGGAGAATTTGATGAGATACTTATAATTGCAGTATTTTAAGATGAAATAAGAACATATTTTGTCTTCACTCAGTAGTAATAAAATTTCAGTCCTCAGGCCCTCAAACAAATTTTGATGCTGTTTACTTGAAAATTAGGCAACTGTGTTGTCTTTTGGCGAAGAAATAAAGCATTGAGCAGAAGCAGCAGCAACGTGGACAGCTGCTCTGAGGAAGGAGCTGGGTGTTACTCGGTGAAGCCAGCCCCTGGCCCCAGGCAGGACATTCCTGCATCGTGCAGTGCTGTGCTCCTGGCTTTGCCTTTCTTCTTCTATAATCTATGACGTACTAGTTTCTTAGTCTACATAAAGGACTTCTAGGTTTCAACCAGCATTTAAAGGTCTTTGTCCTGCAAGCAGCTGTTGGCTGGAATGAAGCTGAACAGGGCTGTATTTCTCCTTTGGTGAGTTTAGTGTTTTGGTATCCTGATGCCCTAGAGCACTACTGGTATGTTAAGAAGTATGAAGTAAGGAAGGTTTTGGTTTCTTTTGAAGATAAATGTTTCTGTAGGAAAGGAATTTTCCAGGAGCAGCTATACAGTGTTCAAGGTAGGGAAGCAGAGTAGGAGTCAGGAGAAGATGCTGTTCCCTGCCCCAGCACTGACATGCTTTGTAATCCTCAACTATCAGCTCCCAGCATCATGCAAGAAATGATAACTAGCCTCTAAAAGAAGGCATTGGTATCTGCTAGAAATAGTTTGTATGCCATCTGTAAACAGTGCCTGGAGGTAAAACTTGCCCAGTCATGACAGTTTGGTGCATTGATTCAGGCACTGGCAATCCTGTAGCAGTTATACTACACTGCTGTCCAAAGCAAAACAGAAAAACCTGAAAAGGGGCTGACTAGCAGAGCAGAGACCATTTATCCAAAGTCCATAAGAAAAATGTAACCTGCTGAAAACTTAGGGAAATCCAGCTTGAACAGATATGCCTTACTGAGAGGGTTTTTTCTGTTTTCATTGGACAAAGTTGAGGATGGGGATTTTTATCAATCTGAAAAACTGACTTCTGGAAGAAATCCAAGTGCTCAGTTGTCAGGGGTACTTTTTCATGGGAAATGCTGAATAATTGTAGAGCATTAAAAGATCAACAGCAACAGCAGGATAATAAATATGCTTTAGCTTCTCTCATGTCCTCCCTTTCTCTTCTGTTCTCTCCCTAATGTATTTTTCTATTCCCACAGGAATTAGTACTTGTGTATGAGATTTTACAAAATATATAGTTTATATATACATAATTTAAGATTTTCAGAGTCATAATGAAGTTAGGAATCTTTCTACTGTTATGAAAGGATTTATGTGACCATGCCTACAAAATACACGTGGGTGAGCAGCAGGCATATACTTAAAGATATGGCAGATTCAGGCTTTGATAATCTGCCTTTATCACATCACTATAGCATTCTGTTTTCTGCACTTAGTGCCAACTCTCTGTTGAGATTGTAACCACCATTAAACCACTATTTTATTTTAATCTCTTGCATCCTCCAATGGATTTGAGATACCCATGCCAAATGTAACTCAAGAAACCTTTACACTGTGTGGGAAAATTTGAAGAAGAAAGGGACAGTCAGATACCTTGGTAGCTGTGGCTAATAATCCACTGGGAGAAATACACACTTTAAAATATGATGAAAACTCTGCATCCACTGTGTATCATTCCTGTAGTTACTGGATCTGTATTACCTGACAGCTCCCCTTCTCCCTTGAATTTCCTTTTTCTTGAGATCTAGCCCTCGGCCTGGTGTTTAGGCTGGAGATGCTAGATTCAGTGTGGATGTGAACAGTAATTTCAGTGTGGAAAAGAGATTTATAGGAGTGAAGGAGGAATTTGATCTGCACCTCCCGTGAATGCAGGTTCCCAAATCCCCTTCATCGGGGTTCATGAAATGTTCTTGGGGAAAGTCTCATGGGATGCCCTAAATAGTGATGGTTAATGGTATTGGTGCATTGGTTCTGGATCACTCTCATAACCCTCCCATAGATGGTGTTGAGGAGCCATTGCTTTAGCTCTCTGTGATTTCTGGAGCTGGAGCAGGGTTTTGGGGCTAGATCCTTCTGATGGTCTGGAGGATGTAGAGATTCTGGAGTTTCTGTTTTTCATAGGAGACCTGAGGAGAGGGTTGTGTTGTCCTATACAGCCTTGGGTCAGGCTACATCTTGTCACTGCTGTTTGATAATTGCAAAGGCCTAAAAATTGTTCTTCATTAGTGACTATTCTTGATTCTGAAAGCCATAACAAACAGCAAAAAACGAGGCAATGATACTTCTGTTCACCTGCAAAATCTTCCAGTATCTCTAGTGTGGGAAATTACCATGCAGATTTGATCTCTTTAAATAAGTCAAATTCCTTGCTTAAAACAATTTCACTAACCTTGGTTTAGAAGTAGTTCTGGTCTGTTAACTGTTGCGTCCTGTATGCATATCCAAAAGCTGCGAGTAGCTTTATTTATTCAGTGCAAGTTTGTGTTTGTAAATTTCCTTGAAAAGCTCTGTGAATAAACAGAGTGATTTGGGATATCAACATTTTAACCTATTAATTTAGTAATTTTAAACAGGTTTCTCCAGGCAGAGTCATGATTTCAAGGTCAAGTTGTTAAATGAGTGGAAAATGAATTGCTGATTCTGAACTACTTGTACTTTGAATCAATATATTCTACAATATTTAAGTTAATATTTGAAAATGGGTATTATGTGCCTGTATGGAAATGTTACTTGTGTTTTGCTTTTTGAAAATATCATGTTGATGATTCCAGTTAATATAACAATTAAATTGCTTTACGTAAAGCTGTTGTAAGTCCTGCCTTTTCTGCAATTAAGAATTTATATGATTAAACCAGTATTTCTGTGTCATGACTCCAAACAAGTAGCAAAGAAGTATTCTGATGGATTGATTTGCCAATTATGCATGCTTTTATGAACCTTTTCATTGCAGCCACCAGCACACTGAGGATTTTAAATACATTTATCAGATTGACCATTTAAACTAATTGGCCACTGCTAGCAATTGAATTTTTTGAGTGTAATATTCACAACTGTTAATTTTAATCATATGTGGTATGTGATGACAGTTTGCTGCTCTACACACCTAAAACTGATGTTTTACCAGTCACTGAAGTGATTTCTCCATAGGCCTTTCAGAAGCACAGTAGTGGGCCCTGGACCTTGCACATACTCTTTTTCCTTAGCAGTCTGCTAGAATGAGGTGGATGCACAGTGGATCAATACAAGTGCACCTTCATTACAGTGTCTGATATACCTATATCCTGTGCTTTGTTTTGTGTTTGGTTTCACATTTGTGGTAAAGAGAGGAAATTTCTTTTTTCTTCAAACTTTTGGGTTTTTTTCTTATTTTGGTGAGTTGCAGTTCTAGGGGAGCTTTTGATGCAAGACATAATAAGGATTTGTAAGAATAGAATAACAGTATTTTTGGTAGGGTAGGGAGCACAAAGGTTATTGTCCTACTTGATTGCAAATGATTTTCTTAAATTTCTAGGGCAACATGGATGAAATTTCTCCAATAGACTCCGGAAGACTACACTGTTTAATTTGTTATTCTTTAGGAAACTTTTTGTTTCTAGAATGTCCTTGTAAGTTTGATACCATTGGAACAGAAGCTTTGGAGCCATCTTAGGTTTCAACTGCTGAACATGTTAAAGACTACACAATTTTGTTTATTTCAGAATTAATAATATTTTGACATTTTGAGGGGGAAAAAATGCCCTCAGTTGTTTTTTTTATTAATAGCTTAGGCTATGAAAATTGAAAGATTGCAAATTGAGATAAGTATGCATTTCACTTGAATTATGTGGTTTCTTCCTCTTGAATTTTGTGGGTTTGTAATCGTTTTTTTGTATCGTATAGTTACAAATAACCCTTGATAGTTGTAGAATTGAGGAGTGCTTTGGCACCATTACCCCCATGCTCTTGAACGGGACTCAGCAAATAACTGAGAGGCTACTTCAGTTGCTGCTTCAGCTCTGTCTCTCCTTTGAACAAGAGGGGTATGTATTACTCTGCTTCATTTTTCCTCTTTGCTTGTCTCTGTGGATATTAGGAGCAGGATCCTACCATCAGGTTCCTCGCTGCATATGACAGTGTAGTAGAGCACAGGGAAAGCAATTCAAATGCTCCATTAGTCTTGCAGAGGTGCCTTTCTGAGGCTAACAATTAGGCCCCAGTTGATAAGGTTATTCTGTTTGAATACACATTTCATCTATTCAGGCAACATATTCTGATTCAATACATGTATCTGGAAAAGCAGTAGGTATGCAAGAAACTAGACAAGAACTCTCTGTGCATTGGAAAGTGCAAGCGCATATATTCAAGGGCAGAGACCTTTCCAGCTGAGCTTCATATTTCCATTTCAGCATTGATGGAATGTTTTCATTCTAACTGTGTATCACCATGTTCTGTAAACTTAAATAGGGGAAGAAGAGAGCACTGGGACTTAGCTTTGTGATCACTGTCCATCAATATGTAAGCACTTAATTTTTGAATATGGTCTTTTGTAAATATGGCAGGTGTACAGTTTAAACATAACTAGCCACTACAGTTTGGTTTGAAATGTATATGTAAATTAGCAGCATCATTTCTTCTTGGCTTCCAACGTTTCTTGTTCAGTTTCTTCACTGATTTAACAACCCCCTCAACAGTCCCTGTGTGAGCAAAACATGAATGGTTGCTTTGTTCCTGCCTGAATCTGGCCAAGAAATAAGAGGCAACAGCCACTGTTGAAGCAGCACTTGCGCCAGTATGAATAAAAGAAAAAAAAAATAAAAAAGCTGTTCTAAAGTGTTATAAACCTTTCTTTAGGCATTTTCATCTTAGCAAACAGGCCACTATATAAAGTTAATTGTAGTGATACTTCACTTGTTTATCTGTGCTGTGCTACTAGTCAGTAGTGTCTATTTAATAATCAGTATTTGAAATTTCTCTCCCTCTAAGTGACAAAATTTAAAGCTCTTACTGCAAGCTTATTTGCTATGTTCCATACGTGTTTAGAGCAACAAGCTGTTTTTTGTAAGTGTGGTGTTATTTTTCTTCTTGCCTCACCATAGTCTTTTGATACCATAATCAACACTGTACAGAAGAATTCCCTTCTGGAGATCTTCACACTCTTTTCTGCCTCTGCCCATAATCCTGAAGAAGTGGGAAATCCCAAACAATCCAGACATAATGATCCAAGACTTGCAGCAGCTTGCACACCAAACTTTTATTTAGGAAGTGGAAATTCTCTGTGGATTCATAGATCTTTCTCTGATCTGTTGTGAAAAGCAGGTGTAATCACATGCCTCAACTTTGTATACATATTATACAGATGATTCCATTGCAAAAGTAAACTGTATCAGACTGTTCAAACTTGTTTATTTTGCACCTTGGTTTGTTCTGGTATTATTCTGAGTCACTTCACAGCTTTCCTTACGTGTTTGAAACTTTCTTAGGTTATAGACTTCAGATGCAGGAACTCTATTTTGCTCCATATCTCAGGTCTTACCTTCTTAAGGATGAGTTAATTGGCTGATGAGCAGGGGTAATCTTTCAGATGTGTTTTGATGGCTGACATCCCTATGCAGCAAGTAACGGTATTTAGTATTAAATTAAGCAGTTCTGTTTTCTCAGCATGCCCGCCTGTTTTTATTCTTGGGATGTGTTGCATGCAGTATTGTGCATAGCCTGCTATAGCTACTCTCAGCAGCTGTAATTGCTACTAGTGATGAAAATTGATCTGTGCAATCAGAAAACCATTATCTGCATTCTGACTGATAATGCTGAAGTTGCCAACATTTTAAAATTCTTCTAAAGGCTGTTTTTATCAGAGTGCTCTGGGATCATGCAGTCACCAAGATTCCAGTGGCTGAATCTTATATGAGCATTAAAAGAGAATGAAAAAGCTCTTAATGGCTCTCTCAAATATATTTTTTTCTAGAGAGTTTTTAAGGATTTAGTGTTTTGTCAGTCCTCCTTTGCCAAATATACTAGATCAGGAGTAATGCAGTATCCCTTGTTTTACCACAGTAAGCAGAGATGATAATAAGTTTTCTGTGCTTTCACACTATCGACTGCATTGTTAAACCAAGGAGTTTGTTAATAGGAAATGCCAAACTAGTAATAACATGTGGTTATTCAACAGACTGCATGGGAAATCTGGCAAGTCCATACTTCCCCCCAAATGAAGCACCACCTTCTGTCTGGAGTCCATTAGGACCTGGGTTTTTCTGTGTTGGCTCCTGCAACATTTCTTTTTCTTAAGGCCTAATGTTTCCTTTCACTCTTGTTTTTTTTTTCCTCTGGTCTTCTATTAAACTTTTTATGGATTTCTAAGGTTCTTATCTCGTGCTGTTTCCTTATCCCCTTTTCTGTTTCTTCTGAAGGAGTTAAATTCAAGCTGCTACTGCTTCTGTTTCTGCTGTGTGGCAACTAAGAGTAGAAGCAATAGGGAACAGCAAGAAGAAAGGTAATAGCATGATCTAGGAGCAAAGCCTTGGGAAATGTGCTTAGTATTTTTAGGGAAAAGTTTTGTGTCTGGATTTTTGGTTGTTTTGTTTTCTTCTTTCCGTAAGGTCTCATTTTTCTGACATTCCTTCAAATAAATATATATTGGTAATATTTTGCTGGGCTGGGCATTCTAGTACTGCTGAATAAACGTTTATTTTTCCAGTCACACCATTCCTCCATTGCTGGGAGAGCTGAAAGAGTTTCAGTCTCGACTCCTTGCACACGTTTATCTTCTCACAAGAAACCTTTTAGTAAAAGAACATCAGTAAGGGTTCAAAGCTAATTACTTGTAAGCTAAGAAAAACCAGAATTAAAGTTGTCAGTGCTTGTCCCTTGCTGTATAAATACAGCAATGCAGGTAGCTGAGAAATTACTCTCTTTTTCTGTGTCTGCTTGCCTGCACTTTGAGCTGAGCCAGGTACACAACTCAACATTTGCTTATTGTGTAGTAAGGAATGAAGGAGACTGTACATTTCCCAGCTATTCAGTGTTTTCATTTGCTTACTCTTTGGTGTTAGTGCCATTTGTAAAATAAATGGATAAAAAATCCTTTGACAAACAATAGCTACCATAACCGGGAGCTGGACTGTTGCTAACATCCTTATTTATAACATTTACTGATTTATTTATTTTTTCATTTCCTCTGTCACACTTTGCCCCTACCCCCCACCAACTTCTTTGTGTTTTGACAATATATCCCAGAATACTCAAGTTTTATTCTTTGCTTGTGTTTATTCTGCAAATAGGAGTGGGATCTAGGAAACTCAAGTTCTTTTCTGAACTAGAAATTGTGATATGTAGACTGTCTTTTAAGCTGTGCTAGAACTAGCGTGGACTCACATGACGCCTGGTTGGTTTGTTCTTGTGGGGGTTTTGTGCTGTGGGGTTGCTTTTTTATTTGCTTTTTAAGTTTTCTCTGGGAGATGTAAATTCAGGGGACCTCAGTGTACTTATGAACTATGTGCTGTTCAAGTCACACTCAGCTTAGAAAGGATGCAGTAGAAAGAAGTCAGAAAACATGAGGAAAAGCTCAGAAAAGCATGATGTAAATAGAGAAAGAAGACAAGTGAGGGGAGATACCAAGACATTTCCTAACCAGCTGAAGTAAGAAAGTACAGCTCTTTATTCTTCACAGGGACAAGTGCCCTAAGTAAGATCATTCTGAAATAAAGCTTATGCTGAACTTCATGACACAATGGGGTTTTGGCCCAACAAAGGGATTGAGCCAAGTTTCTTCTTCTCCCCCCCATCCCATGCAGATGAGAAATTTATTTTACATTTAGAACAGCAACTGAGAAGGGGACCTTGTAGTTACAGGGTTTTATACTTTTCTGGGTTTCTCTTGTCCAGGACTTTCCAGCCATTCTGATGGTAGATAACAAATATAGTCAACTGACCATTTAGACTAATTGAAGGTCACCGAGTGCCCTTCTGTTTGTGACAGGGGAGAAAAAATAGTCTCATATGTTCAAAAATGGGTTACTTCACTTTCACAGTAGATTGACACTGATCTTCCTCATGATTTGTGGAAAATATTTAAAGTAGAATTGTCTTGTAAGCAGTTTTGCAAAGCAAATAGTTACTACTGGTAGAAAGGTAAGCTAAGCATTGATCAGTAAGGCAGTTGTCAGCATGTGATAGGATTAGACTTGGTGTATGCGAGTATATCGCACTCTTCATTCTTGTTGGACAATCTGCCAGGGCTTTAAAATTTTTGACGAGAAAAATTGTGGGTGGACAAGGGAATGTGATTCATTAAAGTCACAGTCAACTTACATTTACATGATTTACATGAGCAGTTGTTTAAGGGGAAAGGTCATAAAGATCATTAGGTTTCATAATAAATGGCAACCTCAATCAGTCCATTTTCTTTGCTCATTCATACTGTTGAAAGTGCCCAAAGTTATTACATTTTTTGTTTCCCATCACCTAATATTCTAACAGATCACATATCTACAGAATTAGTACTAAGGGTCATTATAACTACTCAAGATATTTACTAACATAGGAAATACATAGAGTTTATGAAATTCATGTTTCCCAGATACCTGTGCAGCATAATTCTATGAAATATACCAAAGCTAACCCATGTTGGTTAATATTATGTTCTTCTGATTTAATTTTTAAAATTGTTCATGTTCTATTGTTGTCATATTTAATTTAGAAGACCTGTCAAGTTCACTGATATTATTTTTTGCATGCCTGGTTAAGACTTGTCACCATTTCTGTGATGTTTTTACCTCTAGAAAGTTTAATTAGAATGAAGTCTAGTTTACCTTGATGAGAAGTGCAAATGGAATAATAATCCCTGAATGGAATAATAAACCCTGGTTTGGCCAGTGAAGTATTAGGTGGGCATCAAGATCTGAGCACATGGTAAGAGTGAGTGCTGGGAAATGGGGTGTTCTCAGAGCATTGTCTGTAGATGAATGCATCTTTCCTAGAGTGTAATTTGTCAGACTTTGATCAGAAGATACTTTATACTCCTAGAGCTTAGTTTTTAGTTTCCTGTGCAACAGCAAGGAAAGCTGAATAGGTGAATTCAATGATTACATGAATAACACAAATCTGCAGATGCTGGTTAGTCTTAGTTGTGTCTTATTTTGAGTCACAGGGCTCTGGTGTGACCAGAGTCATGAAGTCCTGGGAAGGCAGTGCACCTAACTTTAGTGTGGTCACAGGATGTTCTTGCAAGGTAGGCAGGAGGAAGAGGATGAGTAGTACTCCATACTTAGGAGCTTCTTAGCAACATAGTGCTCACAAACATCATGCCAAAGACAAGCATCATAACAAGGAGCATCTCAGTGTCTAAAACTAACAAGGTAGCATATGGGAAGTGGAAAAGAATGTAATTATTGCTTTGGTTCTTGAAAGCATAGGGACAAAGGAGGACTAAAGCCCATCTGGAGCTGAGACTAGAGGGGGACAGAAGGATTAAAAGGCTGTAGTTATGCTAGTGCAAAAGGAAGTTCAAGGAAAATATGACTGATAGGGAGACTGGCCTAGTGATGGAAAATATGGAAAAGCTGAAGTACTCAACTCTTTTCTTTTGTGTTGGAGCAAAGTATTCTCACAGACTTCTGGGCATACAAGTACGGTTTGGGAGAAAGAATGAGGGAGCCAATGATGGGAGTACAACAGACTGGAGAGCGCTTAGAGAAGTGTAGCCTAATCATGAGAGGTCACGGATGACTGTAAAAAGACTAATGTTATACTCCTCCCAAGAAGGACGAGAAGACTTGGGCATATATTGACTGACTGTATTCATCCAGTCCCTTGGAAGATCGTGAAGCTTGCTTACTTCCAAACATGTAAAGGACAAGAAGGTAATATAGAACAATCAGTGTGAGTTTACAATGGGCAAACCATACTTGACAACCTGTTTGGCTTCTGAAATGAAGTGACTGCAAAGTGGTTTGTGTGGAGAGTAGTGCATGCAATTTACTTGACTAAGTAAGGGTTTTGGCCCTGCATCCTGCAGATTTCTCATTTGGAAGATGGGGAGGTATGGAATGAAAGAGCAGTCTATTTGTTGAAGCTCATGAATTCCAACTGGAGAAGTGCTCATGCCAGCTGAGGGCACAGTGGCACACCAGGGCTTATGGTGAATGGGAAGTTGAGTATGATCCAAGTATAAGTAAGGCAAAATGCATTGTGTTGGAAGACGCATTGTTAGCATAATGAGGAAAGTTAGTGTATTGCTTTTCTGCCTCTAGGGCTATGTTCAGAATCCTGTCTCCGGATCTGGGTTCTCTAGTTCAGGGTGGATGTGGAGAGGGTGATTGAGGTCCCGTGAAGTTTACCAAGACAGTCTGAAGTTTAGAGCATGTACTCTATAAGGCAACGGTAAAGGAGCTGGATTTGTTCTGTGTGGTGACGAGGAGCCAAGGGACAATCTAAAAGTGTTTGAAGAGCAGTTAGAGTGGAGACAAGGGGTTCTTTTGCTAGTGGCAAATGATATAAATTTGCCAAAATTTTTTACTTCAGAGCTTCAGAGTGGACATTGGGGACAAACTTGTTTACAAGAAGGGTAATGCTGATGTGAAATAAATTACCCAGAGAGGCTGAACCTTTCTGCTTGGAGGTTTTCAAGGCATAGATAGGCAAAGCCTCAGCTGAACTGATCTAGTGTTTGTGGTAGTACCACTCTGTGTGGGCAACTTGCCTAGAGATCGTCAAATACCTTTGTACCTACCTTTCCGTCTCCTCCCTGAACAGCATGTACTGAGTTTTGGTTCCTGCCTCCAATCTTTATACTTCTAGAGTTAGACCTTGGAGATTTCAGTCAGTAGGAGGTAAGCAGATAGCAGACAGTAGCTAAATCTGGCACTGAAAAAATGATTGTGCCACGTGCTCGTTCTTACAGAACTCATGTCTTAGCACTACATTGCTGCATACAATATTTTCTTGCTTTAAAGTATTGCATTTTTCCCAGTGAAATTACACTTACATAAATGCCTGTGGTGGGTTGACCCTAGCTGGATGCCAGGTGCCCACCAAAGCTTCTCTAGCAGTCCCAGCCTCAGCATGGAGAGGGGCAAGAAAAAATAATAAAAGGCTCCTGGATTGAGGTGAGGACAGAGAGAGACTGAACTTGAGGAAAAATTAATTCAATTCCTTGCCAATCAAATCAGAGTAGGATAAGGAGAAAATAAAAACATCTACCCGCCCCTTCATTCTTCCTGGGCATAACTTCACTCCTGAGTTCTCTACCCTGAGCAGCACAAGGGGAGGACAGGTAATGTGGTTGTGGTCAGTTCATCACATGTTGACTCTGCTGCTCCTTTCTCCTCTGTGGAAGGACTCCTGACACTCTTCTTCTGCTCCAGAATGGTGTCGCTCCCATGGGAGACAGCCCTCCATGAACTTCTCCAAACTGAGTCCTTCCCACAGACTGCAGTTCTACACAAACTGCTCCAACATGGATCCCTTCTGCAGGGTGCCGTCTTTCAGGAACAGAATGCTCCAGTGTGGGTTCCCCATGGGGTCCCCTCTCCCAGCATGGACTCCTCTCTCCAGGGGCCACAGGTCCTACCAGGAGCCTGCTCAAGTGTCGGCTTCCCACGGGGTCACAGCCTCCTTCAGGCACCCATCTGCTCTGGCCTGGGGTCCTTCATGGGCTGCAGGTGGATCTCTGCATCCCTGTGGACTTCCATGGACTGCAGGGGCACAGCTGCCTCACCATGGTCTGCACCATGGGGGCTGCAGGGGAATCTCTGCTCCAGCACCTGGAGCATGTCCTTCCCCTCCTTCTTCACTGACCTTGATGTCTGCAGGGCTTTTTCTCTCACATTTTGTCACTTCTCTGTTCAGCTGCAGTTGCACAGTTTTTCTTCCTTCTGCTTAACTATGTTATCCAAAAGGCACTACCACCCGTGCTGATGGGCTCACTCTTGGCCAGTGGTGGGTCTGTCTTGGAGCCGGCTGGCATGGACTCTGTCCCACAGGGGGGAAGCTTCTAGTGGGTTCTTACCGAAGCTCCTGCTGTAACTGTCCTTGCTATCAAAGCCTTGCCACACAAACCCAGTACAAGGTCCCAGTTGACAGATGTAAAGCAAAGAAAGAACTATAATTAGAAGAGGTAAAAATAGAGATTGGGAAGCTGTCTGATCTTACAAGCAACAAATTTTTGCTGAATTCTGTCAGTTATTTGCTGTATTTGTTAGGTCAGACTGTGTGTCAGACAGAGGTCATAGAAAAGCAAAAGGTGTCATACTGAAAACCATGCATTTAAAAATTTGTTTAAGTCTGTCAAAAGTCGCCATGTCTTTAAAATTGGTTAATATGGCCAGGATGTTTGGATTTGTCCCTTGGCAGAATGGCCAGATCCACTATTACAGCCTCAAGACAGGAAGACAAATTATTTATGAACTTTGAAGATAATTTACTTAGAAGCTGATCAGAAATGTTCAACTGTATGAGGCACTGAATAATTGGTGAAAGCACTTTTGATGTCATAGTATTTCATCACCAAAAAAAAATTTTCTAGTGAATGTTTTTGTGGAGAAATTCCATCCAGTTCCCTCTGTTGCTAATGAATGGTGAAAAAGACAGGTTTCTGTATTTGATTTCCCTTTTACAGAGTTGCCATATGGACATAGGTAAGGAATGAACTGGAGATCATACTTTCCAAGATGCTGGCTTCCCTGTACGAACATGTTTGTTCTTTAAAGGCTAGATAATCATTCTTCAGAGAGTGGTCTGCTTTGAGTTGAAAGAACTTTATGGGTAGTCAGTGAGGGATCATTGCAAGTTCATGCTGTCATTCACCGTGTACTGTTTACAATGTCTGCATTCTCATAATTGGTCATGACAGTGATATTGAAAACATTCAGAAAACACCTAAACATAGAGTGAGAGATTTATGCAGATAACATTAGTGACTTCTGATCCACCAACTAAAAGATGGATTCTCTTTATTGGCTCTGCTTGAAAAGGAGTTGACATACTTCATGAATTATTACAAATCCATGAGATGAGTTTTCCAGGTGCTAAAGAAAATCTGCTGTATTGTTTGTTCTGAAAGGCATTTGAAAGTCCGTTCCCTGTATAATGCATTGCATTTCAAACCCAGTTGTCACCTGAAATTGTTTTCAGATTTTTTACAGGTGTTTTACGAAAAAAGGAGAGTATTTTTTAATTATGTCTGCTGTTGGACAAAGAGGATTTGGCCATGGTGAAAGGTTTATGTTGTAAATAAATTGTCTGGCAGTTTTATAATTTTTTTAGTGTATATCATCTAGACCTCCAAGCAAGCTGCAGTCATTTTTAATGTGAAAGGTGTGTGGTGTTATATCCAAAATATGCACAAGAGAATAGTTTCAAACATGCAGCAAGAAATTGAAATTTTCAAGTTTAGCTTTGTTTGTTTGTTTGATCTGCTGTCTTTGTGGTGATTTTGAGTAGCAGTTTTACCTTGTCCCTCTGCATATTGATCTCTAAAATAACCTTTGGTAGTAAGACTCCTAGCATCTTTGAAGTTATCTTTATATAGTACCATCCTTAGAAAGGCACTTTTAGCTCAGCATTTTTTCAGATATTTGAGTCACAAGCATAAAACTAGAGTGAAATAGTGTTATAAACAGTATTAAAAAGAACGAGCTACTTGTCCTAATATGTTTCATTATCAAACAAAATCAGACAGCATCTTTTCAGAACATTTTACTCTCTTGCTGGCTCTTAATTATTGGCAGCTTCAAACATCAGTTAGATCTGTAGCTGCTAGAGCTATTCATCTGTAACCCTCGTCATTCAGTAGAAACATTTTCAGTCAGTTTTTGCTTTTAGACAGCTGTAAAATGCTGAAGATGTCAGCACAGAAGTCTTTGCCCATCAACCATGACGGCTGTGGGTTTTCTGTTGTTATGATACATGCATTTTAAGTATGATATTTGTAAGCAAAGATAACAAGTTGCCTATTGGAAAATTGTGTCAAAGGCTGATGATAAACTACTGTATTGCAGTAGCAACAACCATCTAACTTTTCATTGAAGGAGCAGGAAATATCCTCTGAAAGGCTATTCCATGCATGCTACCTTGACAAGCTAATAAATTTTGACTGTCTAAATTTTGCAGACCTTGTGACTGTAGTACTGAGTGCTGTGTGATCTTTTAATGTGTTTTTCATTGCCACAATCTGATCAGGATTTAGTTCTGTTGACATGTGCAGGCAAGAGAAGAGGGACATACCGAGTGAATTCCTTAGACTTTGTTTCTGACTTTGGGCTGGAGCAGAGATTTGAGCCAGTTTCCCCAAATGTCTGAAAGGCTTTTAAAAAGAGAAAAAATCTAAAGATGGAATTAAAAAGAAATTGCAATGCATATGTGATGTGATGGTGGTACAAGCATTTCTTCCAGTAACTGTAGGTCAGGCCAGGTTACCACTGCTCTCTGGATCTGTTGCTGGTAACATCATCTTGCTTTTGAGAGGTATTTCCAAAGGTGTTTTCCAGGCCATGTTGTTATATAGAGAGGATGAGAATTTCGACAGCTTTCTCAATTATTTGCAATGAACCATACTAACTTTCAGAAGTGTGTAGATTACAATTAAAAATGCAGATATGGATTATGGTGGCTTCTTGAAAATAAGAAATATTTTTGTAAATGTGTGAAATCCTTTCCAGGTATAATACTGTATAGCCTTCATAGCTTTTCATTAATTGATTGCCAGTGTTTTTATGGCACTAATCCCTGAATTATGGCAGTAAAGTTTGTGGATCACAGTGTCAGTCCTAGGAAAAAAAGGGTACTCAACCTCAATAATAGTCTCATTTGGAGAGCTGAATTGCAAACGTAGAAAATGTTACTGCGATGCTTGAAACAAATAGTCTCAAGGTACTCTGGATACAGTGCTCTGTATATCCAGTGCTCTGGATACACAGGAGCAGCTTCCGTAGCACGCATGAAGGAGGGGATAGAGGGCTGTAACTTCTGCTTTACTGTTTTGCCAGAAACATTCTGAACTCTTCCTGTGGAAGAGGATTCTTCAGGGAAGTCATACTTCTTGAAATTGTGGTGCTTTCTTATTGTTTGCAAAGCATGCTCATGAGTTATCTTTTCTAGGAATGGGTTTTAAAAGGCAGTGGGACATCTTATGTAGGAATATTCTTTAATCAGGCAATATCTAGTAGTTTGAGGAACAGCTGGAAATTTTTTTATTTTTGACCATTCTGTATCGATTTTGTAAGATTGATTATACTGTCTTATAGCTTTGAAAGTTACTTAAAATGAAAAATTCTGTCTTAACACATAATTGGAGCTAAGACCTTGACTTTATGGAAGCTCTTTAAATGCATTTTTAAAAGAAAAACTTGAATATAGTTTTCCATTTTTTCTCTATCTGATGACAGCTTTCAGTTTTACAGAAGTCAATACTAAGTACTAGTTTGGACAGTAGCAGGCTGCTTTTTTTCCGTAATAGAGCCTTTATGTATTATACCTTCTTGAACAAAAAAATATTTTAGAGTAACTTAATACTAACATACAGCTGTCACTGAACAAAAATGTTGTCAAGTGGTTAGAGAAGCTATAAAAAACTGTATCAGTAAATTGCATTTAAAAGAATCATGATGAGATACATTTGTTTGACTTCCATGATTGGGTCATTAAGTTAGGACTCAAATACAATAATATTGTAATGAGACATTTCAGTGCTAATTTTGTTTGTGACTTTCAGCTTTCTCTGGAAGCAGACATTGGAATATATGGCTGAGGAGGACTTCAAGTCTGTTAGAGATACCTCATGGGTATATTTTGCTCTTGGGCTCAGATTTCAACCAGTCACCAGATTTTTTTATTTGTTTCTTTCCCTCTGAATTATTAAGGTTGAGGGTTTCTTTTTGTTTTGCTCTGTAATTAGAGGTACAGCATCTGAAAATGTCCCTCTATAAATTTCTACCTTTCATGAGAACTAGGAAAAATCTTCCTGAGGTGTTTTATAGTTGTAGTTTTTGGTACTTGTGCAGGTTTCTCTTGTAAAGTTTTGCCAAGTGTTTTAATGTATGGCAGCAAGGTTTTTATGGAGTGGTTACCTGCCCCTTCCATTCCTGTCTAAGTTGAATTTCTGATGCTATCTGGGTTTTGTTTTCAAACAATTTAATTGTTTCTACATAGTAAAAGATAAAGATGCTGGCATGTAGTGGCACTTCTGACATGGTAGTGATGCCTGCTCAGCTGGTGCTACGAAAAAATTCAGGAGCCGTAAGCTGGGGTGAGATAAGGAAAGGGTTTAAATATGCCAAGGCAAATAGATGTTACACGGCGCGCGTGCCCCGGGCTGTGCCCGGGATGTTACATTTATAACAATATCTGGCCAATCCCAAGTGTGTCCATCCTCTAACTTTTGGCCTGGTCCAACCCCTGGCCCGCCTCCTGGAATTGGGTCGGGGGGCTTTTTGGGACCCCCTCTTCATCATTCTTCATCATCTTCAGGGTACAGAGAGCAGAGTGACCTAGTTCCTTGACTCTGTCCTGCGGTTTAGGCCAAGATACAAGCGTTCTCCAAACAAGACAGGCTTGCCTTGACTAAGAGACTAAACATTTTCTACTGGATATGGGAATAGGGTGAGAGGATTAAGGAATGTATAAACTAAGGGGTGCTACAGGGAGGAGGGAGAAAGGGGTTTGTTTCTAAAATCTACTTCTATTACCTATAAAACTTGTAAGGCTTACAAAATTAGAAAAATAAAAAAAAACATTAGGGGCTTAAGGCATCAGTAGTGCTTGTAGATATTCGTGCTCTGGATGTGATACTCACTGTTTGGGTGGTATCAGAGTTTAAATAAAAATAATAACCAGTTGCCTCAGATCATCTGTACTCTAATCTCAGTTACTTGGAACCATACTCAGAGCAGATGTTTTAACCTCTTTTCCCATTATGTATATTATCAGACAAGAAAAAAAGTGAGATGGTTAATCCCTAGATTAATTTTTGGGTATTGGTAGGTGATTTCTTGTTGATGTTAAAAACCTGAGCACTCTGAAATTATTTGTTTCTTCTGTTGTTGTGACTTTGATGGTTTAAATTCATCTCCAGTTGAAAAGAATGCAAAACCATCCGGTCTACAGAGTAGCTACTTTGTGGAAAAAAGAAAAAACGTAATTGTAAAGCAAGTGGCTTGATGCAAATGTATTTAGTTGAAGGTGTAGCCTCCAGTCATCCAAATGTTGCCCTGAATATTTTTTAATAAATTAGACTTTTTTTTGCATATGTCATTGTGGCAGCTACATTAATCATAACTGCACTAAACCAGTTGCATGCTAGCAACAGTTTTTAATTTATATTTCTTAAATGGGGTGTTCATAAAAAACCTCTCCTCTGTAGCATATTTCTTAGAATATTGCAGTATTATAAATGAAATGATACATCAACTGATTCTTGTAGCTTCCTTTTCAGTGAGACTCAGTGGACTTTCTAGCATAGAAGCTTGTATCTGCCACCATCTGAGCAGTGAATTAACTAGGTCATGTAGTGGCTAACTAAAGACTAACATTTCTTAAGATGAAGTAAAATACTCTTCTCTTTCAAATATATTTTTCAAGTCTTAAATCATAGGCCATTTAATAGGGATGGCTTAGAATGCAGACAGAAACATTTGAACAATGAAAGGGAGCAAGTCTCCTGTGTATAGGGTGCTTTCAAAGAAAGAATGGTTGACAGCACAGCCTATCTCAGATATTCCAGATGGGTTTTGTAATTCAAATTTATTGTTTTCTTCTTATCTCTCAGCAAGGACACTAAAAGAAAAAGTGACCTTGTGATTTTTTTTTTCTTATTCAACACATTTGCAAGTAGCCTACAATTTGTCAGATTGTACATTCATTTCTAGGAATATAGCTAACTGTTTTCTTTCAACAAGTCAATGTAAATATTGTTTCCATTAAAGTGGCACCTTTATTTTATGCAACTGGCCTATGTGTTTAGGAAAAATGTACTAAACTTAAACAGCTTGTGACAAAGCCATGAGAAATTTTTTTGATCCTAAAGATGCCTGCTAGTCTTTTTTAAGTAACTGTGAATAAGTGCACACTCTGCTATTTAGCATTTATAATTAGGATTTATTTTAAAAGCCTGTACTTATTCAGGTAATTGGCTAAGAACAATTGAGCCTAGTCTTCTTTCATCAAAGCCAGGATTAAAGGTAGGGCACTATAGATAACTATTTTTTTAATTTTACATGCAAAACCAACACTACTTGAACAGTCAGAGAGCAAAAGGAATTCAATTCTAAGCTTTTCTGTGAGCTGTAACCTTGTATCCTCAGATACAGGTGCTTTGTCTTGACTAGACTTTAGAAGTTGTTTAGGTTGTAAAAGTGATCGGCTGTGTGTAATATCTAATAGTTCATGTGCCCATTTTAGCACTTAAAAACATCTTTGACGTCCTGAAATTCTGCAAGAAGCTACTGTTGTAACAAGCTAGTAGCATTGGGATTTAGGATGCAGTCTGGATTAGCTTCATCCAGGAAGACAGTGGGCACATGACTGTCACGTTTTGGAACACATGACTGTGTTTTATGCTTTCATTTAGAGCAGATTAAAGCAAATATGCCTGTTTCCCCTGGGCCAATCCTAACTGGAAATGGTCTGCTTTCTGCTCATAACTTATCTTGTGAACGTTAATTACTGATGGAGAGATGTCAGGTTATTTAATTAAAAATGAGTTGGTACATATTGAGCTAATCTTGTGACATAAAATTGCTGCTGACCATCTCCATAGGAGTGCTGGGCTGTGCAGTAGTGTCAAGAAAGCTCACCAGTTCCTGAAGATAACTGAAGCAGTTGCATATTCTTCTGCATTGGGCCATAGGGGATCCCATCTTACTGTGGTTCTGGGCAGCTTCACATAGGGTAAAACTTTCTATGAAAAGATATTTTGTTTGTTGAAAATTGTTTATCTCTGGTTGAAAGTACTCCTGTAGAAATAAGAACACTGATTTAAATTAGAATGGATAATAAACATAGTTTTGTTTCTTATGTATGAGTTTATTGACATAAGTCTTTCAGCCCTTCCAGTGTAACCTATTGGATTTTTTTTGTATGCTTTCATTATGTATTATAACTACCTGACTGTAGAAAAACATTGAATTGGTGTAGCTATGCAAATGTTCTCTAAAGAGCTGATATATGGTGTAGTAATTCATTGGTCTTATTAACAGACTAAACAGAAAACAGTTGAATTTAAAAGAATTAAAAGCAATAAAGAAATCTTGAAAATGTCATATGCCAATGTTAAATCATGTTAAATGTTATTTAATGTGACATTGTTACTTCTGCTAAATGGGCAAACAAATTCGTAATGATGATTTTGGAGAGCTTAGTGAAACACCCGTAAAACTACAGAAGCATGAAAGGGCTCAGTATATGTGCAGCTCACTTTTTCTTAGCCAGTTTTTTTTCATTAACATCAGGAAAATCGGTCAATGTGCAGAGGGGATGTCAGGCTTTCGTATGGCATCTGTGAGGGACTAGTATGCTGTTAATAGGCTGTCATTTTTGAAACATTATGAACCTCTCTTGACCATCTCCATCTAATTATGATATTATTCTAACAATCCCAGCCTGTGTGTGCATATCTGCATTGAGCAATTACATTTAATTCTCTGTTTTTGAAAGTCAGAAAAATAATTAACATTCTTTGTCTCACAAAAGTGTATGATCTGCTGAAAAATCATATCATAGAATCATGGGATGGCTTGGTTTGGATAAGCCCTTCAAGATAATCCAGTTCCAACCCCCTACCATGGACAGGAACATCTTTCACTAGATCAGGTTGCTCAGAGCCCCATCCAGCCTGGCTTTCTGGGCTACAAGTGCACATTGTGAAAGAATGGAAATGCATCTATAATATTCTTCTCTATGAATTGTGTATATATATGTGTATATGTATATATATATATTTATATTTGAGTCACAATATCAATAAAGTACAGGGAGTTGAACATTTACGCAGGATGACACTATTGCGGTATTCAAATCACCATTCAGATTAAAAAAAAAAACAGCATCCTCTCAGTTTGGAAGGGTTCCAGAATTAGCTGCTTTCAACTACATTTTATACAAGTGTGCCGTGATGACTCTTATATTATTCTCTAAAATGCCAGTTTTACCCAGCTGTGCACTTAGTCTGTTTGGGCCATTCATTTAACTCTTCTATACCTTTGAAGAAACAGGGATTTAAGACTGATCAGCTGAAACCTCTTCAGACTTATTACAGCATATGCAACACATTGATGCTTGCCATTCTACCTATATTGGAAAGAAAATAAAGTTCATAAATGAGGTACCTGCATGTGGAGCACTTTGGAAAACCTCCATTCCAGTTGCGTCTTTATTCTGCCTCAGCTTAATGAGCCACATTTGTTCAAATTCAGAGGTGTCGGTGGAGCAGCAGCAAGAACGTTTTGGTGCAGTAGTTCTTGTATGTCTTGTAGTCACTGACTCTATTTAGCATGCAGGGGGTTTGTTGTTTTTCACTTTTCATTCTTTCCAAAAGCTATGGAATATAATTTGGTGCATCTTCATTCCAAATAAGTGTTCTTTAACACAGTGAAAGTGACTGCAGCATGCATTATGTGAACCATATCAAAAGCATTGAATAGATGGAAAAGGTGAGGAGAAATAGGAAAATTACAAATTTGACAAAC
The DNA here is from genome assembly GCF_003984885.1 of Neopelma chrysocephalum. Lineage (NCBI taxonomy): Eukaryota > Metazoa > Chordata > Aves > Passeriformes > Pipridae > Neopelma > Neopelma chrysocephalum. Next base: position 8,986,487 of record NW_020897702.1, on the reverse strand, counting down.
TACTTGTCCAAAATTCTCTCCAGGAAATTTCTAGATTGAAATTCTAATTATTTCATATTTACAAAATAAAACTAATTGATCTTGAAAATACAGTACAGTGCATGTCTGTGATGAAATGGATTTAACACGTTAGTAATGAAGCACAAACAGCAAACTAGAACCAAAATAGCTTTCCAATATTTGCATTTCTTCTTATGTTAATTATTTTATGGTAGTTCTCAATTTATCAGTACACATCCTTAAAGCATTTTACCTCCTTTTATTTATGCTGTTTATTTATATCCAGCATTTCATCAGGATGTGCTCACAATCTCTTTGTCATAGGAAATATACAGTCAAGAAATACTATGAAAAGACTCATCTTTCAAGTTATTTTCTACAAAAAATCATGGCTTCTTGGAAACTTGTAATAAATACTGTATATTTTGTTTGTGACTGTTATCTGTTCTAGAGGCTTGTTTGTATAACTCAATACACACAAAAGATTTTGGAATTTCCTTGTAGCAGTACATGCCCGTGCCCATGATACTGGTACAGATAAGAGATACAGATACTGGTCTGAAAAGCAAGCAGTATTTACATGTGTTGAAAAGCATGTGTAAAATCGGAATTTTCTTCAAGTACAGGTTGCTTCAGAGAAATAAAAGACAGTTTAAAGCACAATTTGTGCTGAATTAATACTGAAATTTTAACAGATGCTGCATTCTACCCATCCGATTGTCAGGAAATGGAGTGAAATTGCTCAGATAAATCTGAAATTCTTAGTTTCTTCTCTTGCATAACTAAGTAGGTTTCTCTGCAGCAGGAAAATAGTTTTCTGCTCTTCCAGTAGAGCTGTTTTTCCAAGAGACAGTTACTTTCAGCTTCTACTTAATAGTAGTTAGCCAGTAAATCTGTGTTTGTGCATTTGTTTGATATCAAAGAGGAAGTGATGTAGAATTTGTAAATATGAATGTAAATATGAATATGATTCCAAGGAATCTTGGTTTGGACTGTTCTGAAAAGGTGTTTATTCAAAATGTGAATGGTAGAGTACTAGGCTCTATTAATAAAAACTATTTCTTGGAAATGTAGAAAGAGTAACCTTTGAAGAAAAGTATTAAAATGGTAATAAAACCCCCCAAACCAACAAACCAACCACAAAACCACCCCTCTTCTGTGCTACAGTGTCAATACATCATTCTCATAGGTTTTCTGAAGCTCAGAATACTGAATCCTTTAAGCTGGGCTTTCCTTGTTTGATTTTGGTAATTTGGTGTGATAGTTAATTCTGCTTTCATTTATTGCTTGAGACTAACTTGAAGCAGTTTATTTTATGAGGGGACAACACTCGATAAATTTACTGCAAAACCCAGTAGTTTTTTGTTGAATGAGTGGTCTTTTACTCTCACAAGGCTGAGATTCTGGATTTAGCAGGCAAGGGGAATTGCTTGCCAGAAAAAATGTGGTGAGGAAGACCCAGGGACATGGGTGGGCTTAACCTGCCTAAGAGGGTTTCTTACACCTGTGACCTTTTGCTTGGCAATTTCTGCCTTCACAGTGGTGGTGGCTGAGATGAACCTGAATTAGCTATGGGTTACACCACAACCAATGGCACAATCCAGAATCAAGGCTTTGTGGCATCCATACACAAGGCAGCAAATTGATAGCTTACAGGGCTGCTGCCATGCACTTCTGCTGTCTCTGTTTTGGGAAACAAAGCTTCTGGGAGAGCGTGGAGACCTTTTGGGCAGTTAGGACTTTCTGAGCTTCATCTAGGTGCATCTTTGTGTTTCTTATTTGTGACAATAGGGACTTAGGAAGATTCTTTAAATGTGATGTTGTATTGTGTATTGAGCTGGAGTTCATGTCCCCATAGTAGCCCTCAGTGCTGTGCTTTGCATTGGTAGCTAGAAGGGCGTTGATAACACACTGGTGTTTTGGCTACTGCTGAGCACAGCACCAACACTGTAACATTCCTGCCTTAGCTGATGGCAAGATTCTGGGAGGGGACCCAAGTAGACCAGCTGACCCAAACTAACCAAAGGGATATTCCATACCACATGACATCAGCTCAGATATAAAAGCTAAGGCAAGGAGCAGGAAGGCAGGCATTCACTGTCTCCAATGGCTGCCTGTTGAGGAACTGATACGTGTGCTGAAGCCCTGCTTCTCGGAGGTGGCCAACTATCACTGCTCATGGGAAGTAGAGAATAAGCTGTGTTATCTTTAGCTTTGCTTTTGTGTGCGCAAGCTTCTGCTTTGCTTCTGCTTTAATGAACTGCCTTATCCCAACCCACGAGTTGTTTTCCATCTTACTCTCTCCCCTGTCCAGCTAGTAAGGGGAGTGATAGAGTGACTGAGTGGTCACCTGGCATCCAGCCAAGGTCAACCCACCACAGATGTATTATGTGGAAAAATACAGAGAAAGTGAGACCTCATGTTCTTAGTGGTGAGAGATCCTTAGTACCAAAATACAGGAATTGGAGAATCCAAGTGTTAGTCCGATGTATCAGAGGTATCCAAGAATCTCTTTGGGTTTATTTTGTTATAATTTATTTCCTGGTTAAAAAAAAAAAATCCATTCCCTGTATCACCTATTGATCTCATTTATCAGCTTATTGTCACTGGAAGTAGTATTTGGGGTGCTGAAATGGATTGCCAGTGAGGTGTCTGAATTTCTCAAAGACATTGATCATGTTCGGCAGTTGTGCCTTTTCATCACAACTGTGAAAAGAAATTATGGAACAGTGACTTGAAGGATGAAGTCCCTTTAAAAAAAGGCATCTACAAATAACTTTTTCATCTTTTTTTTCTTATGCGTGATATATAAAGCAGGATTCTGTACTTATTTAATAAAAATTGACTTAATACAAAAGCAAGTTTAATTAAAACTCATAACTGGAGATGTCAGAATGCTGATGACAGGTCTGAATGTACTTCTTTCTAAATTTAGTTATATATTCTGAATTTCATGATGGATATTATGCACTCAGTGCTTTGGAAAGTCATGCATAATGTAACAAGGATATTCACTTAACAGTACCTCTAGCAAATGTTCTCTGTGCTAATGTTGTATGCCAAGTAGAATGTGATATAACAAATGATTTATTTATTTTCAATAGGTCATTAAATTTTATCCTCAAAATTTTGTGAAACTGCAAGAACTTAAAAAGGAAGTATAAGTCATTTAAGTTATATGCGTGAGGAGATAGCTTTGTGGATGCAATCAAATCACAACTGGATTTTATAATCAGGTCGCTCTACTGAGGCAGAAATAATTTTAGTGACTCTCTAAAGCTGAAATCCTAAACTTGTCAGTGGCAAAGAGTTGTAGTCCTGAAGAAAGCAAAAATATGATTGTGAAGGTAAAATGTTCCCCTTGCAAAGATATGTGACTGTGCAAAGGGGACCAGCCACTTAAGGCCCACATTTCTCAAACAAGGAATACTCCTATGACTCCGAAATTATAATAATGTGTAACATTGTTTCAAAGTCACAGTTCTTTTTTTTTTGTCTGTTTAATGTAACAGATGAAAAAGGTTTCTAAGAAAAAAAAAAGACTTGGTTTTCATCTGTTGTTCTAAGTATTAGGCCAAGAATCGAAGAATTATGCAAATCTAAATCATTGTATGACAGGTAGTGGAGAAAGTAGCAATTGAATATAATTTTTATGTATGGTTGCTGCCTTCAGATTTTTGTCAAGATTGAAATGCTAAACACTAGGGACTGATAATTCATCCTTGAGGATGGGTCTCTAGGAGGTACTAATGTGGCCACAGGAAACCTCATCTTTCCCTCAGCAGTTGAGAAAATATGTTTAAACGTTTCTGCCAGTGGTAAAACACCACGATATGGCAATATGTGCTGATATGTCTACACTGAAGCCAGTAGATCCTGTTTTCAGTTTGCTATTTCTGTTTCCAATATTTAATAATGTACAGCAAATGGTAATTGCAAGCAGATTGTGTAACAACGCCAGAAAGTCAGTAGAGCAATTGAACTGTTTGCACTGGAGTTCATAATGAGCAGTAAAGTTAGGCTAAAATTACTTTTCCTGACAGCTTTCTAAGCATGCTATGATTTATTTTTAAATCAATGAGATTAATATTTATCCTTCTTGTTCTCCCTTTCTTTCACATTTTCTATATATGTTGCAAGTATTTGGGGAATGGGAGAGCAGAGGGGGAAACCATCTTATACTTATTAATAACATGATAGGTATATATATCAGCAACTCAATAAAAATAATAAAAAAGTTATTAAAATACGTATTTTAATTTGTTAGATACCTTCTTTTATTTTTGGGGACTTAAAAACAGTGGATAAAATGAAGGTATTAAGGAATGAGCTATGAAAAAAATAGTAGAAAAATCTGAAAATAAATGATTCAAGAAATAAAGTTACTGATTAAGTTTCAGATAGGGATGTGATTTAGAGAACAATCATTAATAGGGAAAATGAACTGTTTTTTCATAACAAGTTGTATCCTTTCCTGGTTCTGAAATGCTTTATTAATTTGATATATTTGGTAAGTTGAATTCAAGGTGCAGTTAAATGTTTAAAAATATATTAGGATTTGAGGAACTGGTTGTCTTTGTTTACTCTAACCATCCTCTTTCAGCCTGTGAATATAAATTAGGTTGGAAGCTGTTAGTCATACTAAAAATAAGATAGGGTGCTCAGAAGTAGTAAATTTTGTTAACAATGCAGAATGTATGCATAAATGTTAAATTTACAATACAGCACCTGCTTGGGTAACTTAATTTTTCTTCCATGCGTCTTCTGTATTTAAGATGGAATAAGAGTGAGGCTTGACACTAACCATGATAAAAAAATTATTAGCAAACACTTGGCAACTACATGACGGCTCTTTTATCATTTGCTAATGGAAAAGGAAAAACTGGGACTTAAAATAATTAGCATAAAATAGTACCACATTTTGTGTAAAGTCCAGTGTAAAACAATTGTGCCTCAGAATACTGAAATAAAAACAAAAGTAGCAGTGATTTCTTGTGTAAAACACTGAGAATTAAAAGTTTCCTGACTTTAATGGGGTTTATAATTACTGATTCAAATCACTGATTTAAATTGATCCACCCTGATGTTGCTATCTCTGATTCCTTGAGAAACAGATGTAAAATAGCATTGCTTTGGTACAGTATGAAGAGAGCAAGTTTGTACCTGCGTGTGTAATGTTAATGACATTATGTCTAGCCATACCCAAGTTTGATCATTCAGACAGTTTTACTAAAATGTAATTTTCAGGAAGTTTGATAGAGCCATGTTTCCAAAAGCTGTTCCCACATGAGCTAAATGCCAAGGTAATCAATCATACAGTGTACTGTATCCTGTTGTTATGGATATAATACATTATTTATGTATTTATGATTTTTTAGATATTGTTGAAATGAACAGGCAAGCAAATGAATGACTATTAAGTTATAATATGTCATTAGCTGAAAATTGCAATTTTCTAGGTTAAAATTTGTAAAGATGCCTTCAATGCTTGCAGAGTGTTTGAGACTGATTTGCTGCAAGTATGGACTTTCAGGGAGCAGCAAGAAGTCAGTTGGAAATCAATAATATGCTAATTACATCTACAGATGAGTATTTGTATACCACTTGTATTTCAGTTGCTAAATCTGAAAGTTGTTACTCAGTCACTGGAAATAGGGTAAAACATTTTGGCAGCAGTACAAACCCCAAAGACTCAGATAGCACAGTTTAGGTTCCTCAACAAGCTATTGCATATGATGTAATTAGGCACAGATTTAGGCTTTTGATGGCAAATTGTCTCAGCTTTCAATTTTCCTCTCACTGCATTGTTTCAAATATTTTGGTTTTGTGCTGAGAATGAGATGATAGTTGTCTTCACTAGATTCATTTAATAAACGGTGATGTTTTCATGAGAAGACCTGAAAGACTAATAGAAAACAGAAAAGCAGAGGGAAAAAAATTACTTCTGTGAAATGAGGGTGACCTTCCCTTCTCCCTGTCAGATCTTTTGGTTGGTTTGCAGAAAAATTTGCAGTATGGTTTTCAAACTGTGACTGTTTCAAACAGTCTCTGGCTGAAGAGTTCTGGAGTTAAGGGACTGTCAGGGGCACAGGAACAGCGCTGCTGTTACTTACCATGCTTTGATAATATTTTATTACTGTTACCTACCTACTTTTTGAGCCCATGTAAACTAATGTAGACTGTGGCAAAACATTCACGGTTTTGCCACTTGCCATGTGAAGAGGTGCCTTCAGATGTTCTGCCATGTGTTCCCTAGTTCTGTTTGCTGTTGATTTAATTCCTCCATACTCATGACTAACTGTTCTACCTCTATGCTGTTTTTTTCTGTGTCCTTCACAATTAGCTTGAGTGCCATTCTCATGCCTCCTTACTCTTCCCCTTTCCTACTCTTTCCCATTTTTAAAATAGCTGACAGTTCTTCTTTCCTCGCTGGTTGCCTTTGTCATCACTCTCAGCTCCATCAGATCTCTTGGTAGTCTTCCTCTCTGAGTCCTTCTTACTTCTGCCTTATGGTTCTTCCCTGTTTGTCTTTGATTCTTGCTTCCACACTGGCCTTTCATACTTTTCAGCTGCCACATTTCTTCATGCCCTTCTGTTCATTTGCAACATAGACGTGTTTCAGTTCTCCTCCATAGACATCATCCATCATGTTCTTTAGCAACTGCTCTCTGGTTTCCCTCTTAGACAGCTCCTCTTCTCTGGGATCCCTGACGTTATTCAGCCTTCCTCTCACTTGTTGGTTGGTCACTTGGCCTTTCCATATCCACTCAGTTTTTCAGGGGTTTGCAAATGTGACTACCCTCTGTTCTGATGTCTCTCTTCTCTACTAGGTCCTCCTTCATAATTTCAGGAATCTTATAGTTTTCAGGCTCCTTCTGTGACAATGTTTTGCACAGCCTTTTGCATTTTTTCTCCTCTTATCTGTGGAGAAAAATAGAAATTCATATCTGTACTGATGAGTCTTATTTCAGTCTCTTTACTTCAGCTCTACCTTTCCATCCAAATTAAAATCTTAGCTGACATTTCAAGGATGAGACAATTCTCAAGAAAAAAAGTTCAACTTTCTTTGCCACTGTCTTTAACAGTCAGTGTGGGTATCACCGCTTTCTCTCACTGTAGTTTACACCTTAGTAGTGCCATGAGCACTGTCTGGTGCTTATCTAAATCCTTCTTAATTCTCCATTTGTCCTTTCATTTACCACAGATGACAAATGTGCTTTCTCTTTCCTGAAGAGAACTCTCCTGTAACACTGACTCTCAGCAATTATCCTTAATTTTGGTGGTTTGGTTTGTTGGTTGGTTTGCTTTTTTTTTAAGTTGCTTTACTTACTTCAGACCTGAAAATGTGTGTTTCTTTCACTTAGTCGGCCTAGTAGATCTTGCCTCATAAATCTTTCGTGTTCTTCCCACTTGTCATTTCTAAGACATGCCTGTCATATTTGTTCATGTAGATAAGACTGTTATCAGGGGATATTATAATTTTCTGTTAGCTAGTGGATGGCTGCCAGTCTACCTCAGAAGCCTTTTCAGTTTCTTCATTCAGGTTCCCCTTTGCAGCAATGCCTGTGGAAATACAAGGAGGCATGTCTCCTGCTGTGTCATTCCCATTGCTCATGATCTTCCCAAGGCAGCCTGCTTCCTTGTCTGTAAGGCTTGATTCATCTGTTCTCTTGTGTCTTCTACTTAACCCTTATGCTTTTTGTGCCAGGAGTTGTCTTCTGCAACATTTTGTAGAAAGGGATTCATGGCTTAAGAATGTGAATTCAACAATAATTAAAAAATAAAATAAATGACCCTGCAAGTGTGCAGCATCAGCCAGGTACTTTCTGATTTACTTTCTGGTTGCTTATTTGAAAATTTGAAGAAATATGAAACTATTGCTGCTGCTACATAGATCTGGTATGAAGGCAGACAAGGTCTTGTTCTCACAGCAAGTAATTGAGTCAGTGCTATGAGCAGCAATGCCTCTTCTGGGTGTCTTTTCTTCAGTTCATGTAGAAGCAACAGTAGCAGTTAAAATAACTTTCACTGCCTGGAATTAGTTTGATTCATATTTTTCTCCCTGTAAATATGCTATTTTACATGCATATTTTGTACAAGCATTTAGGGGATGTGACTTAGCACAGTGAAAACATGGAAATCTTGTCATAGGACAAGCACTTAATGCCAGTGTTGCTCTTTGTTGTGTACTGAATACAAATCAGTTGTTCTAAAAAAAGAGCAGAACTAAGCAGTTTACAGAATTACGTGACTTACGAGGTTTCCTTCCTGATTATTTCATGTCAGTGCTACTTTTGATCTGTTCCTTCCTGAAAAATACACATCACTAAGCAAAGAGTGATCTCTGGTCCCAGTCTCTGCTGTGAGTAGTAGTGGTGGGACACTGCTGTGTCACGGTAGGGAATGGAGTTCCCTCAGGCTTGTTCAAAAATGCCAGAAAACGATCCAGAGAAAATTCTCTTGTGTGGGCACCGTCTCTGTGGACATATGCTGAGGTTCCTTGGAGAAGACTGATATGTTGTAATGTTTGAACACAGAGACTACTTGGGAGAATTACTCTCCATGTTTGAGCTGACAGCCATGACTGCTGTGAACCTAAAAGTGGAGAGAAAGGAGGAATGTAAAGAGACAGTCCGAGGACTATGTGTTGAGAATATAAGTTTAAAAACAGCATTCTGCACTGTGGTTTTCTGGCTGGTGTTTTTTTGGTTGTTTGTTTTTTTTTTTTTCTTTTTCTTTTTGAGATGGCCTTATTATTTTGGACAATTATGTTGGCAGGTTTAATTCTACCAGACTTTTTTACTCATTTCCTGAGTCACAGCAAATAAGCCTCTTTTTTTCCCTGTACTACTGGCTCGCTTGCAAGCAAAATACCTGACAATCTAGCATTAGAAAGGTTCAAAAATAAAAACTGTGTAGACTTTTCTGATCTGAAGCCTTTGCATTCTTAAATGCTTTAAATCAATTCTCTTTCAGATGGGATCTAGTGTGCATGGTAGCATCTCTGTCTACCTATTAGCATGACACGTGTGGGAACCTTTTTACTATATAACCTATATATACTATATAAAACGTATACACTATAACCTATATAAACTGTATAACCTATATGTATACACACACACACAGTATCTCACTAGAGATGAACGTTAACCCAAATGCCAGAGACTTTGTTTATGGTACTAAAGATCCTCAGGTGGATCTGTTATGGCAAATAAACCCACTGTGTGCTCATGCCCCTGTTTCATTATGCTGGAACTATTAGCACTCCTATGAAATCTGTGTGCAAGCAGTCTCTAAAGTCAAGATTATATGCAGTAGGTTAAACCCTTCTGCTTGCCAGAATTTCTTGTATTTCAGTGTGTATTTTGCTTCTGGTGCTATGCACCTAGTAACTTAGTTTCTTTTAGGTTGTATTTTTATGACTGTAACATGAATTGCGTGTAAGGTAATAGGATAGTTGTTTTATCCTCATATTAGCTTGCCCTTGTTGTTAAAATCATGGTGTTAATTGTGGCTAGTAACAACTGAAAGAAGATTGTCTTCACAATAAGTATTCTGCATGGGTTTTATAGGAACAAATTAAAACAAGAGAAGCGCAAGGTCTGGTTCTGACACATACCCATTATAATTCAAATGCAGGTAAGAGCAAATATATTGTAAAAAAAAAGGCTTTGAGTATATTTAGAACTTCTCAGCATTTCATTTTGAGGTAGATGAGTTTGTAATTGTAAATTTACCAAATTATATTATCTTTCTCTACATGGATTCATTGTGTTGCTATTAACTCTAGTATGGACTCTTAAGTACTTTATAAAGATCAAATTTTACAGATAAAGTATATTCTTGCAGCTATGAAAATGACAGAAGCTTTACTAATATTAAAAAGCCAGAAGCAAATGTGTGGAAATTTCTACAAGTTTTGTGTTTTCAATGATGCTGAACTTAGCTTGTGGCAGGAGCCATTTCCAGCACAAATTGCTTTGCTATAGTTACACAGAGATTTGAATGTCAGAATATATACATCAATGTCTGCTGGTTTGGAACACAGGCTTACCCATTCATTGACCATAAAATGTGGGGCATTTAGGAATGCCAGAAAGAAAATTAAGTATTCTCATGTGCATTATGTGAGACCACTGGTAAAAGTAAGGTTCTACTGGCTGAACTAGGCTTACTGTATTATTTAAGGTGTCAGATTGCTTGAAAAGAAATAAAGAATGCCTGGATGAAATTGAACCTTGGTGTTACTGCAAGTGATTGGGAAGGGTGAATTATTTGAAGATGAAGCTAAGTTATCTGTCTCTTCCACTGAAAACCAAGTGGTGTGAAAACCAGAAACTATGACTGACCCCTTCGAGAGCCCAAAGATTAGTGAGATCATCTTAGTGCAAAGACTGTATCTGTCTGACTAACCTGGAACCTTGGTTTCTCCAGTTTTTGGCTATCAGCCTTTCTGACCACACCCATGGAACACTGATGCACCGTAGATGGTAATGGAGTGTGGTTGTCCAGTTTTTGCATGGCTTGGGCAGCTCCTTGTATGTCAGATAAGCACTTGGTTTGCTCCACTGCCTCACAGTCAGTTTTCAGTATCGTCTAAGGCTTTGGTGTTGATCTTCAAAAGCAACTGTTGGATCAAACAGCCCAACAACATCAAAGGTTGCATTTCATTTGTGAACTGCCAGAATAGTAGTATTCCTTTGGGCAATGTAGGTGCTATCAGAGCAAATGTGCATCAGCTGGGAACAGTGTTGTGGTTTGGGGGTACAGGCTATGAAAAAAACCCACAAACCTGCGAGGTGATCAGGGGAATCTAGAGTAAGATGTTTTAAAGAAAATGCTACAAACCCCCTCTGTTTATAAATATGTTCCATCATAAACATGATGCAGAAACAACTTCTGTTTTCATCTAAAAAATAATTGTCAAAGAGAAGAAAATTAAGAAAATGTGGATTGCTGTCGGATCTTACAAAATACTATATTTTAAAATATCTTTTTATATGAACCATAATAGGCTAAACTTCTAAAAGGTGTGTATTTATGGTAGGGTAACCTCCTAGCACTGTTTAAAACTTACCTTTTCTTAGCATTATAATCACAAGTACCACATACTGGGAGAGGCCATATTGGCAAAAATTGAAGGGTGACACAGCTCAAAAAGGACTGAATATTTTATGAGTGTAACTCTTGGTGGACACAAGTCTGATCAAATTCTAAACAAACCTTGAAAGTTTTGTTTTCATCTAATCAGAAATATTCTCCCAGTGTGCTTTGTAAAGTACTATGCACAGAACTGATAGTGCCTAAGCATTTATTTCTCCCCCAACCTTGTTTGGAGAAACTGATAATTTGCTTAAAGCATTGAACATAAAAATTGCAACCCTAGACAAATTAATTGGAGGAAAACCCCCCTATTAAATTATAATAAATTAAATACCATAATAAATATGTATTTTGTAAATTAAATCTTGGCAAATACAACTTTTTTTTTTTTAATGTACGTGCAAGTTTTCATGGTGGTTTATTTTAGTTCTCTCTTTTTTTCTGATGATAGTAGATAATTGCCACCTGAGAGCCTAACGCCTGGTAGAATAAGACATCATTCGGTTCTTTGGGACATTTGAGTCCCTTGAGTGTCTGAGGTACATCAATTTCTTCATTTTCAGTATCTTGCAGCCTGCCTAACACATTTACCTGAGCTCCACCAGCCATTCAGTCTTCTTTAGGAGGACAGAAAGTTGTCATTACATCTTGTAGCAAATGCAAGTAGAGTTGGAGGTATTCTGTTGAGAAATGTAGCAAAAGCTCTAGAGGAACTTGCCCTGTTTGCCTCATTGGGTGTATGTTTCCAAAATGACTACAGTAAGGTCGAGTATGATCATTGTTGACTTGGTACAATGGGGAAGGTTGAAGCAACGAGGTTTCCAAAACATCTAGCACAGAAATTTTGCTGAATTTTTCTAAAATGTTGAGTTTACATAAGAAGAATCTCTTTATGCCTCAGAGGGAGACTACGTGAATGCAAAAATGTTTTCATCTCTATGTCATGTTCAAACTGGAAGTCTTTGTGCAAAGTTTCTGTGGAACTGGATTACAAAATATGTCGGCTGGTGTCGTCTGAAGATAGAAAGAGATTGTCACCCTTGAGCAGAATGAAAATAGCAAGATGATTGCCAGCAAATCCAGTTCTGCTGGCCAGTCTGATTTGATGTCTGAACAGGTTTCCTTCCACAGTTGAAGTTGGTAATAAATACACACTCCAAAGTCTGTGTTACATTGTCACTAACCTTAGACATGAAGTACAGGCAGTTGAAATCTGTTCTTCGGTTAATCTCTTTTTTGATAGCAATTACCTTAGGAAGGGTCGCATCCTGAGTCTGTAAATTGCATCCTATTTGTATCTGAGGAAGTTTTATATGTGTCATTTTGAACTATGATTTTACTTCTTTTCTCCAGCTCTTGTGGTGAGTAATGTGAAGTCACAAGATTTCTTCTTCCTGACTGGCTGATATAAATTTGAAGCAAGAGAGGAAAAATAATGAGTTTCTGTTGTTCAGCTGTGGATGATAAATGTTCCTGTTGAAGTTCTTAACAATTTCAGGGTCTTATGAATATTTTAATGAATATGTAACCGGTGATACTTATAAGATAAACAGCTTCATGATTCCTGATGAATGAAAGAGGCATCTTTGCCATTACTTCTTTTGCTATAGCAAGCATTATGTTTAACACTTCTCTGCATATTTTCTTCTGGAAAAAATTAATATGAATATTTAATGGAAGTGAAGGTTTGATCTGCATGTGTGTAATTGTCTTTTATGTGTGCATATATAAATGACAAAACTTAAGGAACAATGCAGTCTCAACACTTCACTGACATAACTGAGAATGTGAATGAACAGCCCAAGATGATGGGCTGCCAGTTAGAAGATGACTGCCAATAAATGTTAGTATTACAGAACTCTGTTGCATGATGTTGCACATACACATTAAAAAATACTTCATTCCATACAACAGCTTTGAATGCTACTTCTCTTTTTCAATTCTTTTTAAATGTAAGATTGGTATGCACCAGTTGTATTGAAAGAATGGATGCAATGGGAAGGACAAGTAAAGAGCAAATATTTAATGTTTAAAGAACTTGAAATAGGCTATAATTTAATGCAGAATGCTTTTCAGTTATGGAAATTAATTAGCAAAAAGGTGACCTTCAGAATAGTTCTCCTTGGAGTTAGTAGTGCTCTATAGTATTGTAGTAAAAGAGCTTGGAGATTTTTTTGTTTTAAAAAAAAATACTTTATTGTAAAGTAGAACCTGAAGTTCCTGATAATCAACGTGCTTTTTGATAGGTGGTTTTACCTTAGGAAGCTTACAGTGCTGCAGTCTGATGATACTTTTAGTGTTTTTATACACCCAGCTATATAATTACTTTTACTAGTATTTCAGAGTGATAAAGAACAAAATGTGTGTTTAGTATGTTTTTCCTCTACCTTCTGATTACAGATATGGCTTTTAGCCATATCTTCTGCTTGCTTTTGGTGCACTGCAGAAGTGTCACTGGTCAAGCAAGAATAGACTCTTGCAGAGGTGACTAATCTTACCTCTCACCAGCTCATTGCCTTTCACTCACTCTATATGCAGATATAAAAGGGACCATTGGTATAGTTCCTCTTTGGCTTTTTGTGATTATTTAAAATTATTATTTCTATTTTTTTATTGTGGGGAGGTAGGTGCACATAAACACTGTTCTTTTAAAACCAGCTGACAGAAATGGTAAAAGATCAGAACAAAAATTAACTTTAAATATGTAATGATGTGGAGGTATTCATAGAACAAAAGGTCATTTAAATGGGTGCTGTTTTGGAAACTCAGCTATGTGCATGTTGATTAGATATATAAACAAAAGGTAGCAATGTCTTTAATTATAGTTTCTTTGCTTTTGTTTGTGCTTTTTGTCATAAATATGCATGGATCTAGGGTTCACACTGCTTAGAAATGCCCGTGAGCTTTCTGTTTTGCATTTCTGTGTGCATATACAATTACATATGCCCTCCAGTCTGTCTGGTTTTTTTCATGCCTATTAGGAAAAACTTAGAAAAGTGGTGCCATCAGTTCAGAACTGAGTGGAGCAGAACTTATATCTGCGAAATCAGTCAGCTTTTTTTATATTATCCAATACTTTTATGGAGCAGCATCTTCTGTGCTCTCTTTGTTAAAGAATTGGTGAGGCAGTACCGTACCTTGGGGAAACTTGCCAACACCAGCCACCCATCCTAAGACATGCTTTGGGGACAGAGGGAAGCTGGGCCGCAAGGAGAGGGATGAGGGATCTGGGAGAAAGCCTGAAGAACATGCATCTTGTATGGAGGATGGTTGAAACTCCCTGAGAGCAGTTAATTCAGCTTAAGCAGCATTTTGGTTTTTAGCTGCAAGGACACCCTGATGTGTTTTAAATCAGAGTATTTAATGAAATTCACCTTACAGCAGTGATTAATGTCTCCATAAGTGAGTATCTCTTTGCCAGTGTGTTTCTGAGAGACAGTAAAGCTGCATATTACTTCGACACTTGCTCTCAGATGGCTGTTGATTAGTTGCTGCACAAATCTCTCCTAGATTTGGTAGATTTAACATGACAATATTAGAGGGTAGAATTTGAATGTAAATTCTTGTCCTTCCTTTTTTAATAATATTTTTTCAACCTTTAACAAAAAGCCTTGGAGGAGAGCACTGATGATGGCAGAAATTATTCTGTTTTCCTGCCTATAATAGTGGTGGTCTTTGGTTGTGGTTGAGGCCAATGGTTTTTGTTACACCCTCCCTGTTTATTGATGGGGTTGTGGCAAGGAACATGGACTTGATTGCTTGTCTTGTAACTTTCTATTTGTCACCTGACAGGCTGAAGAGGAAACAGTGGCCTTTCTTGCTCACAGTGGAAGTGAAGAAGAGTTTGATCCAAGTACTCTTCCAGATCCTGATAAATACAAAGATTCTAATGAAGAGCAAGATTCAGAAAGTGAAGACAGCTATAGGTATGTACTGTCTTCCACGATCATTTTGAAATGTTCATGTTTTTATACACTGTTTTGTTTAGATATTAGGATCCCTGAGATTAGCTTAGTTAGAGCGTGGTACTAACAACAACAAGGTTGTGGGTTCAATCCCTGTATGAACCATTCGCTTAGGAGTTGGACTCAATGATCCTTATGGGTCCCTTCCAACTCAGAATATCCTGTGATTCTATGAACTCATCTTAGAATCATCCTCTTTTCCCTTTTAGTATTTAAGTTTTAGTTTGTGTGTTCGGTGCAGAACAGAAATCTGAGCCAAAGGGTGTTATTCTCTTTTATGAAGCTATATGAGAAAGATTTTTGAGTCAGTGTTGAAGGGATCTCAGTGAGACTGTTTCACCTGCAAAAATCTTGACTAATTCCCTGGAGGTTTTGTATGTTTCTGTGGTGGGTTGACCCTGTCTGGACACCTGGTGTCCACCTAAACTGCTCTATCACTGCCCTCCTCAGCTGGACAGGACAGAGAAAGTATAATGAAAGGCTCATGGGTTGAGATAACACCAGGGAGAGATCTCTCACTGTTTAATGTCATGGATGAAACAGACTTGACTTGGGGAAAAATGAATTTAATTTTTTACTAATCACATCACAGTAGGGTAATGAGAAATAAAACTAAATCTTAAAACACCTTCCCCCCACCCCTTTCTTCTTGCCAGGATTACCTTTACTCCTGTTTTTCTCATATGTCCTCATCTCCAGTGGCGCAGGGGGAGGGGGAATGGGGGTCACAGTCAGTTCATCATATGTTGTTTCTGCCACTCCTTCCCCTGCTCCAGTGCGGGGATGCCTCCCACAGGGGACATGGCTCCACCAGTTTCTTCAGCTCCTCCCTGTGGGCTGCAGTTCTTTACAAGCTGTTTCAGCATGGGTCCCTTCCTTGGGGTGCAGTCCTTCAGGAACAGGCTGCTACAGCGTGAGCTCACAAATCCTGCCAGCAAACCTGCTAACCTGCTCCAGTGTGGGCTTCTCTCTCCACAAGGCCAGAGGTCCTACCAGGAATCTGCTCCAGCACAGGCTTCCTACAGGGTCACAGCCTCTTTCAGGCATCCATCTGCTCTGGCCTGGGGTCCTCCACTTCGGGCTTCAGGTGGATCTCTGCCCCACTGTGGACCTCCATGGGCTGCAGGGGCACAGCTGCCTCACAATGGTCTTCACCACAGGCTGCAGGGGAATATTTGCTCTGGTGCCTAGGTCACGTCCTTCCCCTCCTTCTTCACTGATCTTGATGTCTGCAGGGCTTTTTCTCTCACATTTTCTCACTTCTCTCTCTGTCTGCAGTTGCTGTTGTGCAGGTTTTTTCTCCCCTTCTTAACTGTGTTATCTCAGAAGCACTACCTCCATCACTGGTGGGTTTGGCCTTGGCCAGTGGCATGTCTGTCCTGGAGCTTGCTGACATTGACAGTGTTGGACATAGGGGAAGCTTCTGGCAGCTTCTCACTGAAGCCAACCCTGTAGCCCCCCACTACCAAAACCTTGCCATACAAAGCCAATACAGTTTCAGAAATGCATTTTTCTACTGTCGCATTACAGGCTCTGTATGAAAGGAAAAACATTGAAGTCATTAGAGGATTTCAATGACTGCTTTGCACCTGTCCTGTATTAAATAAATTTGTGCATGGTGAAACTTGATAAATTCTATGATTCAGTGTTGCTCAGACTCTTCAGCATTCACATGAAGTGGAATCTGAGTTAGTAGTAAAAATATAATAAAATTAACAATGTTAAACTTTTCTTCTTAATTTAAAACTGTTTTTAATTATATAAATCAGAAGATTTTTTTCTTGTAGTTTAACAGAAAAGCACAGGGTAGGGATGAGGTTCTGTAATTGATGACAACATATTGCAGTTCTGAAGCATATACTGCAGGAAGATGGAGGGATACTGCAAGAAATCCGTTTGTGTGTTTCTGACAAACAGCTTATCGTGTAAGAGATTCAAAAAGGTGGTCTTGAGACTTAAATGGGAGTGTAGAGTTTTGTTTTGCTCTATTCTAGATGCCTAAGTTCATAAAGCTCTTGCTTTTCACATCTGAATTGGCTAAGTCCTAGTGGCTAGATTGTCCCTATCCATGCGTCACTTAATGTTTTGGAGGCAGTATGCAGAACTGGGTGTGGACATGGATTTAAGGACTGGTGGTCGTGTCCTCTGGAGCTCATTCAGTGGACCCACCAGTGTGGGTCAAGAGAATGACAAGGATGGGGAAATGCATTGGTTTTTCTGAGCAGCAGTAAATTGCTCCTTCTTGGTGCAAGGGGGAGTATGCATTCATACGTCATGTTCGGTATTGATCCCTTCCTCAGAACATCAGCTAGACTCAAGATGAGCTAAGCTCTAAGAAAAAAAGTTGACGGAGATGGACAGATTTTTGGCAGTGGTAATAAATGCAGATTTTTTTTTTAATCAGTGGCTGATTTGGTCAAGATTTGGCCAACATGTCTCAAGAACTGGCATCACCTGAAGCTTCATAACCAGCTATTGTCAACTTCAGGACGCAGTACTGGTCTCAGTTGTTTGCCCTGACTTATGGTTGACTTTTTAATAATGGGAAAGGTCCTTTACTGCCTCCAAGGGAGGTTTTAGAGGGTTTTGTTAATTTCTCCATCTTTATACACTCAGACTGAATACTTTCCTGCTTTTCAGTTTTATCTGTGTTTGCTGGAGGACTGGGGCAATGAAGAACAGGTGTTTTTAGCCTTTTAAAGAAGGCAAGAGGACAGAAATTTAGAAAGTGAGTAAAATTGCTTCAAGTTCTTCAGCATTTAAGCTGAACAGGAGTTAACAAGGACCCAAAGAGCAGTTGCAAACAGCCTTGCTTGCCCTGAAATCCAGAACTTTCTAGAAGAGGCCACATCACTTTAAGCACTGTTCCAATGGGAAAAGTACTACAGATAAACTTTCAACTTCAAAGACAACAACTTTGAGTTTGTTATCAGTGATATCCAGAAACAGAGACACTGGTGTTGTATTATATTATAACCAGGGACAGGCTGGGACTGGATTTGTCAGTCATTGCTAAGAACAGTCATTAAGTTGAAGTGAGTGGTGAGAACAGCCAAGGCAGGTACGCAAAAGAAGAGAAGGAAAAACTGTGGGGTGCTCATTAGGGCAGGAACAGTGCACAACAACATGCAGATAGATAGATTTGGAAAAAGTCAGGCTCCAGGATCAAATTACATTTCTAGGAGTGCCTGAATGGAGCGTGTTGGAATTCAGAGCCATTGATGGCTCCGATGTGCAGTGCAGCTTAATCCTGTGCAGGCTATGGCCTGCCCAGGGAACATCAGTCATGTTGTTACAGGCTAAATGGATTTGGCCAGGGTACTGGCATAACTATTGGCATGTGATTGTCCACAACTGCTGTGACTTTGGGTGGTGCCAATTAACGCTCTTCTGGGCCATGTCTCAGTGTATTTTGATGTGGTAGAAAAGGCCAAGAACTGTTTTCAATCGGCGGTGTTGATGAAGCCACATTTCTTCAGAGCATGTAGTGGTCTTGCTCTGAAGTCAGCTTTGATGCTCAGTGTAGGTATGTCTGGAGACTTGCGAGGCGCTCTGAGCACCCCTTAGAAGGCTTTTGAGAAAGCAGAGGTGCAGCTGGAAGAGGAAGATACAGTGAAGGAGATTAATTTAGGTCTGGAAGAAAAGATGGAAATAAAGAAAACCAAGGGAATTTGAATAACCAGTAAACTTATAGATAAAGGAAAGTGGTAGCCGAAGAGACTGGTGGTGAGCATAAGGCCATGAAGAAATGTTATTTGATTTTGTATTGGGAAGGAACGAGATGGAAGGGATGTATGCAGGGAAGGAGGAGGGAGGATAATGGATTAAGAAGAATGAGTAAGGGAGCAGGCAAGAAATCTTGCTGCCAGTGGGAAGGAGGGATTTTTGTTAAAACAACATTCATGCCTTGTACACCTTTCTGAGAGCTGCCATTGAATTGTATGATGAGTTGCTCTTGAGGCTGGGAAATATTGACCTACTGATGTTAACAAAACTAATTCAACCAAGAGTAGCAGACGGTGAAATTAAGCTTTCATATTAGAAAATACAACTCTATTTTATATTTCAAAAATCCAGAGCTTTTGCTCAAAGAGTTGGATTAAAATTAGAAATATGTTGGGCTACACTAGCTGTTACTTGCTTTAAGGAGAAAAAAAAAGGAGATAATTCAGAGCAAGTATGTGAGACCTAGAGTGTCTTCCTACAAGAGTCTTTAAAAATAAACCGTCTGTCCATGGTTTAAAAAGTCAAAGACATTGTTAATCTCTTCTCCCTCCTCCCCCAGCATTTTTTTTGACTGGGGGAGCTATACAAATCATGGGTTAAATATGCCTTTGAGTAAAATTCCCTTCCAGCCATACCTCTAAGAGCAGAGTAATTAATTACTCCTAGCATGTAATATGAGATTAATTTTTGTATATCTAGCAACATTCATCATATTTGGTTTAAGGCTATCGGTGTAAATTATTAATGAGGTGAAAAATTTAAGAATATAGAACAGGGTGAAAGAAAAGCAGCTGGATTCTTTAAATATTCATTTTGCAATTGAATTGAGTTTCTGGTATTTCTAATTCCTCAACCTCTTTAAATAAAAATGGTGAGGAAGAACAAAGTTCTGACTGACCCTCATCATTACCTTCTTTAAATCTTTAATAGGTGTGACTGATCACATTAACTCTTAGACCAGCATGGAAAAGATCTTGGGCATGAGGGGAAAGGAACAATGTTTTAGTTCTTGTACTGGTTTGTTTGTGAGTTTATGGACAGTCACCAGCTGACAGGTGTGCAAGCTAGTATTCAGTGCTGCTTGGTTGTGCGCCTGCCTTTATTTATGGTAAACTGCAGTTTCTTGTGCCTTTTTATACCAGGATGCTGATGTTGACCTACTAAGTTTTACATGATTCTTGATGAGTTTGCCATTACATTGTTTTTTGAGATGATTCATCTGCAAATATATGGTGCTCCTTCTAACATGGATTATTCAGTTCATAGCAGTTACTTTATGAAGGTCAGAACTTCATAGAATCATCATAGAATCATAGAATCAGCTGGGTTGGAAGGGACCTCTGAGGTCATCAAGTCCAACCCTTGATCCGCTACCGCCGTGGTTACTAGACCATGGCACTAAGTGCCACATCCAGTCTCATCTTAAAAACCTCCAGGGACAGAGAATCCACCACTTCCCTGGGCAACCCCTTCCCATGCCTGATTACCTTATCTGTAAAGAATTTCTTCCTAATATCCAACCTAAACCTCTCCTGGCACAGCTTAAGACCCTCTTAAGGGACAAGACCCTCTTGTCCTATTGCTGGTTGCCTGAGAGAAGAGACCAACTCCCACCTGGCTACAACCTCCTTTCAGGTAGTTGTAGAGAGTGATGAGGTCTCCCCTGAGCCTCCTCTTCTCCAGGCTGAACAACCCCAGCTCCCTCAGTCTCTCCTCATAGGACTTGTGCTCAAGTCCCTTCACCAACCTTGTTGCTCTTCCCTAGACCTGCTCCAGCACCTCAATATCCTTCCTGAACTGAGGGGCCCAGAAGTGGACACAGTACTCCAGGTGTGGCCTCACCAGTGCTGAGTACAGGGGAAGAATCACTTCCCTGGTCCTGCTGGCCACACTGTTCCTGATCCAGGCCAGGATGCCATTGACCTTCTTTGCCACCTGGGCACACTGCTGGCTCCTGTTCAGCTTCCTGTCAGTCCAGACTCCCAGGTCCTTTTGTGACTGGCTGCTCTCCAGCCACTCTGTCCCCAGCCTGTAGCGCTGCATGGGGTTGTTGTGGCCAAAGTGGAGGACCCAGCATTTGGTCTTGTTGAACCTCATCCTGTTGGAATCAGCCCAACTCTCCAGCCTGTCCAGGTCCCTCTGCAGAGCCCTTCTGCCTTCCAGCAGATTGACACTTCCCCCCCAACTCGGTGTCATTTGCAAATTTGCTGATGGTGGACTCAATCCTCTCATCTAAATCATCAATAAAGATATTAAACAGAACTGGGCCTAACACTGATCCCTGTAGGGCACCACTAATGACCGGCTTCCAACTGGATGCAGCACCGTTCCCCACCACTCTCTGGGCCCGGCCCTCCAGCCAGTTCCTAACCCAGCACAGAGGGCCCCTGTCCAAGCCGTGGGCTGCCAGCTTTTCCAGGCGTATACTGTGGGAGATGGTGTCAAAGGCTTTGCTGAAGTCCAGGTAGACATATCCACAGCCTTCCCCTCATCCACCAGGCGGGTCACCTGATCATAAAAGGAGATCAGGTTGTGGTTCTTCTTGTGATGGCCAGAAAAGCACCATAGGACAGACGTTATAAAAGGACTCTGTTTAAGGCCTTGATCATTCTGGTTAGCTGCAAAATTGGACATTGTGATATTGAATTGCTCTTAATAGAGATGGGACATTCTTATGCCCTGAAAGTCTTTATAAAAGTTTTTATCACAGTTACACTCTAGCTGACTATATGAAATGGACTTAGTGGTAGAATTTCTTAGTGAAATTTGGTAATCTGTGCTCTGCAGGCCAGACTGTATCCTTCCTTTGTTCTTGTAAACTTGTCAGGTACAGAAATTACCTTTAAAAAATAATTTAAAAAAAATTAAAAAATGTAGTATGTCATCAGCAAGTGTCTACATGAATGAAGGAGAAATGGAATGAGTAAGTACTGAAACTCTCCAGTTCAGAAATTAGCTGTCAACAATTGGAGGATGATAGTGGTCCCACAAAAGAAAAGGAGATGAACAGGTTTGAAGAATGTCAGTGCCCTGTTCCTCAGTTGAAGCTGAGGAGGAGTGAACAGGTGCAAGAGTTAGATAGGTGGTTAGCAGCACCTCCAAAGGCAGCAGCACATTTCAGAGAAGGTTAAGCCTCTGACAGAGACACACAGCAAATCAAAGTGGTTTCATTAAAACCACGGTCATCCCCAGTTGGAAGACTTTCAACTCAGAAACAGTGATATTTGATCCATATGATGATCAAGATCCATATGAGAACCATATAAGGCAGGTTGGATGGGGCTTTGAGCAACCTAGTCTAATGGAAGGTATTCTTGCCCGTGGCAGGGGAGTTGGAACACGATGATCTTTAAGGTCCGTTTCAACCAAAACATTCTATGATTCTATGATCAACCCCTGAATGATTTTAATTTTCACACTGTTGTATCAAGATAAGCTAAAATTGCTTAGCCCAAATACATTGAATAGAAACTTCTGTGTTCCAGAACTGAATCAGGTACTGCTGCTTTATGGCCAGCAATGTCTGTGATGGAAACGGAGAAGAAAAGTGCTATTACAGCTTCAGAGATCTGATTTGAGTCCACCATCACTAGAGCTTTAGAAAGTAAAAGTGACCTCAGAACAGAAGTGAGATGTTGATGGTTGAGCTGAGTGCTTTTTGCCATGAAATCTTATGCATACTTCCCATAGAATAATACAAAACACTAAACATACTCTCGTGCTGGTCTGGTTTCCATTTAATTTTTTTTTCCTCTTACAGGTTATTCTTCTTCCAGTACTTCAGCTCCAAGACAGATTTGTCTTTTGCTTTTAGTTGTATTGCAGTGGTATTTCATTACAAGTAGATTATTCACCCCTTTTACTGCAGTGGTTCTTTATATATTTAATTTTAGGGGTGTTTTGCTTTATATCAGTGGAATGGCGAGTAAGGGAATCATAGAATCATTTAAGTTGGAAAAGACCTTTAAGATCATTGAGTCCAACTGTTAACCCAGCACTTCCAAGTCCACCACTAAACCATGCCCCTGAATGCCACATCTGCACCTCTAGGGATGGGGACTCCACCACCTCCCTGGACAGCCTGTTCCGATGCTTGACAGCAAGCCTTTCAATCAAGAAATGTTTCCTGATATTCAATCTAAATCTCCCCTGGTGCAACTTGAGGGCACTTCCTCTTGTCCTGTTGCTTCATACCTGGGAGAAGAGACCAACCCCCACCTGGCTACAACCTCCTTTCAGGCAGTTGTAGAGAGTGATAAGGTCCCTCCTGAGCCTCCTTTCCTTCCGGTGAAACAACCCCTGCTCCCTCAGCTGCTCCTCATAGGACTTGTGCTCCAGACCCTTCACCAGCTTTGCTGCCCTTCTCTGGACACACTCCAGCTCCTCAATGTCTTTCTTGTAGTGAAGGGCCCAAAACTGAACACAGGATTCGAGGTGTGGTCTCACCAGTGCCAAGTACAGGGGGATGATCACTGCTCTGGTCCTGCTGCCACACTATTGCTGATACAGGCCTTCTTGGCCACCTGGGCACTACTGGCTCATGTTCAGCAGCTGTTGACCAGCACCCCCAGCTCCTTTTCCTCTGGGCAGCTTTCCAGACTGTCTTCCCCCACCTGTAGCACTGCCTGGGGTTGTTGTGACCCAAGTGCAGGACCCAACACTTGGCCTTGTTGAACCTTATACAGGTGACCTCAGCCCATTGATCCAGCTGTCCAGATCCAGAAAATAACACAGCACAGTACATTTTCATTACCGTTTCTATGGGCTGTAGCATTCTGACAGCAAGTAAGAAAGAAGCTGCACTGGGCTTTATGGAAGGGACTGCAGTAATTAATCTTCATTGGAATTGCTGCCATGGCTGTGTGAATTAAAATTTATTACATGGAAAAAGTTTTGGGCACAGCATGTTTGATTAGCAAAATGCCAATATTTATGAGATAAATTATTCCTAACTTTTACTGAACTGTATTTTATTACGAGATTCATTCATTATTCCTGCACATTTCTTTGGGAA
This sequence comes from Neopelma chrysocephalum, assembly GCF_003984885.1. Taxonomy (NCBI): domain Eukaryota; kingdom Metazoa; phylum Chordata; class Aves; order Passeriformes; family Pipridae; genus Neopelma; species Neopelma chrysocephalum. Next base: position 8,962,676 of record NW_020897702.1, on the reverse strand, counting down.
AGAGCTTGTGTGCTTTATTGCAGCCTGGAAACTTGACTCATGGCCTGTAATTCAGTGGCAAGGGCGGTTTGTTTCCAGAGCAGTGCTGGTAAAACTAGGCTCCAAAGCATTCTCCGATAAATGTTAAGTGAGGCAGAGCCTGTCTAGGCATCTCACAGTACCATTGTTTAAACAACAGCAACTTGGCTCTGTGGCTGCACATTTCAAATGGCTGGTTCTTAAGCACTTAAAATCTAAACTTTGCAGCTTGCCAAGATATAGCTTGAAGCCCAAAAGTGAGTTAAATACTAACAATTAAAAGCTTTCTGTCTTTTCCTGGTATTACCTCAAAACACACTTGTGAAATTATTTTTTGGTAGTTAAATTAAGACTTTCTTGGTGTATAGCTATCAGGGTCGTAGTTAGATTCCCTGTTTCCCAGATAACCATTCATATATGCTGGCACTGGTTTAAGGGACAGGATTCATAAACCATGCTTTAGTGTTTGAGTAATAAACATTACCTATTGAATGATAGCATCTTACTTTGTTGTTACAGCTGTGCACACAGAAAATTACTGTGCCTGTTGATAAGTCGATTGTCGGTACCTCCTCACCTGTGTAAACAGAAAGTAAATCTTTCCATCAGGCAGCCTCAGATGGATCGTTCACGTGGCTGAAAAGCTAAATTGCACCAGATGGTGAAAGGAAGGAATTGTAAACCAGCTGCACATACCACTTTTAAAGTGTTATAAGTAGAAGACAAAAAGATCCACTGGCTTTGGTTTGAATCTGAATTGTGGGGTTGATTTCTAACTTTGTTCTGCTAGAAAATAGTTCATCTTAAAATAACTTTATTTTATTTTGACTATTTGTGGATAACGGCTGGTAGTGCATCAGTTTGTGTGTTTGTGAGGAACAAGGGGCCATTTATGTCCATAGAAGTGACCAACAATGAAAAGATTGGCTCTGCAGAGTGGGCTGAGAGGCCTTCAGTTAATGGAGGCTGAGCAAGAATCCATTTGACAGTAAGTGCAGAAGTCATCCCTGTATAGCTGCCTTTGTACACTCAGTCCTTTCACATGCGGACCTGAGAGTTACGCCTATTACATCTCTTTCAAAGAGTTTCTGTCAAAACAGCTAAGGAGAAGCACACCAATGGAGTGCAGGATGTCCCTGGGCATCACAATAACACGTTTTCCATCTTCCTTTTAAAATTGCCACTTTCACCTTTTGTAAAACCTAGATCTCTGACTGCTCCTCCAGAGTAGTACACCCCCTCTCCATGCCACTCAGACCACTGCTGGTAAAAATCCATCCTGCAGGAACAAGATATGCAGTTGGACTTGCTGATCTTCAGAGGTCCCTTTCAATGGAAATCATTCTATGGACAGACAGTCTGTCTTCCCTCTGCGTCTCAAAATTAGGAACATCTTATTCACATGTTTCATGTGATTCTCATTACCTTCCTAAGTTGCCTTTATTAAATACTGTTTTGCTTCTAATTTATGAGCATCATGAAAACACAAGTCTTTAGCCCTCTTCATCGCTTGGTGGCTCTACTGCTGCTGCTTCCTGTGTTAAATATTCCTCTTTATTCACCTCTCCAGCTCACAGCCCAATAGGGGTCAAATTAGTGTGAAAATACTCCTGCTAACATGTAGATACATCTTTAGTTTGTACTACAAATCGAGCACTGCAATCCCTCAGTAATAGTAAGAAGCGGCTTGACTCAGCATAATTATCCCACAAAGTTTATGATGAAAATTGGTCATAATTGTGTTGATGTGCTTTTGTCTGTGGAAAAAATGAGAAAACTCACAGTTAAGTTCTTTCTAAATGTGTTTTATATTTAAACGTTATACCTTACAGATGTCTAGGCCTATGGGCCTCTGAAACTCCAAAAGTGATTATAATTTTTGGTTATTAAAGTCTGCTGTTTCATAGCTTGTGAGGTTTCTGCATTGTTTTAATTGCTCAGATGTTTTGAACTAATGTCCTAGATGAAGCATTGGTCAATTATGAATGCAAACTGGACTTCTGAGTCCCTTCAAAGGCTGAAAGTAATTGGCTCTTTTGCAAACAAGATAAAATGCTCTTATTTAATGAGGCCTTCCTTATGCTTTTAAAGTGAACCCCTATATTCTGTCCTGATCAAAGTGAACACCATGAAACTCTAGCCCAGATCCATACTGTCCACTTGGAAAAGTGAGAATTCTTAATGCTTTAGTGTATTTTCATATACTGTGAGTATAGTTTCAGCGTTTATGGAGTATCTTAAGCACTACAGAGAGAATATGAGAGTCCTTTCCCCAGAAAAGGAATAAAATGTTGGTAGCAAGCCCTGAAAAGCTACCCCCATGAAAATGACAGCTCAAAGTCAGCAAAGCATTGCATTGACACTTAAGCAATTGTAAAAGTTATGGACATTAAGAAAATCCTTGTTGAAACTTTTTTTTTCAAGTAAACTAAATTTTCTGGCTAGAAATTTGCCAAATTTTAGTTGAAAATCTGAATTTACCCAACTATTTTAGAAAAGCCTAAACTCAGTCTTTGAAGTTGCATTTATTATATTTGGTATATTAGAAAAAATACAAATGTGAAAAAATGAGATCGCCACTTTGTTTTGGTTACCTTGTTTGGAGGGAATGGTTTGGGGTATGAGGAGTTGGTTGCATTTTTTCTTTTTTTGGGTATGAATACCCTGCAGCATAGGACAACCAGCTCTCTATAACCTGGTATACAGATATTATACCTTAGAATAGATTTCGTTAGATTTGATTACTTTACTCTTAGATGATTTATAGCAGTTTTCCTATGTTTTGGACAAAAACCCCATGGAGATACATGAAAGCTCAGTCTTTCCTCCTGTTGTTGTTACATGGCCATGTGGTAGAATCCAGGGTATTAAAACTGTTTTGTCCAGATCAAAGGCTGCAAAAGGCAATTCATTCAAGTCTTAAGAAAAGCAGCAGAAGAAATAGGAATTCATCAGGGAAAATTACTGTGTTTGGGCTTTTCCTCTTCCTCTCATGAGAGAGTAGTGGTTAATAGCTTCCAAGGAAAACTTCTGAAAGGAGGGGAAAGAGTGGTTGAGTGAGATGGTTCCAAATCAAAACTGTATTAAATGTAGGATCTGCCAATGAAGTGATAGTTCTCATATTTTTATTTTTGTCGCGTATTTATTTTAGACAAGATCTTGAATGCACGTCAAGGTCCACTGACACATCGCTAAATCAGTTTTGTCAAGTTGTCTGTTCCTGTATTAGGCAGCAAATATTAGATAACATTGATAGTGATATCTTGATACACTGTAATCAATTAAGACAGCAAAACATCCACCGCCACCTCGTCCTGAGAGCAGTTCCAGTTTAGACATTCAGAGTTCATCAGCTTCCATTGCTTCACCCTTCAGAATTATAATTTCGTTTGCTCTTATCTTGACATAAATTTGCCTTATTTAAAAGGAATTGTTAGATTACATGATGATATCGATTACCACAGTTGTTAAAAAGACTAATTGATTTGTTTCTGCAGTGAACTTGAGAAGGGTGGAAGAAAGAAGAGAAGCTATAGCAACAGTACCACAGCAGAAGAAATGCCACTGAAAAGAAAGAAGGTAAAATTCAGCCAAGAGGAGGACCCCTATTTGCCATTAGATACTGGACTTTCTCTGGCAGAGGATGAAGAGCTTGTTCTGCATCTGCTCAACAATCACAGCTAATTATTTTTCTGCACACTTTCTTCCCTGGGACATCTCTACAATTTTGTCAGTAGTTTACACAAAATGAATTTGGCATCTGGGCAGCTGGGTACCAGTGGATGTAGATAAATGAGTTCCACGTGCAATGGGATTGCCTTAAATTGACTCACAGATTATTGACAATATTTAGTTTGATTTGTAAGGCTTTCTAAATGAACTTTTCAACCTAAATCCCCAGATGTCATTTTGCAGTAACAAATTAATAATTTAAAATCTCCAAGTTTTGAAGCAATTATCTTCTTTTCTTTTAATCTTGCTTTAAATGAAAACAGGATGTTCCTTTCTTAACTGTGTCAGGTTTGTTGTTATTTTGGAAGATATATGTGTACTAATATTATTAAAGAATAATTCTGTTGGCAGCTCAAGTCATATTACTTAAAAATACTTCTTTCAGTGTATCATGGACATATTTAAAAAATATTTTAATAAAAATTTCTGGAGCCTTGATGTAAACTTACAGTGTCTCTTTCAGCTTTGTTATGAAGCGTATATTTATCCTTCAGTTATCATTTCTGTTGTGATTCTGTCACTGGTGTTAGGCAATTCAGAAAAACACTTTTAGAAGCTAAAACTGAGTCTTGCATTTGAATCCTGTATGAATGAGAACACAGTGATGCCACAAAATGGTAGAGCATAACACTGCCTGATGAAATGGTTGCAAAGTAGATTTTATGGCACACTTATGACTGGAAGTGAGCTACCTTTTGTTTGTTATGACCAAATATAGTGAAGAAAAATGATTTATAGTTCAGCATATTTTTAAGTTTCTCCAGTCAAACTCTGGTTGGTTGCTGCAGACTTTGTACATGCTTGCCCATAACTGCTGCATCTCGAGGGACAGCAACAAGACATATGCAGTGGGAGTCCCTGCACGGGGAAGGGAAGAAGCAGGCATTCTCTCTGAAGAAAAATTATTAATATGTTACCAAATTTTTAGTTATATAAGTAGATTTTTTTCTACTACTTGCACTCAAATGAGCCAAATTCTTGTGTTCTTGCTTGCATTCTTGACTACCCTCTCAAGAAGGTTGGCACATTGCTCAGGAAAAAAAAGGATGGAAAAACCTTGCAGGCAATATGTAGAACAATTGAAAACTGCGGAGAGTTTTACACATCTCTGAAACAACCTTAGCAAAGGAAAGGCTCTTGTGTCAGAAAACAAAGGAGAGCAGGAAAATCCAGTGTTTGCTGTCATAAGTTTTTGGCAGCAAAGAGGCATGTAAAGTGATGATTGTCTCTTTTCAGCAGACCTGTGTCTTAATGAAGCTTACACGGGGAGAATGGAGAGTAAAACACTGAGTAGGTACAAATGCATTAGGGCTTTGCTCTTTTGCTTCCCTTCAGCAAATCATAAAGTACGCATTGTCTCAAAGTTGTATCTGTTTGGGGTCCCATATGAACATTTTAAGTGCTCCTTTTTTGTTAGTATCATTTTTTTTCCTTCCCCCGCACCTCAAAGAAGTCTGTCAGAACCAGCTTGGTAGAATTCTTTCCTCCTCTCCCTCTACCCTATGCTATCTTTTAGCTCAAATCTAAAACTGAAAATACACTGCAAATTCTTGTCTCCAAATGTTGCTTCCACCATTCTGCCAGCAGGCAGAGTATCATAAAAACAATATTATAGGCAGAGCACATCTGCCATCTGCTCCTTCTTGACAATGTGGAACAAGAAGAAATGACTGAGTTTCACAAACAGCTAAACATGAAAGATTGGACCTGCTTAGCAGCTGATGCAGTGTTTGTTTAGTCTACAGTGCCACAGCGGGCCTGGAAAATATTGTGATCTGGGAATAGCATCACTATGAATCTGTTAATGAAGAAGGATCCGCTGTGGTGCCATTGTGACTGGTGCACGTGTCCCGTGCTCCAGGATGTGAACACTGCAGTGAATGTGATGAGCAATGTCAACAAATGCCTCTGTGCTGGGATAGCAGAGGTCCTGCTCCTGCAGTCATGGAGAAAGGCAGCAAACTGCAGTGCAAGGAGCACCACCAGCAGAAAGCTGTTCAAAGATGATTTAGATATGGATGATGGTCGTGTGTACATATTAGAGGTATTAGTAGATTCATGGTGTACTTGGTGGTGGTCGGTTGTCTTGTACATCACCTCATGTCTGTCAACTCAAAACTTTGCTCTGAGAAGAGTGAACAGAGTTTGTTGGGGAAAGCAAGTGAAAACCCAAAGATTTCCTATTTCTTACTAGATTTGTATGCTGGGATGTGAGAAAAATATTCTTACCCACTGAACAATAAGACTAAAAATTAAATTATGTATATTGGAATGATTGTGCTGCACTTCTAATCTTCTGTCATTTTCATTGTCTGCATAAAAATAATTTTTCAGGTGCTTTTGCTTTTGTATTTTGAAATAATGAAGTTTCTAATGTATTTGTGTTGTCTGATATAGAGTAATTGTTTCTCAAATCCTTATGAAATTTGCCCACAGTTCAAATGTGACTGCCCTTGAGGGTATGGTGTGTATCTAGAGCATGACTCCCACAAGAATGGAGCCATGTGAAGAAGAAGAGGGATGAAACTTAAGGCAGATTCTCCATGCCATGAATGTATCTAAGAACAAGCAACTGTTGCATGTGCTGTGATCCTGGGTTATCATTCCCATCAGATGTAGATCTGCTTTAAGAGGCTCCTCACCAGCCCTGCTTCTAGCAGTGCTTTTCTGGTGTAAGAAAAAATACACCAACGCACCAAACAAATATCAGTCTCAGAGCTGACTTGACTGAAGGGTGTTTTCCAGGGAACTTGTCTCTATTCACACCCAGGGACCTCTCAACCTGCCATGTGTGTCCAGGGCTAACAGGCAGGTGGAGCAGGACCAGCTTGGGATACCATCCATCACCTGTCTCCTTTTCTCTGTGTCACAGGTACAGCATGTGCCACTGTAGCATCAGAACAAATCCCAAACTTTCACAAGTTTGTACTTTATAAGCATTATAGTCCTAGCTTTACACAGGAGAAATGGGAGCATGGAAATGATTGGGCTTGCCTGTAATCAAAGACTTCATTGATGACTTTAAGTAGTTGAATCCACAACTTCTAAGTCACTTGTGGTTTAGCAAGAGCAGCCTCCCACTTGGCATCTGAACCTCCTTCTGTGCAGGTGTTGTGTTGCTGGGATGAGTTTCAGGCTTCTTCACCCCTGTAGGTTGCAGCCTACAGAAACTCCCCTTTGGAGACTCCTTCAGGAGAGGAAGAAAGATCCGAGTATGGTAGTGAGTATTTTCCGAGGCTGTTGACCAGGAGACATCCTTAAATTGCCAAGCAGGAAATGTTGTTTTACATAATGAATTTTCAGATTAATTTGCATTTATACTGTTTACTAATAGTGGTTGATTTCCTTCTGCTACTAGAATAGTTCTAGTGTGTTTATTTATATCTAGGTGTAGTGGTAAGAGTAAATCTAGTACATTTAGCTAATTTTCAATTTATACACTAGACATTTATATAATGGTAAAGTTTAGCAGGCTTTTATCCAGAATCAGTTTTTCTCTTTGTTGTGTACAAAATAATGGAGACATTTGTTTACCGGATAATTTATTACAATTTGTTTGAAGCCTCTTTGGATGAAAACTGGAAGTCAGGTAAAAGTCATGAGAGCATTGAAGAGTTTGGGGGTTTTTTAGATGAGTTAAATAGACTTACACTAAGTGTGCTAGTTACTGAAGATGTCCAACTTGCAATATTTTCGGGAGGCATATAAAACGTGTCATTGCAGAGATACTGTTCTGCCTCAGCATCATGGAAATTTCTGTTCAGTGTTCTCTTTGTGAAGACCTTACTGATGCAGCACATTAAATTGTGTAAAGAGTATAAGAAATTTAGGCTCTAACATAAGGGGTTGCAAATTAACATTCAACATTTTAATGGGTATTTTTCTTTAAATGTTATATGGCTATAAATAAAAAATAATTTTTATTTCTCCTGCAACTGACTGAGTCCAGCTAGAGCATTGACTAGTGTGTCTGCTGTCTGGCCATACTTATAAAGAGAGAGATATGCCTGAAGCAAAACATTAAAAAACAGAGAACTGTGGTAGAGAACATTCAATTCAGGCTATAAAAAATAGTACGAGATCTGAAGATACTGAAGTGACCCTATGGGTTCCTATAATCCTGGATACATATGACAAAACCGATATAAAATACAAGAAGGAAACGTCTCTTAGTAAAGGTTGCTAATGGGTATTTTTCTTTATTGCGCTGCTCTCTAGTTTGACCTGATTGATGCTTATATCCTGTGAGAGATTGAATATGCCTTACAGCAGGGATGCTGAGCTATGGTAGGCTGCAGCTACTGCAGAAATGGCCACTGTGGCTCAGGATGTTGCTGCTTTTATGCAGGAGGTAACTGCCCCCCAGCCGTAACCTTCCTGTGGCTAATAACCTGAGGTTTAAATTAAGCTGGTTGGTTCTGTCCTGGAACAGATGATTCCTTATGCCATCTGTTTTGGTAATTGGGCAGTGTTAGAATCCAGTTATTAAAATTATTAGAAATGCCTCTGCCTGAATTAAGGTGCAAACGAGACCAGATGCCAAAGTCAATAGTATGGGGTTTATTTAATGGTGAATGCAAGACAGAGAAAGAGAGAGAGAAGGAAATAGGAGGTGGGGGGAAGAGAGTGACAGAGATTAAAATAGAAGATGTATCATCACTGTGGAACCTGCAGCGTCCTGTTGGTCCTCTTCTTCTGGTCTTCTTGGTGGTGAGGATCCTGTAAAACATAGAGTCCAATGGATCAATATATGTTCAGGAGATGCCCAGTCACCGCTGCGGGGGGTGGGGGGGAAGGGAGGGAAGCTTTGCAGTCTCTTGTGGCAGGCTCTGGATTTGTTGCATCACTTGGATCCTATGCAGTCCTCTGGTGATGGAAGGCCTCAGGAATGAATTGGAGGGGTGCTTTGGGGGTCTTTGATGGTGTATGAGCCCTTCTCAGCTGCGTCTCACGTGAATGTCCCATGGGTATGTGATCTTCCCAGAGTGGAGGGAAGGGGGGGGTGGGAGGGAAGGGGTTTTACTCCTTTGGTTTCGTTTTGAGAGATTCCGCCATCATACACCCAAACTCCTTCTCCCCTGCCACCCACTGAGCACAGCTAGGGCAGATTCTTAGCACAGATACATTCTTCTTCCCTGAGCCTTGTTTACTTCTCCTCAGACCTGAGATGATTAGACAATAGTCTTATCTCAAGTCCCCACTCACAGTCCAAAGTCCAATCAGGAAGAAGAGGTGTGCTTCAGTAGTCCCGGGCAGGTAGTTGCTTCCTTGCAGTTTGATAAAAAGTCCTTCTAAACAATGTTTAAGACATTAACAACAATTCAGTCCATCACAGGTAGAAGGCTGGTGGCAGGCAGCTAAAGGACAGTAATACTTTCTTGTGCAGCAGCCACTTTTGTTGTTAATTTGATGGGGACCTTGAGCAGAACAGAGCCAAACCTTGCACCCACTGTGCTTCAAGCTAGAAGATCCAGAACACATCTGAACACCAAGAGACATACAATTTCAAATAAATTGTTTTAGTAAGATAAGACTATTACCTTCACTTTTAGACCACATTTCATTAGATTTCTTTGTTATATTGTTATCTTCTCTGGTTTTTTGCAGATCCTCTTAATTTAAATCTCATCCTTTCAAATTAATGTTTTATTCTCAGAAGGATCTGAAAGTTTTATATTTAAAAGGTGGAACTAGATGCCAGAGAAATGCATTGCTGTTGTCTTTGTAAATTATAAAAATTGCTACCATGCGGGCATTTTATTATGAAGTAGTGAACATTTTTATAATTAAATGCTCCCCAAATTTCAAGGGCAAATGAGTCAGTCAAGAACATCAAGGAATTGGAAAGCCTAATGCAGAAGAAAATTCTTTTCGGGCCTGTTAGGAGGTATTGCTATGATTAAATCAGTAGAGAGAAGTTGATATGTTCCAAGAATGCCTTGTTCATTGCCTATTTTTGTCCATGTCTGGCCAGAAGCCATTTTTCACAAAGAAAACTATTCATCAGATTCAGTCATGTAAAAATGATTGCTTAAATTACACTGGGCTATCAGCTAGCGGCTTTACCCAGGAGTGAAATCTCTTGGGTCAGTGCTATCTGTAAGTTTTACACATTGTCTGAGATGTGCTTTGTCTATAAAATATAGATAAGTTTAATTAAACTAAATTAGTTTTGTTGAGCAGTTTTTGAAATCCTTTCGAGCTGAGAAGTAGCTGTGCTGAGATTTCAGTTGTATTGAGAGGAAACTAATGAGCATTGTTCTCCTAATCACATATGGGATCCTGGAGGAAGATAATATTCCTAGCTATGGCCTCTCTGGGGCTACAGAAGTCTTCTCTGTCATGCACAGCTTGTCCCTCTGATGCTAAACTTAAACTGTTACAAAAAAGCCATGTGTAAATATAGGCTGTAAATTGAACTTGCTGTTACCAGTGTTGATGTGCTTGAGCTTATCACACTTAAGTGAAATGGAATTTAGCTAATTTTTTTTGCTAGCCTATCATACATACATTGTGCTGCACTTCCTAAGGAAGCAAACAGTTCCTCTGATCTGCCTGCTTAGTGACACCAACTGCATTTGATAATACTGAAATGCAACTTGTTTTTATTGTGTGAGCTCAGTGAAAGCTAATGAATATGGCTTAAGAACTAATTTAAGCTTGCTAGTCACCACAAATGTCTTAACAAATCACACTTCAGCGGGTTACAGGCCTTTTATGCCTGAGTACAGTTCTTATTTATTTGGAGATGTTACTGGTCCTTTGTGGAAAGCACTGGAATTTGGTTTTTAGAGAACTTTGTGTTCCCTTGTTAAAGCAGATACTAATATGAATCATTTCCTCTAGCAATGAGGTGAGTCTGTTCCAGTACACTCCCAATTGCACTCAGAAACTTGCCAGCGTGTTTAAATTGGCGCTCTAACTTGTCTATAAAACGGCAGCTCGGGTGGGAATATGCTGCCACAAGGACCCCTGCAATGGAGACTCTTGCTACTGCCAGAAAGCAGATGATCAACCAGTTGGGAGATTTGATTCCCCATGTGAGTGTTACCCTGTGCCAGTTTCCCAATAATTTAGGGTATTTTTTCTTAAACAAATTCAGACTGTCTGTGCAAACTTAACTTAATTGGGTTTGGGTAAAATGGTCATTAGTGGGTGCAGAGAAATGCTTAGAATTATGTAAATGGTTTGATGTCATCCCGCACGATACCACACACTCAAATGACTCCAAGTCAGCTTGCAGATGGATGCTATTCCCTGAAGGGAAACCAGATGTCCTGCTCACAAATCCCAAAGCCTTGGTGGTCCTGACCAGTGGGGGTGGTTGCTTGACGGAGACCTGGATCATGGTTAAGAAACAGAATAGTAAATAAAGCAGTGAGGATATGATGAGCTGTAAGCATCCCGTTTCACTCTGTCTGGAATGCACAGAGTACTGCACATGAGCCCTTTGCATCCTCCGAGAGATGAAGAATTATATTTCTCTTTATCTGACTGTTTTTAGAGTTTTCCTTTATAAATCTCTCCATCCTACATCAGGAAAATAAGAATGTCCAATAGAACATTGTAGGGAGCTAATAAGCTTGTCTTTGGCACTCTCTTGCCAAAACCTTCCCTCCCCTATCACAGAGGAGAAACAGTACCAGGCAGAAGCACAGGGATGATGTCCCTTGGCAAACCTGCATGCTGCAGCATAAGGCAGTGATGAGGTGATGTGAGGATGTCAGCTGTCAGGGGCTGGGCCAGGAACTTTCTTTCAAGCCTCTCACTTACAATTTTTTTTAACTCTCTACATTTGTTTTCCTATTCTTATGCCTAGCAGAAACCCAGTGAGGTGGATTGCAAGGGACCAACACGCAGGGGAAGCCCAGTGTACAGGGGAAAAGTTTCACTGCTGCCTTCCCTCAGACTAAGCTCTTGTACAGCATCTACTCAGTGGCTGTGGCTACTGGGATAGATGGTCCTTGATCCATGCAGCTGTTCAAATAGTTGTCTTTGTAAAGATGAGTTCTCCAGCATAAGAAATAAAGTGCACTGGGTAGGATTAAGTGCTTGCATTTCTTAAATATATGTAAGAACACGCTAATCTGATTCCTTGTCTAGTGACTAATGAAGCCCATTTACTCTTTCTGTTGCATTGTAGATGCTGATACATTTTTTTGCAAACTTATTTGCTTCTTCAGCATCTAATTTCAGCATAAACAATACCAATCTGTTAGTGATGCAGAATTCCCTGACTAAAAGAACAGCTCTCCTCCATAAACTTGCTAAATAAAATCAAGGGAGGGTAAAATTCTCCATTCAGCACTCTTTTTTTCTTGCCAAGCATCTGAGGTTGTAGTTTCTGTCCTCTATTTCATGTGGAAGCAAAGGACAGGAGTGCAGATCTTGACCAACTTCAGCCTGCTGCAAAAACTCTCTCCTCAGGGCTGAACAGCTGAACAGCTGCCATGATCCCACCGTGGTGGGACTTTGATAGTAGCATTGCCCTGCCAAGGGAGGGCACCAGGTCATACCAGTGGTGTGTGCAGCAGTATGGGGTCTGCACAGAGACAAATGGCACAGGAAAATAACAAGTTCTGGGAGACCCTTGGCAGAACAAGGAGTAAGAAAACACCAAGGAGATCGAAGCTGGAAGGGGTGAGACATTGGGGTGGGAAGTGGCCACTGTCTTCTCCTGCCTACTAAAGCCTGACTGAGCCCCTCAGAGATGGCTTGGGTAGGTTTGGCCATGTGGACATTCCTCTCCTGGCTGTCAGTTGATTGCCTGTTCTGGAGTGGCTGTAGCTGTAGGTGCAGCCATGGGGGAGTTGTCCCACAGGGCTGCCATGGTGACCAATGCCAATCCAGTCATTTAGTCTTTTCTGAAATATGATGAAATCCTCTCTGGCTATTTGACAAGTGTGATTGGCCAACTACGCTATTTTGCAAGATAGCTTAATAGAAGCTCTCAGCTTCTATTAGCCACTCAGAATTATTTTGAATGTTCAAAATAGAACTCTCTCTGTGGTAATATAAGATCTTAGACATTTAACAACTAATTCACTCACAGTTCTGTTGGGTAATATTCAATATCTCACCTAAATATTCTCCTGTATTGTAAATAGTCATCATTTTCCCCATCTACTCCTGACTGCCTGCACAGACATTCAAATTTTCTTTCTGTCTGTCAAGTCGTAAAGCATTAGGAGGGGCAGTTTTTCTCCACTAAGTGGAAATATGAGCTTGTCTATTTAGCTCTGCAGAGATGTTAGCATTCATTCTGTGTTCAGCTAATGTATGTGGCTGCAGCTTTAACTGGCTTCTGCAGGAACAAGTAACATCACAAAATCACATGCTGAGTGTTTTATTAGGGAAATACAAAGCTCAGTGTTTGATCCCCTATGGTAAGTTATCTAAAATACCCCCCTTCCCTGTTCTCAGCCCTCTACCTCCCTGTTTTCTAATCTGCTATGTGTTATTGAGCATTACTGCCCATTTGACAGGCAACACCTGCTCTGGAGCAGCCCAACAAAATGCCTAAGGTGCTCCCTGCTGAGGGGCTGGCGGTGGTCCAAGAGCTGACAGGGAGCTTGTGTCGTCCCATCAGTCCCTGACTGCCGAAGCTCTGCCCCACATTTGGCAGTAGTCTCCATAACACCATTTTGCTCCTGCGAGATGTCTCGTCTTCTGCCACAGCCTCCCTACAGCAGAACCTCCACAGACTAGCAGGGCAGTCAGACCAAATGGGCAGGCTGTCCACTCTCTCCAGCATCTACTTACTACTGCCCTGACTCTTCTTGGCTCTTTGGTTTTGTTCCCTGAGCAACTACCATGTCCCCCTCCAAGCACAACCCTCAAAGCCAAGTGGAGATTCCCTCTGAGGATGGCTGGGACCATTTAGGGCCGAGGATGACACTGCAAACCTCTGCATTGCTCCTGTATGTGTGTGCGCATGTGACGATGACCTTTTCTGAAATGTGGGGTTGCTGACTCCCAGGTCAGGGTTGTGTTCTCCTTTTACCAGAGGCAAAGCTTCCCCCACCTTAGTCCCTGCATACTTCAACATCAGGATCGGTCTCCAGGGAGCAGCTCATGGTCGATCTGCAAAGTGTTAATTGGCTATCCATGAAGAGTGTCTTTGGTTATCTATGTGTTTACTTATAACTACATAAAACTTCGCAGATTCATCATGGTTCATGTGTGTTTGAAGTGAGAAACATGTCACCTCTTCACTGCCAGCTCTCACTGTTGCCCATTATACGTCATCTGAAAAGTGTGTAAGATTCAGTGAAGCAGCAGCTAACGAGCAGAGGAGCAGATGTGCTCCCTAACATGCAGTGTCCCCTCCAGCAAGACCACTGTCCTTGAGTGACCTCTGGTTTACTGTGAGAACTGCTGTGAGAATGTCCTGATTTTATTTTGCAACTCAGGAGTGCATCCCTGGTGCAACAGGTTCTCTCTGGACAAGTAGTGCCCCATATGGACGCTGAGGCTTCTGGACAAGCATCAAGAAAATTATATGCATTCTAAAGAGACTGATGTTATGCACAGCATAAGAAAGATCACAGTGAATGGAAATGAGCAATGATTGACTTGGAGAAAGAAATTTTTCATTTTATGGAATATATTGCACCAAGTTGCCACATCATTAAGAAAACCATGTTCATGAAGAGATTAATGGATGATTACCCTATGAAGGGTATTATTATATGAACACTGATGAAAATCTGTCTATCATGACTCATTTCAATTAAAAATAGGTGTTTCAGCCGCTATTTGCCAATCTGGGATTCAGCTGTGGCTGGTGAAAGTGCGCAATCTCTGCTGAGGGTTTTAAGGATCCTACGATCAGGGCTATTGACCACAAGTGAATGCTAAGCTAGCAACAGAGCCGGGAAGAGAACATAGGTTTTGATGCAACGGCCTTTTGGGTGCACATCCTGCAGGTACCTCTGGCTTTTGTTCCAAAAGAAGGCATCAGGTTTGTTGTGTGCCTTGGGAGAGTCTGCTAGTAATTCCCTCTTGTGCACCTCAGTGCTGGCATCAGCCTATTACCCTTGTTTGAAAACCGCAGGATGAAGGAGGACCTCTGTATGTATTTAAATGGTGTTTAAACTACTACTTGAAGCATCTGAAAGGCCCTGGGTCGACTTTGAAATATTCGGCACTTTCTGTGCCTCAAGTTCAGCAATAAAATTCCTGCTGATTTGTTAGGAGTGGAGGTGGCGTCAGGGCTGATGTTGCTGAAAAAAAAGCCTCACTTTTGACCCCAACTCCATAGAAATGATCCCCCAGCTTGTGACCTGTCACCCGTGCTCATGTGGAGCAGCACTTAGTGGTTGGAGCTGCCTTCAAAAACCTATATTTAGCCAAAACATTGTGAAAAAACAGCCAATGAGGCTTTAGGGAACTACTTTTGTTTTCTTGGCAGTGCTTCAGTTGTATCAGCAATGGTGGGGAGGCACAGATGGAGGGGAGAGCAGAATTTCAGTTTTCATTATAAGAATATTATTTTAGAAACCAAATTCTGCTTGAATAACACTTCTCAGTTTAATTTATTGATCTGAGCAGCAGCAACATCCAAGTTGTGATAGGCTGTACAAGAGCTATTGGAAAGGGAACCATTTGCTGTGTAAATTGATGCATTAGGAGGTAAGTGTGCTCAGCTCAAGCTGTGTGCTTTGAAGTTTCTTATTGCATTGCAAGAATTCAGCAAGATACAACAATCAACCAAAAACATCTGTAAATTAGCAGAGACACCACGGATTGCTTTCTTATCATTTATTGGTGACCTGTCAAAGGTATTTTCTGAATTTGGTGGAAAAATTGTTTTTAAAGTAGGGAAAAGTACTTGGTTGTTCTCTGGCACACTTTGACCATAACTGTGCATGTCAAAATGCAACTGCAAAGGTAACTAGTTAAGTTTACCAGCCTGTACCTTTTGTTTAGGAGCAGTTTCTGTATGTTATTCTTTCAGGAATTTGCACTTGACACATATGCAATTCAAGTGCAAAAGTAATTACATGGAGTCATAAATGAGTTATAACACTGTAATGCTAAAAATGAGAAACTATTCGAAGGTGACTTATATTTTGGAGAGAAAACTGAAAGTTCCTATGTTTATGAAGCAGATTTGATCATGGTCTGAAAATATTAATGACAGGACCTTTCTCTGGAGCTACTGTAGGTGATAACAGCCTCCATTAGCATGGAATGTAGCCCTGGAGCTCACTCCAAGTTCATTTTGCTTTCTCTCCTGGAGCAAACAACAGGTTTGTCATTGAAGCTGGTGCCTGGCAAGACAAGGATGCAGAAACTCTTGGAATGAGACAAGAGATTGATTTTGCATTTGCAAAACCTGAGCTCAGATGTGAAAAAACCATCCTAATCCCCACTCCGGTGTTGGTCTTAAGTTTTATTTATTAAACATAAGAGAGGCTCTGCCAAACAGAACACATGGATCAGTTAGGCTGTTTCTGGGCCCATCCTCCACCTAGAAGAAAGGTACAGGGCATGCCTTTCCAGTGGCTATGTCCCTGGAGTGGTATTTCCAGCCTCTGAGGAGTAGCCTGGCAGGAAGAGCATTTGGAAAGATTTATAAGGGAACAAACCCTGCTTGCCTGGACCAAGAGACTTCTACGTTGTTTCTTCTCTGCCCAGAAGTATAGCTGTGGCTACCAGCATCACTGCAATGGACCTGTGTCAGTTTAGACCAACTGTGGGTTTTTCTGCTCAATGTATTAATTGAAATATATTAATATATTAATTGAACATTAATATATCAATATATTAATTGAAACATGAGCAAAAACCTGGAGTCTTCAGGGCGGGAAATGAAGGAACTGGAAATCAAACCAGAATGGCATTGCTGGGGAGCAGGAGGAGATGGGGAAGCCACCCTGTAGTGAATGCTGGGCTTTGCATATTCCAAAGCCCTCTGGTTCCTGGTGATCTGTGGTGTTACTGCCCTGCCTGTGCACTTGGTGCTGCTCCTCAGCATGTGTTGGAACACTTGACACTAATGATTGTTTATAGCAAGCAGTAATGCAAATGTGTTCTTACCAGCAACACGAGAAATCTGCTGTTGTCTCAGCTTTTCTTCTGGTTTGACAAGTGTTTTGTAGCAGGCGATAACAGGCCCTGACACAGCCAAGACGCTCTTGTAGTGTTTTGTACCTCTGTCAGTTTAGCTGAGCTGACTCGTGATCCGTTTTTAGGGCTGATGAGAGATTTTTCCAGGATTTTCCTTTAGGGGTAGGTATTTTTATGGAGCAACAACCCCTTGTCTGATCCGTAATTGTGTGTCCTGGGTGGTAACACTCTGAGAGCAAGCCTCTTCTATGCTGGAGCTCATGCCTGCTTCCCAGGTGTCCCCAGCATCATGTAGCAAAACTTGAGGTGTTTCTAGTTATATAACAGTCCGAAGTGAGTCTCAAAATGAAGTATAAATGCAGCAAACCTGGCTTCGAGCAGTTTCAGATGCTGCTCAGATGGCCATGAAATACATGGGAATTCTAAAGAAGTGAATGTTAATAGCCATTCTCTTATCAGAAATATGGTATAGCCAAGGGCTTGTGGGCAGATGCAAATTTTTGCCATTTTGTTGGTTTTTTTTCTGGTATTGCATACAGATCTCTTTGGCACCAAGGTAGTGCTGGAAGACAGCTCCTGAGAAAAATAGGCAGCTTTGCCATGTAATGCATAGCTTGAAGCTCAGAACAGTGATTATCTACATTAATGGTTTTGCTGCTGTTAATACAAGTGTCATTTCTCTGCAATAGTAAGTACCAGAAAGAAGTTTGCAACTGTTGAAAAATGTTGCTTGAATGTGTACAACTGGTGCTGTTTGGTTTTGGGACTTCTTCAGGACTGATAACATTTATTTAATGACTGGTCCCATTAAAATTGCCATATTGATTCATTTGCCAGGAAAATAAATTGGTGGATATTTCATATCATACAATTGTATTGATCTTCTAGAACCTGGTGGGATGAAGGCTTTCATCACTGGACAGCACATTAACACTTTAATTGATATATTCTGAAAGCTAATTAGAGGCCAGCTGGATTCCTTGTGGGAATAATATTTATTTTTGATGTTGACAGAGTGCTCCAAAGCACAAGTCATATGGTGTGATTTAACAGTGATTAAAACTTGACTACCGACATAGACAACTTGAGGAAACTGCCAAGCAGCTGAGACCAGAAAGAGTGAAGACCTAGATATGTATAATCACTTTGTACTCTGTCACATATACACCCATCTCTGTCTATCCATCAGTCAGTGGCATATCTGGACAAAGATTGCAGCACTTTAATTATTCACTGTCAGTCACCCTCTAACCAGCACAGACATGCGTGCATGCATGTGCCATGTGCAGTCTTGTCTAGAAACTTATTGCAGAAGGGGTTATTAAATCCTACAGCTAAGTACAGGTGAATCAGGAAACTTAAACTCTTCCAGTCATAGTATCTTACAGTGTAGCTTCTCTGACATGATCATGTTTCTCACCTTATAAAATAAAACATCAATTTTTTCCCATAACTCATATGTACCATCTCCTGTGCATATGCTTTGCACTGCTCACAGGGGAGAAAAAGAGAGAATGACAAAGGGACCCTGTTGCCACAAAAACTCTCCAATGAGCACACAGAGTGCCTGGGATGATTAGCTCAGGTGTAGCCATCTGTATATTATCAGATGGATCCCACCACTAATTTTGTGCTGTCTGATCTTTTATATATCTGCCTCTCAATTTGCTATGAAGAATTGTCTTTCCAGATTTCCTCTGGTGATTTGAATGACTCTGGCAAAGAATTCCCTGTATTTCAGTTTCTTATGTTTGAGTTTTTATTATATTTCTCTAGAGAGGAAGTGGTCATGATGACAAGGTTAAAAGATTTCTTTGAAAATTGCAGGAAAGCTTTACCCACAGCATGTCCGTTCTCTGGCAAAGAGCAAAGGTGAGCAGCCCTGCCTTCTTCTTGTGTGTTTCTGCGAGGTCTGCTCTCAGTGTCTCATCCACAGACCAAACCATTTTCTTTTTATTACTATTGAAGGCTGTGACTGTTTTTCAATTTTCTTTCATTTGTGTCAGGTATGAGCTCTATCTGTTTTTCTGTAATTGATTCCTGTTCTCATTTCTCTCCTCCTGCCTTTGTGCTCTGCAGTGCTTTATCAATGTTTGCAGCCATTGGAGCTCTGCCTGTGCATCAGCTGCCTCTGCCCAGATGCCAGCACCTTCCTGCAGCATCCTGGCCACTGCCCGTGCTTCCTCTGCTCCCATGTGACCCACTTGTGCTGCGAACCACACTGGCGTTTGCTGGGATTTTGTCATTTCATTTTATGGCATCGTGCCTTGCCTCTGTGCTGCAGGCAAATGGCATGTGTGTGCTTAGGGCAGATTGAAGTGTTTGCAAGTGTCTCTGAGACAGGATGAGTTCCTCAGTTTCCAGTCAGTTTATCTGCAGCTTATTTGTAGCAGGTAACTGCAGTTCCCCAGGGTTCTCTATTTCTTACTGCTCTGGTAAGGTCACTCCCTGGTGCCGAGCAGGCACAAAAGAAATTGCTTGCTGGCTCCTGCAAGCTTGGTTACCTTCTTAGGAGTTGAGCTTATCTTCATTTCAGTGTTGTTTCTGCTGTAGCCCTCTTAATTTTGGCTGTGCCTCCAGGAGCTACTGTTAGAGAGGGAATCTGAAAGAGCAGCATTGTCCTGCAGGGGACATCACTGACCACTGGCATTGGTCCCCTGCCTGGCAGGGAGCTCCAGCATCCCCTCAAGACATTGCTTCTTACTTTCTGCTAATACTTAACCTCTTCTCCCTCTCATATGTAATCTCATCACCCTTGACAATTGAGCAGCTGCAAGACAAGAGAGAATTTCCTCAACATTTAAAGAAAGGTTTTCTGTTTCTGCCCAACTGCAAAAAACCACCAAGAAAAGATTTTGGTTCTGCTAGTCTGGGTAAGGAATTTGTTTGTGAAACTAAATTAGTTTTCTCCTTAAATACTCTCTTTTGATAAATCTTCATGAAGCCAATATTATCAACCCTTTCCCAGTGATTTCCCATTTTATCATGAGCACAGACTTATAGCAAGTGACCTCCAGCTTTGATAAGTTCCTGGTTTGAGTAACCTGTGGATTTTCCTCCTTTTCAGTCTGGAGATGATCATGCTTCTTAGCCCCAGCACAGGGGTGACAGCACTCAGTGCCTTTCCAAAGTCCTCTGAGACCTGGGGCTCCTCTTACACCTGTAGTTCCTGAGCTGGAGTATGTTACCAGTGGCATTCCCAAATGGCTCCATCCTGCTTGGACAACAGGACTTGCAGGAAGCCTCTGCTAGAGGAGGCCCTGGAGATGAACAGGATCCCCTAGCCAGTTCTGGCAAGGTATCCTTCGGTGCTATGGGGCTCTGGCCCTGGAGGAAGGGCAGGTGAGACAAAATCATGCCTCCATCTCCTTTGCTGGAAATGGCTTGAGGAATTTCTGCATCTCCAGAACTCCTGGGCATCACCAGGCGCAGTACCCAGGGGCTGTGCATCTGCTCACAGAAGTGTAAAGCTTAATGGATCGGATGTCTACGGCTACCAATGAGCCACAGATACACCGAGCCTGGTGTAAAGCAAACATGTTTGTGAAACCCTGTTTGCAGTGAACGATGGGGCAGACAGGTGACACCAGAATAAATCCTGTGACGCCTGCAGGTTTGGTGATGTGATTGCAAGCCTGCTTCATGCTCTCCAGGCTGGCTTCATGCACTAGGTAATGGGATACCATCAACCTGAAATGGCTGTTAGAAGTATCACAGAAGAGCCAGACTTAAATTCTTCACCTTGCAACAGGTAAAACAGATTATAAAGTAACTGTGCTTAGTAAAGCTGTTATCTGCAAGCTGCCTTTCTGTGAATGACAGTGGAGTTTCAATGTGCTGCTCTCCACCTCACCTGGGCTGTGGTTTAATGGCAAATGAGCTACAGTGAGGTGACTTAGAAAGCGTGAGCCTTGCTGGACCATAGGAGCATGCAGGTACATACATGTTGTCGTTCTGGTGAGAGGTAGGAGCTAAAATCCTTTCTGGATCTGGGCCTGCCTCCTTCACCAGGATGAGTGGAAGTGTTTCTCATATCTGATAAAGGCCTGGGATATGCCATCTTCATTAGGATAAGATATCACCCTTGATAATTCCATTTACTAGCTGTGCTCAAGGCATGAGAGTGATGGACAGGATCGCAAGCTCTTTCCATTTGGTCTCTGCAGTGCTGTGAGTTGGAGGAGGTAGAAGGGGTTTGGAGGAGCAGTTGCAGGTACACACTTCATTGGGAAATGATTTTTTTTCCCTTTGAAATGGCATGTTGAGCCCCTACCTATCTTCTGTAAGGAGAGAGAGGGAAGCATGTTCACTCATTTCTTTCTTACCTCCTTGAGGCTTTCCAGGAGAAATGGTGCTGGGGCAGGTTTGTAAGTAGAACTGCCAAGACACATAACAGTTTCTCAGTCCTGTGGAAAGAAAACAAAGCAAAATCAAACATCATATCAGACCAGTACGACCAGGATAGGAGGATGTAAAGCTGTCACAGGACATCTGCTGCGGGGCAGTGTGAACGGTTTTTGCAGGGCCCCCCACCTGACCTGGTGACCTGCCTTGTCCTGGGTTTGTGAGGTTGTGGCTGGAATTCCTGCACCATGTGTGCCCATGTGCTGTGCAGGACATGCCCAGGGGTCACTGTACCTGCAGCGCATCGGATCTGCTGCATGCCTGAGGGCTGGGGGTCCATGCAGGCAGGTGCACCAGGGCTACCATACAACCCTGAAAACTCAACTTAGCTGGCCTCAGAGACATCTGGAGAACATCATCTTGCTGTAGAACGTTCACTTACTGCTTTAGTAGGTAACATCATGGCGTTTTTCCCCTCCAGACCATGGAGAGTCTCACTACCATCCTGGTGACACAACAACTGACTGTGCTAGTTCTCCATTGAAAATATTTCTACCACAGACAATTTATCTTTTTTTCTTTTCTTTTTTTTTCCTTTTCTTTTTTTTTCCTTTTTTTAATAATGTTTCCTATACATCACTTTGGGACTTAAGGCTCTGGAGAGGGAAAGACTTTTATTTTGCGAGAATACAAAATGTCTAAAAAATGAAGGATCTGCTGCTCCTGACAGAGGTTTGGAAATGGTTACATGGTTCTGTGATGCAGAACGTAGTTGTTTTGATGCAACATCATAGTTTTTCCTGTTTTCTCCCTCACACTGATTATTTTTACACATATTTAACTGAATTTGAAAGTAGCATTTTGGGGGGTTTACTATCAGGAAAGGACCCAGAGTCAGTGATAATGATGTTGGTATTGATTACTAGTTGCCAGTGCTCTTTAGACAACAGACACCATGACTACTCTGGCATATTCTTAATTAACAGTGGTTGATTAATTAGAACATTTTAAACCCCATAATATCATTGGTATGGTTTTGTTCAGAGAAAGAGAACAGTTAAGGCAATTCAATTATAATTTGGATTTAAAAATACCTTGCACATTTTTAATGTTCTGTTTGAATAAGAACAATAAATATGTATTCCTATGAACATCCATTTTCTTGCCCAGGGTATAAATATCAAATTTGAAATCTTGGAGTGAGCAATATGGTTTCCCTTGGACAGAATGTCTCAGTTTAAGTGTTGTATAACTCATACTCTGCTCCTGGTGTGGTGGCATAGAAACTGTTCCTTGTATATAGCTTTATATAACTGCTGTATATAACCTGCTATAGCTTAACTGCAGCAATTTAAAAGCAATGACAATTTATTCCCAAGTGTGGTCCCTGATCAAAGTTGGAGTCTCCATTTTAGGTGTTAAATATTTATTCAAAGTGCAGATCATACATTTCTGGTACTGTGCAGGGAATTTATAATAAAGCACCATTCCTCATTGAAGACCAAAATGTCTTCTACTCCAGCTGTTTCCTTTTTTTTTTTTTTAAACCAAGGTAATTGAAAATAAAATAGAATTAGACCAGTCCTTTCGCCTGGCGAAACTTTAGCTAGCTCTCACTTCTATTGCATAAGGGTGCAGACCCAGCAGCTGTAGGGTGCTGGGTGTGTGCCTCCTCCCCATGCTGGGTCTCTTGATGCCTCTCCTGGGGTTATGTGTCATTGCTTGATAGTGCTGTGGGTTTGGTCATTTCTCGTGGTCATGATAGTGCTCTCTGCCTGCTTTGTCTAGTGACAGTACCTTGATGCCCTAGCCAAGGACAAATATTCCTTTGTGTGCCAGACAGAAACTGGACAAGAAGTGACCAGTACAGAGGACTGCAAACACCATGGGCAAAGTAAGCAGACACCTTCCCTACCCAGTGTAAAAATGAGAGTGAAGAATGAGAGATAGGCACCCCCAATGGGAAACTTCAGCCAGTCTGAGATACCTGTCCAAAATATGAATCTAGAGGTGTCTCACTCTCCATTTGCTACAAGTACAGCAAGGACAAACAGGTGACTAAATTTAGATAGCTGAAGTTAGCTGAGCTGAATCAGTCTGAGTGAGTGTCAAGGACGCACAGGATGGCTCTGCAAAGGTGCAAAGAATAATGCAGGACTTTTAGCTTTGGATTTGTAGTTCAACATTCACATGGAGGAAGATTGCCATTTGCTGATATACCCATGGTACTTTCTACAGTGCTGACCCAGTGTTCTGGCTCAGGTGAAAGTTTTGCCTTCTGGCAAAACTGGGAACAGTGTCTATGGCTAGAGAAAATTATTGGATTTGGCAGACGGAGTCCATTTTTATAGTCCATAATTTTCTTTCTTCTAAGAGTCTTATTCTTTATAATTTCAGCACAATAATACTGAAATATATTGTTTGCTTCATGTGCACACAGCGACTATTTCCCAAAAGAGCTTCTTGATTTACCTTTTCTTTCTTCTTACACACATGACTTTGAGGTCAATAAATGATCAATTAGCTAGGTGTTGACAAATCAAAGAACTGGCAAGTCTTGTTCCATATGCATGTGAAAAAATCACAGAACAATTTAGGTTAAAAGGGGCCTCTGGAGGTCATCTAGACCCATCCCCTTCTTGAAGTGGTTCCAGTTAGATTAGGTTGCTCAATCTAGTTGAGTTTCAAACATCTCCAAGGATGGAGATTGCACAGCCTCACTGGGCAACCTGTTCCAGGAATGGCAGCAGGCAGAAGCATGCATATAGAGAGGTGAGAAATACCTTGTAATAACAGGACAGGACCAGTGGTGCACTGGGCAGTGACCTCAGCACTCCAGGATAATAGTCACCATAAATATTTTGCAGATCTTGTTCCTAGTGACACAGAACACTCAATTTCATCCAGGAGTGTTTCCACATGCTATTGAACTAACAAGAAGCTATGGCAATTTTTGAGCTTTAGGCAGCCTTATTTAGAAGTGAATTTCAAATATTTAACCACTGCGTAGTCTTTACTAAATTGAGGTCTCAAGTTTGCGCAACTGAGGGTGAGGGTCATACTCTGTATCTGATGAAATTAACGCCAGCTCTGACTCCAGGGATCAAACCCTGAGTGACTCTGTAGGAGCAATTTATTATCACAGGAGTGAAACATCATCTTCTTTCTTGCGTAGCAGAGGTTAGGACAGAAACTCATTGACCTTCTCCGGGAGGAGAACTGGGGCACATTGAGATTCTGATCATTGTCATGTTGTTGGAAATTGATGGTAAATCCTTTGAAATTACATTGGAGCAGAGAAGCAATAAGCAACCTGAGAATGAAGCCCATAATCTCTCTGTCCCCATATTGTACATGTTTTCCTTGTAGCCTTATTTAAGAACAAAATCTTAATTTGTCTGAGAAAACCAAAAGTGGCTGCTGTAGTTAATTTATCTGGGGACACACTGATGCTGATGAGCTGGAGGAGAATGTTATCTCTGTCCTTTTACAAGGAGACAGATAACACTGTGATGTATGCAACAGTCAAACTGTGGCACGTAGGTTAAGAACGAGATGGCTTTTTGATTCCTGCAAAGCACAGTGAAGGGCAACTCTCTGAGGATAACTGGGGATTGGGAGCAAAGGGAATTGAAGGTTACATGTACTTTCATCCGCATGTTCCCACTGCATCTGCTTGCGACATTAACCACCACTCTGCATTTTCAGAGCAGAGCTGCCATGACCAGATACACATCCTGGTTAATGTAAATGGTCGACGGGATGACTGTAGTTTACTTAACGATTTCATCCTATAGCTGACTTTACGCACAAGGACTTAACAGATTTCTTTCCCCACTTTTGGGACACAGTGGTGCCCAAGTTTTTAGAGCGTTACTGCAATGGTGTAAATGTGACCTGTTCTGATGAGCTGCCCAAAGGAGATGGATGAGGCAGAGTTTACTTGGTTTCCCTTATAGAAGCAGGAGAAAAGACTCCAGGGATGTTCAGTTTTGTCTTGTCAGCTTCTGTTTGCCCTGCTAGGATCTTTTTGTTTTGTGTTGGTGCTCTGCCCTGCTGTCCTTTGAGCATTAAGAGAGTAGAAGGGTGCAAGGTTATAAGCATATTGCACTAAAAAAGTACTTTAGACAATGGGGCTTAATATAGCTCTTTACTGTGTTGGTGGTTAAACAGAAGTAATCAGGCATTTAAGAAAAATAGTGTCAAAGACTATTTCAGAAGAGATACTGTCGGAGCAGTATTCTCCTCAGGTGGTAGGAGCCTCTTGTTGAGAAAAGCCCTGCTCCAGCAAGCCAGGGAAAGATCAGCAAGTACCTGACTGCCTGAGCATTGCTTCTGATTCTCCTGTAGACCTCTACATCCCGGGTTACCACCAACTGTTGTGGCCCTAGGCTGGGTTTGAGTGGTCCCCTCTGTAGTTAGCACTGAATGAACCTGGACTTCTCTGGTGGTAGATGTGGAATTGTGCCCCTGAGGCTAGTCTTCTCTGAGCACAATCTGAGGGCCAGTGCTAGGGTGAAATGTAGAAAGGCTGCAATGTCAGTGTGGCACCTCTTGTTGGGTTAATTAAGCATCTGGATGAAAATGTCCGAAGTGTCTCAGTGACCTGGGCAAATAGCTGTCTGCCACAGCTATCTCAAAAATTACCTTTGTAAATGGGACTCAAGAGCCTTAGCTAGAGGGATATGTTTGAAAGTGATATTCTTCAAATCTCATGAGTGAGAAATCAATACAATAGGACCATTTGTAGAGTTGGAAGGAAACATAAGCCAAATACAGAGTAGTCGCAGTTCTCTCTCTGGTCCCAGTTTACCTTCTGTTCCCTGTCCAGGCTGTCTAAGCTGTGCATGCTTAAAGATTAATGTTGGGTTTTACTTATTTGTTTGATGAGGACCTTGCTCAGAGGCACATGCTCTTGGTCTGAGGTTTCCAGGTGCTAAGGTAGTAAGGATCCCTCTTCAACTTTTGGTCATCAACTCACACTCTAATTTTTCTACATAAGCACCAAAAGAGGTGGTAGTGGTGTCTCTTATTCTTTGGTTTCTATAGAGAGGAAACTTGTTCATTTAATTGGATTTACTATATCCCTAAGACTGTGCACATGGAAGAGAAGACACTTGTTTGAGAAAAGGCCCAGCAATTAAATCCCCCACATTGCACCCTCTGCTCCAGATAAAATGAAGTTAGCCTGCTGGGAAGCATAAAACAGCAAATGCATAACTACACAGTTAATTACAGCTAATGCCCAGAGAAATGGTTAACCCTTGGTAGTGCACAATCAGCCACTGGCTTCCTTGCTTATTTTGCTCCTGATGGAAAAAGAAAGAAGTAGCAAAAATATTCTTCTCTAACCTGTGGTCCAGTATTTGCTCTTACTCTATGCATTGGATAGCATATTGCATCATATCAAGAGAGCAATGGATTGTGACTGGACTTGACACACTCTAGGTTTCAATAGAAAATAATCCTGCAAAGTCCACTTTGTTCTTGCCTTATTAGCTGTCAGAAGAAAATAAATTCTCACAAAATGCCTTTTTTCCCTTTCTCAATTATTTTAGAACACCTCAACACTAAGCCAAGTCACATCTCAAACAGTCTGTCTGGAGCACACAAACTCCAGGAAAGGAATTGCCCCAGAAGATATCCTCCTTACGACCAGAAGTCCAGCAGAGGAGGGCAGCAAATTCTGCATGTACTAAAAAACAGGTTGAAGAGTAGAGCTGCAGAAATATTTAAAGTCTATTGTACTGCAACGTCTCCTTATCTATTAGTGCAACTTGAATGTAGCCTGTCAGCTTGCTTTAGCTCTGCAGTGAATCTTTTTATCGTTCTAAAATCTGTAAATAATGAAGGCTATCTATTAGGAAAGTACCAAAGGTCTTTTTTAACCCACTTCATAAAGGAGTCCTGCAGGCTACCATTTGGAAAGAGTCTGGGCTGCTGTAATTTGTTTGAGCCCTAATGTGATAAAATTAGGAGCTATGAGATGTGAATCTTGAGTTCAATCTCAATGTTGGCACAAATCAGACAATGAAAGTATCTGTCTGATGAGGCAGTTAAACAAGGAGGGATGACTCAAAATATCCCTTTCATTTCAATAGCACCTGTGAGATTAGGGACCCTTTGAAGACTGTGTCAAACTGTCTTTTACTTTAATACACCTCCATTTAATTGAAATCCTACGAAAGAGGATGAAGGCAGTTGTAACCTGAGGAGTCTCGAGTGTGTTCCAGTGTTGCACTGAGACTTTAAAATGGTTGAGGAATTTGGAGTGACAGACTAGTCCTCCAAGCAACTGGTTTTTATACCCAGTCTTTCTGCTTTCTAAGTCCTGCTGCATATCTCCTGTCTGGTGTGATGTGTTTTGTGTGTTGGCAAATCCTCTAAGTCAGACATAAGAGTGAAGTGAAGCTCAGGGTCTTATCCTGAAGTGCTGGGCGGGGGTGCAAGATAAACTCACTCCCAATTTCTCCTACTCCACCCTTTTGGTGAAATCAGATGTGCTTCTGTGATTACCTTTACCAGAGCCCTCAGTCGGTGTGGGAGGATACAGGCATGCCTTCTCCTGCCTCCTGCAGGCTGTGCTCTCTGTTTCTGCTGTGGCTGCAGGGACCAAGCACTCTGCTCGAACGTCCCCTGTACCTCTGGTGCTGCAGGGAAGCTGCCTGGTACGTCAAATACGAATATAAAGGGAGATCATCCCCAGCTGACTGTCAGCCACAATGCTTAACACTCTGAGCACTCAAACCGGCAGTACAAATCCTGCTGCCCCTCGGTAAGGGTGATATGCTGGTAGCAGGCAAAGCAAAGGCAGAAAGTGCTTTTCAAAAGAGATCCCCAGGTTCCTTATAAATGTGTCTCTCATTATTCCTCTATGTTACATGGAGTTATTTGTCCTGTTTTGGATATGGAATGAATTGCTCGTATTCTCCTGCCTTATACCTTGCATTCTAAACGTCTTGTTCTAGCTGCTTTAGGCTTCCAATAGTTTCTAGCAGGCTGAACAAATAAAATGAGTAAAAAATGCCATAAAATCCCAAACAAATTTTTCAACCAGTTCCATTATGTTGTTGTGCTTGGCTGGGATATATTACTGTGTTGGGTTATATTATTGTGCTAGTATATTGTGCTCTTTGAACAGGGTTGAGTCAGTGCTACTTCGTGGCAGAGTTTTGCACAGGATTGGCAGAGGCTGGTGTGCCAGGGCAGGGGCAATTCTATCGTCCAGTTTGAGTCTGACATTACTGAATTTTCTGGCAGTACAACCACCATATTCTAGGAAGATCTAGAGAACATCTGCAGCTCTTGAGCAAGGCCTGCAGTGGACTCAGCTGTAGACACTTGACTGTAGCTGAATTGAATAAACTAGATCAGGCAGGGTGAAGAGAAAACAGAGATCACCTCTGAATGCAAGCGAACAAACAGAGCATGAAATCTCTCAGAAACAGAGATCCTCAGAGGATTAGCAGAAAAATAAACTTAAAGAAGTTGGGAGATTCACAGTCAATGCAAGAGTGCATTTTGTCCCAGTTAGGTCCTAAATAAACTCGCAAATGTTGGAATGATGCTATGTGAACTGAATTTAGAATTTGTCTAATGAGTTTTTTGCCCAGTGAAGTTCTTTTTTTAAACCACAAGGTTCCTATAGGAGGTGGGATTCTGCTGATTTTTTCCCTTCAGACATTTAGGAATCCCTACAAGGTACAAAAATGTATTCACAGTTTTTGTATTGATTATTGATCAATACTTTGTTTCTATAAATGCAAACATCCATGATTTCTGTATATGTTATAGCAACTACCACAGCTTTGCAGTGAGAGCAATTGTTTACACTTCCTTAGAAATAACCAGTTGGCATGTATTTTAATATGTGTTTAATTATTGCAGAGTGTCTAAGGATAGAAAGAAGAAAGATGCTAAAGTAATCTACAGACAAAAATAGTTAAGGATTTGTTACCACATTTTTACTAGAACGCATGAGATTAAATGAATGAATAAACTTGAATTAATAACTTCACAAACTCAGCTTAAATTAATTAGTCAAACCAGTATTTTCACTTCCTGTTTTGATCTAGATACTGTATCGCTTACTCCACAGAGTATCTTTGTAAAGTTACCTGGAATTTTATCAAAGTTAGGATATATGAGGTGAAGTTCATTGTCTGTTATTTATTTATAAAGAAACAAAACTGTGCTTGTCCCCTAATAGTGCAAATAAATAAATAAACAAACAGTATCAACCTATTCCCTGTCCTTGAAAGCACATACTGTAATCTAGACATGTGAAGAGGGATGAGAGCACTACACATCATGGAAAAAAGACAAAAAAAGACAAGTCTTATAGTGACAAGTAGGTATGGCTCTGTAGTTCTGTTATGTATATAAACTTTCATAGGCTTAAGTTCTTGAGGTGATGTAGAAGGAAGTGGGTTTTGAGAAGGCATGTGGCTAAGGAGAGATTATTAAGACTTTTTATCTTCTGATTCTTCCAATATCACTTGGTATTTTGACTGGAATGCAGATCTATTTGAAGATGCCTTTACTGAAGAATCAGCTTTCTGATTATCTGTGTTAGCCAGAAAGTCCTATAACCATGCATTTCTTGTTTGTCTAGTGGGTCTTTGAGGCTCTAAACATTAATGCATTAGATCCATGCATGGCTGCAGTGTGCCTTGGGGCACTTCCTGCATAGGTAAGTCCTGTCTGCTTCTGCCCAGCCAGCATGGACACGGTTAATCCTATGCGAGATGGATAACAAGGTAATATTTCATTTTTCCAAAATTTTGATATAAGACAGCAACTGATGAAAACTAGGGTGGCAACGACTGGCTTGCTGTGGCCTATGTGATTAGTGAGCCATTTACAGCTATGCTAATTAATGTGGGGAAAAAATAGTTGTTGAGACATCTGGGCAGGAGGAGAGAGAGGGGGCAGCCTACACCATATGCAACATTGTGTAGCAGCTAAAGCCCAGGGTGGGGACCCCTGGTGGCCTAGTGGTTAGGATGCGGCGCTCTCACCGCCGTGGCCCGGGGTTCGATTCCCGGTCAGGGATATTCCCCCGGGCAGATGGAGCTTGTCAGCCCTGTAAGGCCATCCATCTAAGAGAAGGACACTCTAAACAAACCTACGTCCTGAGGACCTCACTGCCATTGTCCAAGCTCGCTTGGCCCCGGCAGATGAACCTTAGGATTAAAGGGTGGACTCAGTTCAGCGCATGCTGTGTCTCACCTAAAAAATCCATTGCGCAGGCTTGAAAGGTAAAAGACCTTTCCTAAAATCTTCGTTCACGAAGACTGGCCATAAAACAGCCCAGGGTATGAACCACAAAATGTAGGAGCCAAGCCGTCCTCTGCAGACCTGCACATTGACAGGTCAGAGTGACTGGTCTCTGTGCTCTAGTTTCTTGGTGTTGGACTGGTCCACATCAGTCCCATGGGGCTGATTCTCTCAGGTGTGGTGTGTGCGATCTGTGAAGCAGGAATCACTGTCCAAAAAAGGACTTGTGCACCATGATGTGGAGTGTTCTGTGGATTTAGTTGCTATGTCTTGGCAGTTGACTCCAGAGTCCCAGATAAGAGTCCTGGGGAAGCTGGAAGAATGGACGGGCAGCAGCAGGAGGCAGCATGCTGAACAAGCAGTAGCTTTGCCACTTAACAAATGTCCCTTCAGATGAGGATGTGTTTTAAACTGTTGCTTTCTGCGGGACTCATATCTTTTCTCAGAGCTAAGGGAAGCACATTCATCAGTCTGGATTTACAGTTGGTAGCATTTCCTGAAGGCTAGTGCTGTGAAAAAAAAAGGAGCAGGGATCAATTTTTTACTTTATTTTACAATCCAGTGGGTAGGATGAGAGAGATGCTCTTTCTGTCATGCTGAAGACCAAGGCCAAACTTTTTCTTGCATGATGAAATTCAATCTATTTATCTTCATCATCAGTAAGGGATTTTTGCCTTGTGCATGACAAAATTCACGGGATGAGAGAGCATGCAAGCGAATGCCAGTAACACTCATGTTTTCACTTGAAAGATTTGGGTTCCAATCTTGGCCATGTGAACAATTTATACATTAATGTAATGGCTGCTTGACATAAACCACCCTGAATATGTCCCTCTCAGCAAGCCTGGCAGCTGGGCCCTTGTAGATAAGGCTTTTCCACTGGGAGATAGGGAATAGATTTGAATTAGGTTTAATTAAATTTTACTTCCCCTTGTTTGGAATAGCTTTACAGATGGAAAAAGGATAGCGATATTTTCTATTTAAAAATCCTTATGCAATTAAATATTATGGATGAAGTTTCATGTTTCTGTATTATGGCACTTATCCAGTGTATTGTTAAAGGATGTGCATTCACACAGAGCAGCAAGGACGGTGGGGGCAGCCCACCAGAACATAGCAGTTTATGTGCTATAGCAGCCACTGAACAGGGAGCTGGCATGGATTTTAATAGTTTTATTTTTTCTGGTGTAGCATGTTTTTTTATTACATTTCTAACATAGGTAGGTTCACCATGGAAGCTACAATTGTGATTCATTTTGTTTTGCAACCACCTAAATAGATAGCTAAATTCCTTCTTTGAAGTTTTCGGTATAAAAGTTACAACGTTTTCTTTTTTTCTCACCCTGATAAGGAAACACTTTTCAAGTCCTTTGAAACCATCTCTGTAGTTGGATTTTTAAAAATAAATGTTTCTGCTTAGAAGAAGAATCATACAATATATCAAGCACAATTAAAGTATGTGAGTTTAAAGAGAAGCATGATTTCTTTAAAAAATAGGGGAACCCAGTCAATCATTCTTTTGATAGTATTGTTTATGTTGATTAGCACTGTGCTCTACTCCATATGTGTTGCCACCATAATTAATTCTGTGGCTCTGTTCAGAAGATGACACTCTTTCACCCCACTGAGAACTGGGGACGTTTTTTCACCAAGCAGCACCATGATCAGAGAAGGAGCAGTGAGGAAGTGACAAAACATGGTACCAAGCCAAATGTTCTGAAGATGATGTGCAAGCCCTCCCTTTTTAATGTTTTGGTGTAGAAGTAGTCCTCTACCTAAGCAAAGCCACATCTCTGTTTTCCATCTACCAGTTCAGCAACCCTATGGACGTCACTGATCAACAGGTTGCAAACCAGCATTTTGCACTGGCCTCACTCCTCCATGTGGCCACCACTCCTCAGCTTCGTCCACTGCAGCTTAATTTTTGCTGAAGCTGCACCTATCCTAGTCTGGAAAATCACCAGCAGATTCCCAAGGCTCATCTCTCCTTGCGGCTCCATATGTACATTTGCTTCCTAGAGATTTCCCACTCTATTTTTGGTTGGAAGAAGTCCAGTCCCTCATGCCAGTGGGCTTATGCCAGTTTTAGTTTGAAGGAAACAAGGCAGTTTTGTTCCTAAACACCCATAAACATGCCTCTGTGCATTTGACTGTCTCTGATGTCTTTCTCTGTCACTTGAAAATCTGTGACATGGGGACACAATTGCTCAGCAAATTGTTATCCTATGTGATTATAACATCTGATACTATTATTTGAGGGCTATGACATGAGTCAAAACAGTTGTGTATGAGGCATATGACAGGGTTTGATTCCACCTTATAGAAATGATGGACTGTGATCCTAAATAAGCAGAAACATTTCACCCCAGTTTTGATCCTGAATCTATTTTACTTACTGATGATTGGTGGCTTAACTTTGCTGTCACTTTGCAAAGTCTCTTTTACATGTTATTCACTGTCTACTATTACCCTTATTTCCTTTCAGAGTAAAAAGACATTGCTCTCTCCTTTATTCTGCTGCTTTGGCTGTAGGAAGGTGTTTCTAGAGAAGTGGAGGCCCAAACGGAATCCTCTCTTTTAACATCTGGCAATGCTAGTGGTGCTAGTGGTGCTGCTCGTAATGGTCCTTGGTCAAGAGTTGGGATACAGAGTTTGAATTCCTAAACCCTGGACTGTATATGCACTTTTCCTACTGCAGAGTGCTTGGATGCTGGGCTAAAACAATTTTTTCACCTGTTTCCCTTCATCCTGGATATTCTTCCACCTCCCCAACTACACAGCAGCTGTCAGTTTTGTCTCTTGAATGTTGAAACCATAATTTATTCCAACTGACATAATCAGTTCTCTGGGGTATTTACTGAATTTGGCCCCTGCTTCTCTAAAGCCCTTGCTTGTCCTCAGCAGCAGTGCTTTCCTCTTGCCTCTTTGCCTTGCTCTGAAGTTGATGTTGCACTGTAAGGTTGACCTTGACACGCTGTTCTCAAATTTTAGAAAAGCTACAAAGGTCCCAGCTTCTGTCGTTTGAGGCTACAGCAAATGCCTAAAAGGGTGTCTTTTACTGGCACAGACACCGAGGAAAAATGCTTTCTGCTTGTCTGTATTTATTGTCTCAAATGCAAGTAGAGAATACTGCAGTTTCACTATATTGCCATCAGCACAAGTTTTGCAGTAAGCCCCTCAATTTTCCCTTAAACTACCCCTCATATATTTTCCTTATCATTACTTTTTTAAAGACACCATTAAGGTCCTCTCAGATAGACTCTTATGATGTTACAGGTTGGGACTCTTCTGTTTTGTTGCACCACCTCACAATGTATGAGCAGAAATACCACTTACCAAATAGAAGGTGAAATGAAGTGGAGGCTCTGCCATCCCATCATATGTTGTAGAACCTACCGAATACCCCTTAACACTGTTTTAATAAAGGGAAAAATACCCAAATGTATTTTGAGTGGTTTGAATTCAGTTCAAGCAGAGAGACAAATCAGAGCTGTGATGAAGCCTGCCAAGTACCAAGGTTTATGGTTCTGGTGGACACTGGCGGGCATTGTTCATTAGCCTATGTATGTTTCATCTGAAGGGCAAAAAACAGGAAGAAAGAACATTGTGAATTTGAAAATCAAATCCACTATTGAAGGGTTTTGTACATTTTGTCTCAAGGATCCACGATTGAGGTCCTTGTAGCAGTTATGTGTTTGAGATGCATCGAGACGGTCTGATGTCCAGGTGAAATTCTTTTGACAAATCTAGACAAATGCACATGAAGAAAGTTAATGAAATGAAATCTCCCGCAATAAAATTAAGAAACTTATTAACTCAGCAGCTTTGGGGAAATACTTTCAATCTAGATGGACACCTGATAAGAGCCCTATCAAATTTTCATAGATACAATTAATTCCTTCGATTTAGAAACACTTCAATTAGAAGCTTCCAATTAGGTTGCATACTATATCATTAAAGCGCTATTAACACTCCAAACCACTGTTACTGACATTAGAGATCTAACAAGGAATGAGTAAACAGCTTGATTTGAAATGAAAGCACCTTATCTAAGACAAATCTTTTTGTCAGATGCTGAAGTGAACACTTTTCTGCTTTCTTTTCTTTCTAATGTAGATCATTGATACAGTGGCACGTTGAAGTGCTTTGCAGTGTTAGCAGGACCAGCCTGTGGTGAGCCCACCTGCAGGCTGGGGCTGCTGAGCTGTTTCGGGACTCCACTAGCCACTGGCTGGTGAGAAGCCTGTGCCAAGGCTGGCCTAGGTTTCCTTGCACAGTGCTGCATCCTGCAGCACAGAGTCGCCCTTCCTGCCTTGCCAGCACTGTCCTTCCCAAGCCTTCCATCATTTTAGAGGTGTTTGTCAGATACTTCCTATGATCCTTCTTTTAAAAATACAAAAGTGACTCCTCTGATTTTATACCAGCCCCGTGGGCAGAGTTATTCCTCACTGTTGGTCTGTGCTTCACCTGTGCATGTGGCATATTGCATATTTGGAGTACTCAAAATCTTTTTTATTTAATGGATTCCTGTGCTTTTCCCTGCATATAAATCACGTAGAAACAAAGACCTCATCCAAAGAGTAGGTGAAAGGTGTATCTTTTGGAAGCTAATGGAAGTGGTGATCTTTTCTCAACTAAAGTAGAGAAAGTGTGTGTTTGAGGAACTGAAAATTCAATATCGTCAAATGTGTTTTAAAGCTTATTATTAACCAGCTGCGTGAATAAGGGGGAAGGGAGCATCGGGCAATAGTCCAAGTAAGTGGTGACTTGAACAAAATACACCACTGGGATGCATTCTGCTGTTTCACATCTGGAAGGCACTGACCATGTCTAAATCACTGCTGATCACCTTAGTAGTTCTTGTCAAATGTGTGGATTTTAGCTGTGGTAGAGTTAATTTCCTTCACAGTGACTGGCATGGGGCTGTGTTTTGGATTTATACTGAACACAGGGTTGATAATAAAGAGATGTTTTTGTTATCGATGAGCAGTGCTTACAGAGAGCCAAGGCCTTTTCTGCTTCTTGTACTTGCATGCTGGCAAGGGGGCTGGGGGTGGATGGGAGGTTGGGAGGAGACACAGCCAGGACAGGTGACCCAACACGACCGAAGGGATATTCCATATCATATAGCATCATGCTTAGTATATAAAATGAGGGGAAGAAGGAGGAAGTGGGACACATTCAGAGTGATGTCATTTGTCTTCTCAAATAACCATTATGCATGATGGATCCCTGCTTTCCTGGGGATAGATGAACACCTGCCTGCCCATGGGAAGCAGTGAAATAATTCCTTGTTTTGCTTTGCTTGCATATGTGGCTTTTGCTTTCCCTAATAAACTGCCTTTATCTCAGCCTACAAGTTCTCTGGCTTTTGCCCTTACAATTCTCTCTCCAGTCCTGCAGGTAGGGGACTGAATGAGTGGCTGCCTGGGGCTTGGCTGCTGGCTGGAGTTAAACCACAATATTAACCTACATAGAAAGCATGGGGATCACAGGAAGCCTCTGGTGCAGCCAGAGTTTGCAACATGAATGTACCTGAGCTGACTTTTGGAAGCCTGGATTGCTTGTCTGCCTCTCTAAGATCCATCCTGGTGCCAGCAGGACTTTGCCAAATGTACTTGGAGGCAACTCCATGCTTGAAATGTGGTATCGTTAGTGGCTCAGAAATTGATGGAAGCTCTGCAGTGAATGCCAATGCTGAAATTTGGTACTCTGAATATCTAAGCTTATAATGAAACTTTGGAGAAGTTGCTGAATGGACCTTCTGGTAGCTCTTTCAGGGTAACGAATCAAGTGTTTTTAATGAGTTTTGTTTCCATACATCTAGAGATAGCATTCTCCATTCTGGATTAATGACTTATGAAATCATAAGTTTAAATACAGAGGGCATTTCTAATTTACAGGAGGGGAGAAGAGTCTGAACTGTCCCTTATTGATTCTAGTGATTTTTTTATTTCCCTTGACCTCAAATAACAAAAAGGATTTTTCTTTGAAAAACCTTTTGCTTCCAATGATGAGACTCTGTATGTTGAGTTTCAGCTGTGATTGAATTTGTACTACAGCCAAGTTATAAAACCTCGAAAATAGGATTTATAATGGAAATTCTAAGTGCAATCTTAACTGTAACAGCCAGCTTGATACTCAATAATACTATTAACATTCTTCAAACCCAATGTTCAGGATGAGTCATACTGTTCTAATTCTTTACATAACCCTTTTCTTTTCTGTAGCGCAGGCCTAGTCTTGTAATTTCTAGTCATATGCCAGTGGATACATTCCTTTAGTTTGGGGGGATAGAGAACACAGCTGATATCAGTGCTATGGAAATAGACAGTGCTTCCAGCAGGGCCATGCCTTCTATATTCATTTATTCAGTTAAATTCAGGCAACTTTCATTAGTCTGAATCATTAACTTGATATTGTGATTGTTATTTGTATAATGTCTATGTAACCTTCTAGTTCTGATCTTCTAGTTCTTAGACGACCATACAGCATTTAAAATTACAATAAACAGAAAGTCTTAAGAAGATGTGAGAGTGAAGATAGGAGAATTGTAACTCCTTCTTTCTACCTGTTCTTTGTAAAAGAGAGATGAAGAATAATTGGCGTGATGTTCTGCCTTGGTGATGAACACCACATGCACTGTCCACAGCAATGCTGTGCTGCTATAAATGCATAAGGTGATCCTAAAAAGGGAAGGTGAGTATCAGGGATGAGAATAATGGTGATGAAGTCACTTTGCTTGTTCTGGTCCTTGCAGCAGAAGATATGGATGACCTTGCTGGCCAGAATATAAAAATTCTGATTTGTGAGAATTATGGAAGTTTTGGAAGTTATATAGCTTTCATAAGTGAATAAAACTTAGGTTTTGTGCAAAAAACATAAAGGCAGCATCTGAAACAGCTGAAACAGTTTGAGAGGAGAAGGGCCAAACTGACAGCGTGTCCTAGAGTAGAATTGGTGCATGAAAGAAGGGCTCGAGTCCCCAGATTCCCTCAAGGCAGGCGCTTCCCTCCCTCTTGCCTTTACTTCCTTGTGCCAGGGAGAGAATGAAATATTTAACTGCATATATGAAGTAGAACTAATTGCTCAGGTGAGATCAAGGGGCTGCCTGTTGGCTGTCCTGTCCTTGCCCCATTAGCAGAGGGTGAAGGGAAAGAGGAGGTGCTAATAATGGGTCAAGCTGTCAGCAGAAGGCACAAAGTACAGGGCAGCTGGACATCCCTCTCCAAAGAAACGTTGAGTTATGGGGACTTGCAAAGGTAAATCAGTGAGAGTCTAGAGGAAATCTGGCAGTATGGACATTTAGTTCAGTCCTGCTGTAGCATCAACAGATATCCCCATTCCCTTTTACTGTATTTGTCCTTTTCACAGAGTCACAGACTCACAGAATCAACTAGGTTGGAAAAGACCTCTGAGACCATTGAGTTCAACCTTTGACCCAACACCACCTTGTCTACTAGACCATGGCACTAAGTGCCACATCCAGTCTCTTCTTAAATACTTCCAGGGATGGCAACTCCATCACCTCCCTGGGCAACCCATTCCAATGCCAAATCACTCTCTTCTTCCTAATGTCTAACCTAAACATCCCATGGCACAGCTTAAGACCATTCCCTCTTGTCCTACTGCTGATTGCCTGGGAGAAGAGACTGACCCCCAGCTGGTTACAACCTCCTTTCGGGTAGTTGTAGAGAGTGATGAGTCTCCCCTGAGCTTCCTTTTCTCCAGGCTAAACAAACACCAGCTCCCTCAACTGCTCCTGACAGGACTTGTGCTCAAGTCCCTGCACCAGCCTCGTTGCCCTTCTTTGGACGCTCTCCGGCACCTCAATGTCCTTCCTAAACTGAGGGGCCCAGAAGTGGACACAGTACTCAAGGTGTGGCCTCATCAGCACTGAGTACAGGGGAAGAATCACTTCCCTGGTCCTGCTGGCCACACTGTTCCTGATCCAGGCCAGAATACCATTGGCCTTCTTGGCCACCTGGGCACACTACTGGCTCCTGTTCAGCTTCCTGTCAATCCAGACTCCCAGGTCCCTTTCTGCCTGGCTGCTCTCCAGCCACTCTGTGCCCAGCCTGTAGCACTGCATGGGGTTGTTGAGACCAAAGTGCGGGACCTGGCACTTGGCCTTGTTGAACGCCATATCACTGGATATGGCCCACCTATCCAGCCTGTCCAAGACCCTCTGCAGAGCCCTTCTGCCTTCCAGCAGATTGACACTCCCCCCCAACTCGGTGTCATCTGCAAATTTGCTAATGGTGGACCCAATCCCCTTGTCCAGATCATCAATAAAGATATTAAACAGAACTGGGCCTAACACTGATCCCTGTGGGGCACCACTAATGACCGGCTGCCAACTGGATGCAGCACCATTCCCCACCACTCTCTGGGCCCGGCCCTCCAGCCAGTTCTTAAAGTTTTCCTAAGGAGCAAAAGTTTCCTTGCAGCCCATGCTGCCTTATCCTGCCATTAAGCAGTTCATATGGATGAAGCATTCTGCTAATTACATGTGCTGGTGATGAGCTTCTCCTCCCACCCATGGACTCACCAGTACCTGGCCTGCATGTGCAGTGCAAATTCAAGTACAGGTGACACTCTGGGCATGCCAAGAGCTGACAGCAAGCTGCCTCTGCATCGAAGCAGCATCTGTCCTCAGCAGGGTTTGACTGCTGCTTTTTAAGTCCTTAATTCCCACAAACTATTTCTGACAGATCAGTAAATGTAAAAAAGTAAAGCAAGCATCTTGTGAACAGATTTGTGTTTTCTTTAATGGAACACTTTGCTGTAAATTTTTAGGAGTCTGAAAATTGCAGAAGGTTGAAAGCCACAAGATCGCTTCTGTAAATAGCCAGAGAATAGCCAGGAAATAAAATGTTCATATTCTCTCTGCCTCTTCAAAACTGAGGCATAACTGCTCTTTCAAGTCCTTGTGGAATTGAATTTCTTTTGACATAATCAATTGGGAGATTTTAATTTCTTTCTTTAATAGGTCATATTATCATAATTTAAATTACTGTTCTCCCATAGTTTAAATATACTTCCAAATTTATCCCTGTGATCTTTTCAGCAACTTTTTCAAATCTGAAGTGTCAAACCCTCTGGGGAAAAGGGGATCGCTAGGATAAAATTTGATTGGTGTAGTAAGATTGCCACTTGAATTTCTATTATACTCTGGTTTTACATGGTCCTGAGTACACATTATTATTAGCTGGTCTTTTGTTTGTTTAAGACATGTCTTTGAGAGTGTATAAACTGCTGCTTTTGAAATTGTAAGCGTAAGAAAAACTTTACCTTCTACTTTAAAAAATAATCTGTCAGACTTGGAATGACTTGTGATGTTATGATTTGACAGAGAAACAGTCACCACTGAGAAAAACTACTTTTCATATTTTTGGAAAATCTTTGAAAAGTATATGATTAATCAAGATTTAAAAGTCTTATTTTAAGTTTCTTGGGTATTTTAGGAAAGGCTTAACCCCTCCCAAACAAGCCTTCCCCATTTCCTATGGGGACAACATTTCTTCTTCCCATGTCTATGACAAATTTTAAACCTTTTGATTGCTCTTAGACAAACTCAGAAGAGGGAGAGGCAGCTCATGGGCCCCTGAGGAGCTCTGCAGAGATGGAGGATTCCTGAGCCAGGGAACCCTGGACGAGATGTGGGCTAGGGGCAGCCATCACCATCCTTTGGAGTGGTAGGTGGCACATAGGCACTGTGTAGGCAGAGAGATGCGGCTGCTCTGCATGGGGAAAAGACCTTGTGGACCAAAACAAAGAACACTGGTACTGGGACTTGGTCTGGTTTAACACAGGTGTTAAGGGGAACCTGGAGTTCTCTGTTTAGGTGGTGCCAGATCAGCATCTGGCAGAGGCCGTTGACTCCTGCATGGTTTGCATATGTTGAAGTTTCCTGACTGAACCTGACCAATGAAGAATAAATCATACCTGCCTTTTGGAGCCTTGTCTCAGCTGAATGTTGTTTTTGTATTGACAGAGTATTCTGGCTGTGCTGAGACTACAAAATGCCTTGTCCTTCGAAGGAAAACAACATGTATAAAAATTAGCTATCAGTTTTTGAGGATTAAAAGAAAGAACATGAACATTAAAATTGCATAAGCTATGTCTTCAACAGGAGGACAACCAGAAGACTTCAGTGTACAGGATAACCACATACCCCTACTTTACCCTCTCCCCATCAATGCTGTGTGAGACAAGCTTATACAGGTTCCCAAGTCTTGGTTCACTGCACTTCGTATCGATAAGTGATTGATTTTGGCTTACCACTCTAGTTCAGCCACAGAATCTGTTGTGTTTTGGGAGGAAAAGGTCTTTGCTCTGTTTGCAGTGGAGTCTGTATGACTGGAGATGGGGCTTACCCAGGAGCGGGCAGGTTTTGCTGCATGTATTTGTTGTTTGGCAGATGTCAAAGTGATTTGGAGATAGTAATAGGTTTTTGGAGAATCACACTTTGGATGAACTGTTGTTTTGGCCTTTTTAAGGAGAAGCCATCTTTCTGAGTTGAGTTTCACACTGATTAGCTGTCTTCTTGGCATCAGTCCCCTGGGGCCTGACACAGTGTTAGGGGCCACTTTGCAGGGGGTGTAGAGAAGGAGTGATGGAGATTTCTTCTCCTTCCACCGGTGGCTCTTTCCTGTCTCCTCTTTGCCTATGACTGTCACAGTGGTGGCACCAGAGTTACTGCAACTTATACTCTGTCATATATTCTCCTTCAATTTTCTTGATTATAGGTAGTTAAACATAATTACTGTGGATTTTATAGCACTCTGGGACAAGATAAAGGAGAATGAAAACCAGTGAGACAAGTGGCTCTTCCTCACTGTTCAGGGAAGACTTTAAGGTATTTTTTAAAGGATAATTTATGAAAACTCTGATCAGATTATGTAGCTGTTCCTTGCTATCTCAACATCATCCTCCTGAGAACGCTACCAATAGGGCTCGCTAGTAAATTTCTGAAGATCTCTTAACAGTATTAGTCTTTCTGCATCTGGGGGAAAGTTTTCTGAAGTGAATAAATTTATATTTGTCCTAATGAAAAATCTATTATTAATTTCAGACTGTTTCTTCAGTTTATTGAAATTACAACATATTATTACACTCTTCTGCTAAACGTATCTGGTTACTTTCAGCTTTCACCACTTCTCTGTGGTTTCCAGCTTTAATAAACTCAACTGGAAGTCACCTGACTGAACTATCCTTTGCTTACTATATTGAAAATTTTGCTACCTAAGATTTACAATGGAAATTTATATTATTGAGAAAATAAAAACAGAAGAGAAAAGAAATCGCGTGTCCCAACAGCAAAGTCCTGGCAGTTTACCTGAAAGAAGAGGGAAGGCACAGAGTTGTCCAGCTGCAGGACTGTGGCCTGAAAGAGAACACTGTGTCTCATTCAACACTGGCTGAGAGGAAAGAGAAACTTCTACTCACCTTATCATGGAATGAATCAGGATCCTTTGGCAAGTAACCCATATAGGAAGCACCAGCGAGAGAGAGAAAGAGAGAGAGAGAAATCTCTGCTGTTCTGTGATCTTAAAGCTCTTAATTAAGATGTTTCTGGTGTGTTCTCTAAAAAATGTTTATAATTTATAAGAAGAAAATTCGATTAATTTATTTGTGATTACCAGCCTCGTCAAATAACTTGCTCTGCACTTGTCTCTGAATACCACCATGTCATTTAGAAACTTAACTTATTGTTTTATTTATTTCAGTGGGAAGCACCACTAATAATTAAAAAAAAATGTTCCATCTCTGACAGAAGTCTTTTAGTGGGAGTTTAAGGGAATTATTCAAAAACCAAATGATGGATTTATTCCAGTGGG
Organism: Neopelma chrysocephalum; assembly: GCF_003984885.1. Lineage (NCBI taxonomy): Eukaryota > Metazoa > Chordata > Aves > Passeriformes > Pipridae > Neopelma > Neopelma chrysocephalum. The sequence goes on along the minus strand of NW_020897702.1, from coordinate 8,920,386 downwards.
AAAGTGAGAGATTGAATTATTCATTATTAATTCCATGATGCCATAATACTGCACAGCACTTTATGCAAAAAAATGAAACCATCAGTTACAAAGAACTAACGCCTCTGAAGAGGTGACATACACATGCAGATGAGCAGAAAGGCACCATGGTGAGCCTCAGGTCTTGTACATATCACCTTTTTCCTTTTCTTTTTTCTTCTCTCTCTTTCTCTCTCTGGCCCTCCCTGGTTTTCAGTCTACACCATTTTGGAATGGACAATTTAGATTAATAACTGATCTAGAAGAAAAGGCTTTGCAAGAGACATGAAGGGATGGAGGAACGCAGATGTAACAGTGAAGCTGAGATGCAGGACATGCTGGTAGCAGTAGAGGATAAGATTAGGAAGACCTGGGAAGGAGGGAAGGCAACACAAATTGTACAGGCAGAAACAGTGCGAGGACTGGACAGGCAGGTCATCACCAATATTTTTGCTATCTTTGTTGCATAAGTAGGCTCTGTGTGGGACACAGAGCAAAGGATGAGAGGGAAGTCAGAGGCACTAAACAAGCAAGGTACATGTTACCACCTCACAGACAAGAATAATCCAGATCCTTTCTCATATTTATGCCCTTTTTCATGGACCCGTATTCAATATCTGTCAAGTAACACATTCCTGTGAAGGAAAGACAAGCAAATCCCCACTGGGATACCTCCAGTTTGCTTCTAGTGGAGAAAAGCAAAGTAATGGTCCCAGTCCTTCTTCATCAAGGGGAGCTCTGACAGAGGGGAGGGAAAGGGTAACCAGGCTGTACAGCAAATATTATTTCAACATTAAAGTGAAATTATTTTCCTGTTTGTATTCTGGTTCCAAACAGGATAACTTAATAGTCTTTTTGTATCAACCTGTCTTACTGAATTTATTTGTTTTGTGACCTTCGGCATAAATACAACTCAATACTGCACATCGATGTTAAAACATTTCCACAGTGAAGGAGAATAGTGAGTTTACGATGAAGTGATGCTAAGTGATGAAAAACAAGGTCACAGTGGCTGTTTTATTCTGTTCTCTAGAGGTTCTTGTATTTCACTGGCCTGCTAGAGCACCTGGAAATAAAGCAGCAGCACATGGTGAGGCCTCATTAATCTCTGGTGTATGAAGTTCGCTCTGTTTCTCAATCAGTTTGCAGTGTAGAAATTATGGATTTGGGGAATGGGAGAGAAACTTATTTGTCTTATTATATGTCCTGCTGAATGCTAGAAAAGGCAAAGACAAGGGAGTGTGCTCTGCCACAGTTTGCAAAGTGATATTGTGAATAATGGCCCCTGCTTCTCATGGGAGTTCATACACAGCCTCAGGTCTGCCTGACCAATGCTCCATCTCCTGCCCAGAGATTCATTATTTTGGCTGAGGGCCACACAAGAGACTCTGTTCTGGAAGGACCTTTGGGGATCAGCACAGCCCTAAGCAGATGTTTGGGCACTATGGCAACGGCCGGGCACCTTTATTGACTTGTCTATGGTGACATGCATATGATGAAAGGTATTTGAGCAGCTCAGCAATATGGCATGGCCTGAGGAGGCAGATATGTGTTCTTCCAACTTACACAATAAGGGATGAAAACAGGATAAACTCTGACAGGTACTCTTTGGGGTTTGTTTTTGTTTTGGTTGGGTTTTTTTTGTTTTCCTTTTTGTATATGTGGGTCTTTTTCATTTGTTTGTTTTGGGTTTTTTTGCTGTTTTTTTGTTTGGTTTGGGTTTGGGTTTTTTGTGGGGGGAGGAGGGGTTGGGGTTTTTTGGGGGGGGGTGGACAGAGGGGCTTTTTATGTTATTGATTGTTGTTGTGATTCCCCCTGCCCCTCAAATACAAGGCCAGTCCCACCTGTTCTGTTTGGTTATTTGTGGCATTATCTCCTTGGTAAAACAAGAAATGATACCCATGTCAGAGCCTGCCAGGAATGCAAAGAAATATTCTATCTGCAGTTTCCATCAGTCAGCCATCCTTGTTCATGATGAAATATGATATGCAAAGTCATATTCCAGAAATGCAGAGGACACTGAAAAAAAATAAGTTCTGAGCCTGCATCTAGATAGTATCTCTGTGTAAAGCGGAGCATCAGGGAAAAGGCAGAGCTTGCAGCAGGGACATGGTCTTTCCAAAACAGCTCAACTATCACACTGGATACCTTGTAGTGTTAAGCCAAGTTTAAGAGTTCTCCAATAACAAATCTGCTTTGTATATAGACAGACTTCTGAAAAACTTGCCTTCAATCCTGTATGCTGCAGATACCCTCTTTCATTGATGGGGTCTGTGTCTGTCCATCATCTGTCTCCCCTCACTCCCCCACCCCCAATTTGCATGGCAAACCTGCTGCAGTTAGTGCAGGATTCTGTGGAGAGAAACTTGTAGAAATAAGAGAATAAGATTTAGTAGGCAACTCTCTCTTATTAAATTTTATGATTTTTGTTTTAGCACAGGAGTTGAAGAGAACTTTGTGGGTTTTTTCCATTGCCAAGGCTGTAATTTGAATTTCTGAGCTACTTGCAGGTCAATAAACTGAGTGTTACTGCAGGCCTCTGCAGAGCAACCTGGGATGCACAGACCTGCAGAGGCAACAGTGCAGGGGCACTGAGAGCCTGGTGGCAGAGAGACTTGTATGCATCAACTTGCTACCATTCCTTGAGAAGATGCAATTATGCAGGGACAAACTACCCTCCAAGAAAACAATCAGCCCCGGGAGTTTTTAAGCTGATCTTGTTTGAAAAATTGGCTATGCACATGCATATGCTCACTGAAACCAAAAGGATTTCTACATAATTTCTGTCACTACAGGCCAGGGCTTATGGACAGAAAGCAGTGCCTAAAAATATACCCAGATCATATTAATTCCAGATCTTTTATTTTGAGGATTTTAAACTGTTTCTCATGTGCCTCCAGTAACAAGTTTTGGAAATTGTCAAGAGATTTTAGGTGCTATCTGCTCCTCTGGGCTGAGGAAGTCACAAAAAATAAGAAGTGATGTTGGCCAGGGAGAAACTGCTGTTCTGAAAAAAGATTTACTGATGTTATGGGTTTGACCCAATCTCCATACACCTATCTCTGGACTCTGTGCTAGCCATTGTCCTCTTTGTTATCATTGCTTGGTGATGACCCCTATTAACCTTCTCAAAACAAAAGTGCCAATACACTGGAGGACATCATCAGGCTGGAAAAGCTCTGGTTATGACATTGATGAAGGACAGTCATGTCTGCGCAAATAAAAGTTTGGATTGGCTGTGCTTCCCATGAGGAAATGAAGAAATGATCATAGCTGCCCAATAAGATGACCTCTTCTCTTGGGGTAAGGGTTGGCTAAGGACACTTCTCACAGGTTGCTACAGTGGCATGAAAATTCATGATCTTATGGGAAAAGCAAATAGAGTCACCCTGCTCATATGTAGTTGAAATAAAAATACCAATGAGAAGGCAAACCAGAAAAGATGAGGCTGTAAATGCTGGCACTAGAATTAAGGTAAGTGATCTTGGCTTTGATGTTATAAGATATGACTGGGAATGGGAGAAAAAAAGATATTCCTACTTGTAACCCACACAAGGTACAGGGCTGGTGTATCAGAGCACAAAATGCTATCTGAGTTGTTTTGGATGCCCAGTCCCAAGGAAGTCGACTCTGCTTGACACGTGTTTGTCAGGAACATGCCTTGAGCAAAAAGGAAGCATACAGAGTCATGCCAAAAGCCCCTCATATCCCGGGGGGGAAAACTGGGAGGATGAGTGTCTCTGCTGTAGGGTCTCACTGGAGCATCTTGCAGACCACCAAGGCTGTCTGTCCCGGAACAACTTTGACAGAGTCCTGGCTGCATGAAAATCCTACAATTCCATGGCTGAAGAGAGAGCCTGTGATCAGTAATGTTAAATGCTGACAAGAGAGCTGCAGAAATGAAAGGGAAACCTAACTCTTCTGCTTTTAATACATTTTTTAGGAATCTTGAGATGTGCTGTTTCAGCCTGTGATGATTACAGAAAGCCTTGCTGAATTATTCCATGGAACTGAATTAGATGAAGTAGAGTTTGCAGTGATGTTACAGCTTATTCCTTCACTGATGTGTCAACACTACATGACTGTTTTTAAAGGGCTCAGAGGAATTCCTGGTATGCAAATGCAAGTACTACAGTGAGAGTGCTGTTTTTTGCATGTCATGGCTACTGGGAGAGGCACAGACAGCAGCACCATTCACCTTCCATGTGCCCGCAGAGTAGCTCTGGGTCTTGGAGCATTGATCTTGCATGGCTTCTTTGCAGTAAAAGCATATTCTTCCCTAAGGAACCAATTTGCTTGCTGGGATGGAAATCACTGTTCAAGGAAGTTTATATTCAATGGAGGACTACCTCATTTAATAGTCTTCTGTCATTAGGCTTGTGACATTATTGTAGAGACCTTCAGTGCAATAGATGAAAATACAACTGAGGAGATGTAAGAATTAAGACTTCTAATGACATTTTTCAGGAGTAAACAGAATTAAATTTTCCTGTGGAAATTATTAACTCCAAAGACAATATCTAAGTGGTTGCCTAGGGGTATATACAGCTGTTTTGTCAATCAAGGGCAGAAGGGTTATTATACCTACCTATTTAGTTAAAAGTGTTCTTGTTCTTGCCTTCTGATGTGGAGTATATATTGAAATTTTATCAGTCCTTGACCAAACTTTGTCGCTATGTTGTGCATCATTAGTGCCAGATCAGCTTTCCGTCACAGTGAAAACTCTCCTATGGCCCTGAGGCCCTCTTGAGGCTATGGGATCATGGTAGTAATACCAATGGAGTCATTGTCTGTGTCCTGGAGGGAATGTGGCATGTTCCTTGCCTGCTACCTTATGAGACTGCTTTTCCTTCATAGCAGCTAGGGAAAGATCATATCAGATGAAGCCAACCTTTTTTTTAATTAGCTAATTCATTATTTGAAGGAGATGTATCTCTGCACTTAGTCCAGTGTAGATGTATAGGAGAACTGGCTTGTTAGCATTACGAAAGTGGAGGTTCTTTTGTCTCCCATTCCTCCCACACCTTTGAACATGCATTTACAAAAATGTTGCTATTTTTTCTTTGTCATTTCATATCTGTTCTTTATTCTATAGTGCTCTGCTTATGATCTGCTTTTGGGTGTGGACGTGGTCACAGGCCTGATATGTTCTGTGTCTAGAGCATCCAAGACCCTGCATTGTTTCCCTAACATGAATATATCACAATTGAGTTAATCCCCTGGGATTTGATAAGCACACCAATCAGCAATTTTGTGCAAATTGACACCATACTGATCTATTGTTTTCAGATGTATTCTGGTAGAAAGTTACCTTCCTTAGAGCAAAAGGGAAGAGAAAGAAAGGGGAACCTCTCATTAGTGGAGCTCTGCAGGGCTCCATCTTAGGCCCTGTGCTCTTCAACATCTTCATAAATGACTTGGACGCAGGACTGGAAGGGACATTAAGTATGCAGATGACACAAAACTGGGAGGAGCTGTTGACTCCCTTGAAGGCAGGGAGGCCCTGCAGAGAGGCCTTGACAAATTAGAGGACTGGGCAATCACCAACCATATGAAGTTCAACAAGGGAAAGTGCCGGATTCTGCACCCGGGATGGGCAACCCTGGATGTTCACACAGACTGGGGAATGAGATGCTGGAAAGCACTGGCATGGAAAAGGACCTGGGGGTCCTGGTCAATGGCAAGTTGAATATGAGTGAGCAGTGCCCTGGCAGCCAGGAGGGCCAACCGTGTCCAGGGGGTATCAGGCAAAGCATCGCCAGCCGGTTGAGGGAGGGCATTGTCCAGCTCTGCTCTGCACTGGTGCAGCCTCACCTTGAATATTGTGTGCAGTTTTGGGTGTCACTATATAAGAAAGATATTAAGCTACTGAAAAGTGTCCAAAGGAGGGCAACGAAGATGGTGAAGCCATATGAAGAGTGGCTGAGGTAATTTTATCTGTTCAGCCTGGAGAAGAGGAGACTGAGGAGAGACCTCATCATGGTCTACAACTTCCTCACAAGGGGAAATGGAGGGACAGGCTCTGATCTCTTCTCTGTGGTGACCAGTGACAGAACCTGAGGGAATAACATGAAGTTGTGTCAGGAGAGATTTAGGTTAGATATTAGGAAAAGGTTCGTCACCCAGAGGGTTGTTGGGCACTGGAACAGGCTCCCTAGGGAAGTGGTCACAGCACGAAGCCTGACAGAGTTAAAGAAGCATTTGGAAAATACTCTTGGGCACATGGTGTGACTCTTGGAGATGGTCCTGTGCAGGTCTGGGAGTTGGACTTGATGGTCCCTTCCAACTCAGCATATTCTGTGATTCTGTGATTCTGTGATTTCTAGAGGACTGCTGTCTTCTCAGCTCTGCAAGCACTGACCTCATAAATCCCCTCAACCTACACACCTCCCTCCAATGCAACTCTCCCACCATGAGAAGAATGAGATGAATGAGTCCTCATTTTCTAACAAGTGTATTCAGACAGCTCTGCATCCTTTCCTCTCCTACGTGAAACCTACCATGGTGCTCAGGGCTGCCTGCGTCTACTTTTTCCAGAGTCTGGAGAGGGAAGAAGGTAGAGCATCACTTGGGAAAAGACCTGGCAGAGTCCCGTGGAAACTTTGTTTCTTATCCATTACAGGCAGAAGCTGGTAAGTTGCAGAGATGTTGTCTGGCGGCTGCAGAGCGCATAAAAGAAGCAATGTGATTTCCCTGTTGCAGTACCTGCCTGCTCTCCCTGCACTCCTGATTCTCTGTCTCTTCCTGGACCATGTCTGTCCTGTAGCTGAACTGGGCAGTGAGGCCTAATGCCCTTCCCTCCCATGGGGTGCAATAGTGCCTAGGGCAGTGCACCTCTGGCAAGCTTCTGGTTGTCCTCAACCCTTACTGATTCCTGTTGTAGAGAAGAAAAACACCTAAAAGCTCAAAGGTATAAAATAAAAGATATTTCCCTCCTTTAAATATAGAGCGATCAACCTACTTATAAAGGTGAAAAACACTGGGTCATTACATCTACATAAAAGGGCACTGTGTGTGAGGGAGAAGTTGGCAGTGGCAGCTGCCACCCAGCAGTGAGACCGGCAGGCAGGTCTTTCTCAGCTCTAAATAGTCTGGGCACAGGTGGTTGGGTCTGTTGCTGGCTCGCTGAAACTGTCTAATCTCTACATGAATGTCAGAGCCTTGCTGCTTTTCAAGTGACTGATGGTTCCCTAATGTGAGGTCTGAGAGTGACCCTATGCAAGAGCCTGAAGATACAAATAAAGAAGGAGCACAGGGAGCCCTGTCAGCTCACCTGGGACAACAAGCGTAGGCAGCTGACAGCTGGAGCTGATGTATGGTGCAGTTGCTCACCTCACACATTTAGGGAATTATTAAGTAAATGACTGTGGCCGTTGGTGAAATCAGCAGATTTTGCATGGTGCTTTAGCACTTGGAAGCTCACAGGCTTTGTGGTGGTAAGTGAGAAGGGAGTGGGCAGGGGTTGTGTTATCAGCATCAACAGAATGGATCCCCCTGGGGACCATATGGCTGTATATAGGGAGCACCCCAGGTGAGTAATAAGGGGAATCATGGGTCTTCAGGTACAAGCATAAAATGAGAGGGTATATGATATTTGGGCTTTTCTCCTTCCTCCACATTTACAACCAGTAACCTCTGTGTGATGGCGTGTTTCCACTGTAAAATGAAGAAGCCTTCTGGTGCTAATTGAGCTGAATGCACCAGAAAATAAAAGGACAAAATGATGCTAGAGCAATGCTTGGCCCAAAGGATGAGAGCCTGGCTCTTTGCTTTACAGAGCGGGAGGATCCAAGCACGGGTCTGCATGGCTTTGTGTGGGTGTTCAGGCATGGTAGAGGGATTCCTGCATTGAGATCATTACCAGCAGGTAGCAGTCTTTCTATCTCTTAATTTCTCAATCAGTAAATGCAAAATCGTTTTTGTTTTAACACAAAACTTAGTTGGGAATTTAGAGGTTTTTTCCTACAGGTGTGGAAGAGCTATTCTTTGTACCTTATTACAGGGAAATGTGTGCATCTTATAGGCAGTTTGTTGTGTTGCAAGTGCAAATATTTATCGTAAAGGCAGGCGACAAATCAGCTTTTAATCAGTTATGAGATCAACTCCGACTTGATGTGATGTTGAGGTGTTCTGGTATCTTGAGCTGATTCCTGATTCTTAAAGTTCTCTTCCCTACTTGATCATCAAAGATAGCAGAGTGCATAATTCATGGCCTTTCATATTCATGTTTGTATTTTTGGTTTATGGTAGGCGAAATCTTTTGCCATTTTAATGGAATATATGCCCACCCACTACTCTGTATTGAATAAGGATTAACCTGATAAATACATGTGGTTATCATGACTCATCTTCTGGAAGGAAGCTTTTTCTGAGACAGTCTCCCTGCTGGCAATTCTACAAGGTTTTTGGCTTCAGACTCTTTGGACATTGGATATCTCTTCCTCTTGGTACAATTCTTCTTCCTTTACTACTCATGTTGTTGTGTCTATAGGCTAAAAAGTAGGAGTACCTTTTGAAACTGAACACTCTGCAAGGTTGCTTTTAAAGGCTTTCCTCTGCTCTGGGGTGACTAGTAGGTATTTTTTTTTAAATTGTTTCTTTTTTCTTCTTTTTTTTTTTAATCATTCAGTAGTAAATAGTGTCATAATCCTATCTAGTTTGGCTCTGATAGTCTGTATCTCATGATAGTGCTGGATGTGACCTGTCAATATGCACTTGCAACACTGGAAGCCAAATGGATCCTGGGCTGCATCAAAAGCAGTGTGGTCAGCGGGTTGAGGGAGGTGATTCTGTCCCTCTACTCTGCTCTGGTGAGACCCCACCTGGAGTGCTACATCCAGTTCTGGGGTCCTCAGCACAGGAAAAATGTGGACCTTCCAGAGTGGGTTTAGAGGAGGGCTACAAGCAAGATCAGAGAACTGGAGCACTTTTCCTATGAAGACAGGCTGAGAGAGTTGGGATTGTTCAGTCTGGAGAAGAGAAGGCTTTGGGGACATGCCATAGCAGCCTTCCAGTACCTAAAGGGGGCTTATAAGAAAGATGGGGACAGACTTTTTAGCAGGACCTGTTGTGGTAAGACAAAGGGTTTTAAACTAAAGGAGGGTAGATTCAGACTAGATATAAGGAGGAAATCTTTTACAATGATGGTGGTGAAACACTGGAACAGGTTTCCCAAAGAGGCGGTACATGTCCCACCGCTGGAATAATTCAAGGTCTGGTTGGATGGGGTTCTGGGAAACCTGATCTAGTGGAAGGTGTCCCTGCTTGTTGCAGGGGAGTTTGACTCGAGGATCTCTAAAGGTCCCTTCCAACTCAAAACAGTCTATGATTGTATGATATGCCCATGACGTACAAACTCACTGAATATGTACTGGAATCTGTAGTCAAAATGTATGTAGGGGTAGTGTATCCTTTAGGGAGCTTTGAGAGATGGTCTTTTTCCATAGTTCATTTTTATTTTCTTTGTCTTTTCTGCTCTTTATTCACACATTTAGAATAACACTAATTCTGATCCTGATGCTTCTGGAAGAACTGGGGGTTTGTTACAAGAAAAAAGCTGCTTGCTCTGCTTTCATACTCCACCGGTGCAGAGCGAGCAGGGCAGTAAATGACTGATTGCTGATGCTTCTTGTGTTAAAGAAAATAGAAGAAATAGTGACAAATGCCAGCACTTCCCTTGTGCTAGGCATTTCTCAATAATGCTTACTTGTGCATTAATATGCTCATATGCTGAGATGTGGGAGAGCCCTGATCAAGGTGTGATCAGTCTTTGCATGGATGCTCATCTGGTAGGTGGAGTCTTCTGTCTGTGCTGGCTATTAAGCCCGCTTGCTGTTACAGCTTTGTGTTGGCCTTTATATACTTAGATTTCAAGGGAAGACACTCCTGATCTTCCAGTCCACATCAACTTCATCTAGAATTAGTTTTGCAGATACAGCACAGTCCATGAGATCATATAGTATAGCAACTAAAATATTATTCGTCAAGGTGGTTTTAACTTTGTAGCTTCATTTGGAAAAGAGAAGGTTTCAGGGTGACCTAATTGTGCCTTCCAGTACCTGAAAGGAGCCTACAAGGAAGATGGAGAGTGACTATTTACAAGAGCATGTAGTGACAGAAGAAGAGGGAATGGCTTTAAACTGAAAGAGGGTAGGTTTGGATTAAATATTAGGAAAAAATTCTTTACTGTGAGGGTGGTGAGGCACTGAAACGGGTTTGCCAGAGAAGTCATAGAGGCCCCATCCCTGCAAGTATTCAAGGCCAGATTGGATGGGGCTTTGAGCAACCTGGTCTAGTGGAAGGTGTCCCTGTCCCTGGCAGGGAGGTTGGAATTAGGTAATATTTAAGGTCCCTCCTAACCAAGGCCATTCTATGATTCTATGATTTTCAACCTGTGCGACTAATATCACAGTTGTTGTCACTGATCTGTTCAGTGATTTGGAGGTGACAGAGGGTGCTTTCTATGATTAAGACATGTCTGGTCAGTGGGGAGGCATGGCATTTTCAATATATGAGTGTGATTAGGGGCTCCCTAAGATGATATTGGCCAGCAGCTCTGTAGAAGAGGAATTTGGGGCTGTAGTCAACATTTAGGTGTTTCTGAATGGACAGTTCTTGGGAAACTGAAAGGGGTTGTACCCACTATAACCTCACGCTCAGTTGGTTCTACTGAAGATGACCACAGTTCAAAAGCCTCTTCAGTAGGCCTATGTGAAGATTTTGAAACCTGTGGATGGCAATTTTGGAATCCTTATTCTTGACTTTTTGCATCTGGTTTTGATTAGGCATTGCATACATTTGATATAGATTGCAAGTTCTGTATGAAGCATGATCCTCTGCAGTCTTGGAAGTGTCCTGTATCTTGTGCTGTGTTTGAAACAAGCTTGTTGGAGGCTTGGCAAATATTTTATTACGTCATTCACTACTGTGCTGGATAACATGAAGCTTAGCTGAATTACTTGGTAAAAAATGACAGTAATAATCAACTATCATCACACAGAACTTTCCTGTGTTCAAACAGATCAGTTGCCAATTTCTGCCAGACTCCATGAGGAGTACCACAAATTATCAGCAGCTCTTTGCAGTTCTCTCTCTGGCATTTTGAACAAATGCATCAATTTCTAAACACATATTCTGTTTTCTGAATTCATGTAGTGCCACACAAGTATGTGTCTTCCCGGTTTTTTTGGGTTTTTGTTTGGTTTGGGGTTTTTATGTGTGGTTTTTTTGCGTGTGTGTTTTTTTGCGTGTGTGTGTTTTTTCCCCCCATAGAAATCCCCTTATGATCTTTCCTGTCTATTGTTTTCTTCAAAATTAGAATTTTCTCAAGTTAATTAATCAATTTTAGCTAGTCTCATTATCCTCAGGGAACTGTTTTTCCATCCCTAAATTAATAAATATTGCAGGGATCTTGTTGTTCTTGTGAAGACTGGCCTGATGACACCTATTTTCTTAGGAGTTTCATTTGTATCATATTTTCCTCTTTTTCTCATGGCTTTTGCTGTTATAATACCATGTGTCCCTGTTCCTAAGTCTCCCTTCTCTTTAGCATTATATGAGAAAAAATCTGTTCCAAGACACGATTTTTTTTCCTTTTTAATGGTGTTTTGGAACTATGAGGTCATGCAGTGAATTTTTTACTGGTAAAGGAGCCAGACTTCCCCAAAGAATATTCCCAAGAGATTTGATACCTGTTGCAATCATTATAACTGTGGTGTTGTGCACATGTTGATCAAACTTCTGGCTTCCATGGTCAAAGGAAAATAATTCCGCTTTGATTCAAGTATGATATGCTCTGTTTTGTTTGGATTTGTCCCCACTGGAGAAATTTGGCTTCAGAAGCTCTTTGTGAAGCTGGTCACCAAAGTGCTGTTTTTGCGGTAAAGTAGATTTGCTGTGAGTGTATTTGACACTGTTATCCCAGTAGTGTCCTTTTTCAGTTCTTTTATGGTGTTGGTATTTTTGCCACTTTCACATGAGTTGGATGTGGCCTGATTCCCTAACTTCCCAAAAGATGGACAAGACTACTTTTCTACGTATTGCACTGCTATCTGCTGTAGTCTACTCCTAGCTCATGCTGTCTGCAGTTTGGGAGGAGTGTTTCTATGCTTTATTGTGCTACTTTTGGGTGCTGCTAGCTGCTAGAACATCACCAGGTGACCTCACTAGCTTGTCAGTATTTCTGGACTTCTTGTAACTTGACCTTATGGAATATCTCATGTGGAGGATACAGCAAAGAGCATTCACCATTAGTTCTGTCTTCCTAACAGATAGGTGGAAGAGGCTAACATTTTCTGTCCAGCCTGTCAGATCTGATATTTCAGGGGTATTTCTGCACAGTTGCCTATAGTGCATGACCACCTTTTCCTTTTTCTCTGGTGTGGCCAGAGAGACCTGATCTCCTAAGAGATGGATGTCCTTCGGTTGCATGTACTGTATATGCTACACTTTCGGAACCTTCAAGGCATTCTACTCTACTGCTAGGCACAATGCTGCTTTTCATGGCACATCCTGTACCTGCTGCAAAATGTCCTGCATTCCTGCACTGCTTGCTTCTCACTCAGTGCTGCAGGCAGCTCCCAACCAGCTGTCTTTTTTATGGGTTCTATTCCTCAAGAATTTTTCTACTATTATATTTTATCAATATTTTCACTTATATTCTTCTGAATTTTCTGTCTTTAACATCTATCCTGCATGAAGTTGTTCCTTCCTGTGGAGCCTCCAGGCTCAAGAATGAGGCATCCCAATGAGCAAGAAATCAGGCAAAGGGGCAAGAGACCTGCATGGGTGAACAAGGAACTCCTGTCACTACTCAAACATAAGCAGGATGTGGAAGCAGGGTTGGGCCACTTAGAATGAATATAGAGAGGTTCTCAGAGTAAGGAGAAATGAGACATGGCCAAGGCCCATCTGGAATTAAATCTGGCCAAGGATGTCAAGGACAACAAGAAGGGTTTCTTCAAATATGTCAATAACAAAACGAAAACAAAGTATAATGTGATCCCATTACTAAATGGAAAGGTGAACTTGGTAACAGAAGAAGTAGAGAAGGCAAAGTTACTGGATACTGTCTTTGAATCACTCTTCACCGACAAGACCAGACCTCGGGAATCTCTGACCCGGGAGAGCCAGGTAATTGAATATTGGAAGGAAGATTTTCCCTTGGTCAAGGAGAGCTGGGGTAGAGAACATCTAGGCAAACTTGACATCCACAAGTCCATGGGCCCTGACAGAGATAATGGACACCACAGCTGTGCCGCTTACAATCATCTTGAGCAGGGAGATTGGACCAGATGACCACTGTGGTCCCTTCCAAACTTACCCATTCTGAGAATCTCTGTGTATTAAGAAAAAATCTGAAAAACATGATCACCACAAATTACTTGATATCTAGTATTTGTGTGTGTCAGCTGCTGGATGGTAGCAGCCCAAAAGTACATTCCCATCTCATGACATGTCAAGGTAAATGCTAGACCCCATGTTTCCCTTTAGTGGCAGCAACCAATCTCCCATACCTCCCATTTGCTGAGAATGGGACTATCTGCAGTGTTTCTGGTGCTGGGGCAATGCTGGTGTGAGTGTCAGCAAAGGTGGCCAGATAATTTCAAGCTTATTTGTTTTGGTTATTTGTTTGGTTTGGTTTTGTTTGTTTTTGTAATTTTTTCCCCCAAATGTGGCCTTTCCAAAGACTTTCAAGAGAGGTCTTTCCTCAGTTCATGAGGATCTCTGAGCACCCTTCTTCTCTTGCTTTTTCTTAGTTAGTTTCCTATGCTCGCTTCAGTCTCCACCTCTAATTTTGTCTCCTGTGGCACCCTCCTTCCACTGCCCTGGGCTGCCCTGACAGGCAGGGTGTCTTCTTAGCTCCCTGCCTCGGGAAAGCTGCATACTGCTGCCTGAGCATGCCACCACAGGAGCAACTTTAACTGCTCCTTATTTCAACCTGTCTTGCATATTTAGTTGCTTTTACCAGCACCAAAATTAATGGAGGGTCTCTGGTGGCCAGTCCCTGTTGAGCAGAGACAACCGTCAGCCAACCCTTTGCCTCCGCCCCTTGGTGACCTGGTAACTGCTGAGAGTGTTTAATGCTCATGGGCTGCCTAACTGACAAAGGACTGTGTGGCATTCCTTCTGAAATAATTAACAGGGCCATATATTTTTTTCTGCTTTCATTCTTTGACTACTCATAAAATCAGAAATGTTTCCTGTAAGGCAAAAGGTTTTTATGGAGGGGGAACAGAGCTGCTGTTTTCAGCGTGAACAGACTATGAGGTTTCTAAATGCTCTGAAAGTATGTCTGTCTTCAGGTTTCATAGAAGTACGCAAAAGTTACTAGAGGGATAGGTGCAATCACGCAAGAGTTTGTAATGGAAAGCGAGAACTTTCTTCACTTGGAAAAACTGAAAAATGCCTTTTCAAATGGATTAGATATTTCTTTTCCTTCCTTCAACATTTTGGAGAAGGTTGCAGGGAAAAGCTGTGATGAAGCTCTCTCTCTCTGCAGTATGCAGAGAGATAACATGTTTGCAGACATGTACAAGGCCTCCTTGGGCCAGATAATGTGGGGGAGGAGAAACAAAGAGGATAAAGGGGGCCCTGAGGGGACGGGAACTCCCCTTTTGCCCCTGAAGGTCCGATGTAAACTGCATCGTAAAAAAGTAGTCATTGCATCTGAAATAAACCTTTTTTTTTTAATTCTTCCACTGCCTTGGCATTCTTGGGAAGAATACCTGAGTATGTTTACCTTACAGTTGCCCTTCATGCTTTCCCCCAGCCCAAAAAAAAAAAGACTACCAGGACTATTACCTTTTAATTTTAATTTAGAAGTCTTGATTAACTTCCTGGTTATTGATAACTGTTTGGAAGGAAAACGTGTTTTCAGTTGTTATGCTCAAAACTGGTTTTAAGTTTAAGACTTTTCAATTTTTCAAACAAAGCCCAAAGATGCCATGGAAAATTGGAGGAAAAAATACATCTATCAACTACTTCACGAAAGATGACTTCCCCATGTTGACCGCAGAGCTACAAATAACTGTAAGGTTAGAAAGCCCTACTGTAATGCTTTAAGCCTCACATGCAAACTATGTAGAACAAAGCTATGCCATATTCTTCTCAACTTCTAAAAATATGTAGCTATTAATAACTCTCCCTGCATTTGGCCCCACTCCCAAAGAGCATATATGATGTTTATCATTTTATCCAAAGTCTAGTCATGTTATTGCCCAAGACTAGGTTCTAAGTTATAAATAATTAAGATTTTTAAAGGTTTTGAATTGTCTTGAAATTTGATAAATAATCTAACCATCACTTTGTTAAAAATGCTTTATTTGTTTTTGTTCTAGGTCTGTTCATGTCCTACATACTGTTATCTAAATCAATTGAAGAGGTTCCCAAAGGAAGTAAAAAAATCGCAGCTGTGATTCCATTAGCAAGAATATATCCATCGCAGACAACATTTGCAGTTCTGTAGATAGAGTTTTTAGGCTCTGATTTATTTGTAAGACCTTAGGAAGTAACTCAGTCATCATTTGTATCTCGGTTAAGATCTCTGGCTAGCGCAGCATTTAGCTTAAGTACTACATCTTACGTTGACATAACTAGGCTAGCATTTCAGACATAGGAGCAGCTACTTGCCCTAGTTTTGCGCTTAAAGTACACCATAAGCACAAGAATGATTCTTAAGTGGGTTTTACAGCCCCTATTGAAAGTTTGATTTGATCTAGGTTGGTAGTTTGGAAGTACTTGTGATATCTACCCAGGTTATTCCTGCTTCAAGGTACATACACCTTGTACTTAATGAATAGAAAATTAATGGGCGACGCCAAGCATTCCTCTTGGTATAAGAGGAAGACGGAGGGCTTTGCCATGTTGCATGACTGCAGATAAGATGAAGGACAAAGAAGAAATAACAAAAGTTAAAAAAAGAGCAGTAAAATGAATAAAGAACGTAATACTTCAGAGGCTTTCCAACTACAGAGACTTTTAAAAGGTAATGAAAACTTACAAACAGAAAGGTTATATGTTGGGCAAATGTAAAATATTCATACCATCTTCAGAAAGAACTGGATGACCTTGAGAACTGCAGTAACCGAAAGGGACTGAAATTTAATGGTACAAAATGAAAGGTCAGGTACTCACTAACTAATAACAAAACCTTTATTACAAATTGGGATCTTATAATCTGTAAATGACAGAGGAGGAAAAGCTTCTGCAGGCACTAGTAGATCAGAGTGGCTGTAAGTATCCCAAATTATGTGTCTATGAAAAGACTGTTCAACTAGGCTAGCTGTCTGCAGTGTTGGTAGGAAAATATCAATGCCATTACGTAAGGAATGCTAGAAATACTGATCCCAGCACTAGCGTCCCAGGCTGCATCAGGCAAAGTGTTGCCAGTAGGTCAGGGAAAGTGATCTTTCCCTCCTGCTCAGCCGTGGCAAACACCTGGAGTGCTGTGTCCAGTTCTAGGCTCCCCAGTACAAAAGAGACATATTGGACATGCAGGGACTGTTCAACCTGAGAATGAGAAGGCTCAGGGGGATTTATTAAATGTGTATTATACATGATCAGGGGAGTAAAGAAGATTGACCCAGGCTTTTCTCAGTGGTCTCCTAGTGATGGGACAAGAGGCAATGGGCACAAACTGAAACACTAGATTTCATTTAAATGTGAAAAGAAACTTTTTTTACTGTGATGGTAATTAGGCCTTGAAACAGATTGCCCAGAGAGGTTATGGAGTCTTCGTCCTTTGAGATATTCAAAATCAACCTAGACATCACTTTGAGCAACCTAGTCTAAGTGACCTTGCTTTGAGCAGGGAATTGGACTAGATGATCTCCAGAAGGGCATGCCCACCTCAGTTATCTCTGTTTGTGCGATTCACAGGAGATAGATTCAAAGTGCAGAGAGGGGTCACAGGGAAGAGATGGGACCTAGAGTACCAATCCCACTTGGTAGGCTGAAACCTCTATCTAAAAAACATATGTGATGTAGGGAGGAGGATGTAAGCACCACAGAGAGAGGGGAACTATTTATTGCAAAAGGCCATGGTCACACAATAACAACTGGGTTCGTGCTTGCTATAAATAACTGGAAAGTTGAATTCAAAAGGGGTCATTTAAATATCAGAGTAATCACATTTGCTAACAACCTTCCAGACAGCAGAGACAGAAAAAAAAAGTTAGCAAAATTGTTAGATTTTTTTTTAAACAGCTGCTAGAAATCATTGGAAAAGAAATGCTATGATGCAATATCTCCATGAAGATGGGGTCCTTCCATCCAAAACATTCAAATATGGTCCCACTTGGGCTACTCCAGTTTCTGTCTCCTTGAGGAACAAGTGAACTCTAATAAGTGAAGTTATTGATCTCTGCAACTCACATCTGTATGATAAATAGGATTATGAGGATGAAGAGAGAATAAGGAACTCAAACGCATAAGAACACTTTCCGTAGTTAAACTGTTTGAGCCATGATAGAGATTTAAGCAAAATCAGTCATAGATATAGTAACATTGCTGTTACAGTGGCACTCAATGGGGTCAGAGACCTGGAGACATTGCTTTGAAAATATGAAATGTTTACTTTTATCTTAAACTGAGCCTTTCTTATTGTTCTTTAGAGTCCCATTTAACACATTAGAATGCAAGAAGTATGTTATGAGGATAAGCTACAGTTTGGGGTTTTTTTCTCTATACTGTTGCCTGGCTCTAGAAAGGGTTTTCTAGATCTTCTTCTTTCACATTCTCCCAGAAAATTCAGTTTGCTTCCAAAGCTCCAAGTCAAATGGACCAAAATGCATTTGGATAACTTATCCTTTGAGGATACACCTGCAGTTCCACAATGTACAGATCGTTCAAGCTATGTCGACAATTGGACATGAGAGAAATTCTATGAAATTGATAACAATTACACTTAATTATTAATTCCAATTACTTTCTTCACAATAGATAATTACTATAATTTATATTGAAACATCTGTGGGAAAAGAAAAGGCAAAGAGAAACTCTGTAGAACAATTTTGTAAAGCTGTAAAATAAATATGTAGATAAATAGCTCCAGTCCAAGGTGCTTGAGTACTGATCAATGCCCAGGGAGTCTGCAGCATTGAGAGCTTCCTCTTCATGGTAGAGGATGTATTGTTTATAGCCCTTGCTTCACAGTTCTCAGTGACAAGTTCGAAGAGTACTGTTGCTCCTGGTTTATTTGGTCATGTGACTTTGGCTCCTGTATTTCTGCTTGTGCACTTCTCATTTTAGAACAAAAGTGTCTTACATGTCAGGGTTGTCTATTGTACAGCCTTTTGGGTACCTGCTGATGAAACATTCTTTGTCACCTGAGACAGCCTTGGCGTTACTGCAAGCCCTGTGAAGCAAAGCTGCTGGGGAGCTGCTGAGACAGGCTCACTGTCCCTGTTGGGAGCTGTTCATTCACCCTCATGAGGGCACAGCTCAGTCCCAGGCATTTTCTGTCCTGGCACTTGATGACAGGTTTCTCAGCTGAGTATGCTTGGGCCACAAGAGGCATTTCTTCCTTGGTCTTTTGATGCGTGCAGATTCATCCCTTGGTCAAATGCAGGAACAGCAACAGTGGCATTTGTCTCCTCTACAATAGTCTGGGAAGAGCCTTGCACATCTGCAAGATCTTCAACTGTATATTTCAGCAAATGTGCAAAAACTGCTAGCAGGCAGCACAAGGAGTTTGGCAGGATGTCTGACACTGAGCCTCATCTCCCTTCCAATTCATTTGCCCTGTTGGGCCTACCAGAGTGTGGTGGTGCTCCTGCCCAGGGAACACTGGATTTTCACTGCAGCCGAGCTTCAGTCTTCCCTGTTTTTGATGACTCAAGCTTCTGCCAGCAAGTTACACTATGTTCTCTGTCACACTGCAAAAAGGAAGTACATGTGCAGTGTTATAAAGCTTTTGCCAGCTTGTAGGCAAGTGCCGAGGAATGGCTGTGGATGTACAGTCACTCATATCAGCTGTGATGCTGATGTCTTCTAGTTGTATTTGCAGACCTACCCAGACATTGATGCTTTATCACAGCTTTGTTCTCTACTGTCAGAAGCACTGCATTGCAAATTTTCCAGCTTAGCTAGCATGTGTGATGTAAATCTTCACTTGTGTGGCTGCAAATTTAGTCAGTATCTCTGAAATTGCTCATTATCTCATCCCGGGAGAGGATGCAAGATGTCGGCAGGTCTGAGTATGCATCAAACCTTGGGGTGAATAGAGACTCAGAAAAATTTGGCAATGTGGATTTTGCTGCAGGTAGATAACACAGGCCTGATATCCAGCAGCTGAGTACATTTGCCATCAAGTTTAGCTTACTACATTGGATTAATTCCTGTTGCAGAATGGTTTTGCTCTATGTCCTGCTTGAGTCCCTTCAAAAGGCGGCACTGCAGGAAAAAGCAGCCACCTGAGCCAGCTGTTCTGTGAGCTGAGGACTGGGCTTATTTTCCAGAGAAAACTCCTTGGTGTATTGACTGGTCTAAGTGTGATGCTAGCAGCGCTGCAGATATGTAAAAGGGAATATCCCCCTATTTCCAGTGGAGAAATGGTAAGATTTATTGCAAGGGCTTTTTCTAAATGTGTCTGGGACAACTTGTGCAGCTCTTCCTTCAGACTTGAAAAAGTCAGCAGAAGGATTACTGTGGGTAATGAGAAGGAAGAACATCAGGAAAAACTAAAGGAGCTTCTCTTGTTTAGCTTAGCTAAATGGAGGCTGGAGGCAATACAGCTGCTGTCTATGAAAATGCTAAGGTGAATAATAGGGATTTTCCGAAAAGAGACAAAATTATATGAGAACTGAAGGTATATAAATGGGCCAGGACCAAGATCAAGCTAGAAAAGGAAAGGTGTCTCCCCATCATTACAGCAGTCAAGTCCTGCAAGAGCCTTCTTACCAATGTACAACACTTTCTTCCGAAATGGAGTTTGGTGTGGTTTGAAAAAGCTTTATACAGTATGATGCCAGTGGCAGACTTCTGTCACCAGGAATTCTATTCCTCTAGTATATCTGTTTGTTAAAATTGCTTTAAAGTGCCAGTTATTTTCGTCTCCAAGGGAAGATAGTCACCACGAGAAAACATGTCACGCACACAAAGCATGCGTCAGCAAAGTGTTGGGGGTCCATCAGCCTTTTTGTGAGTGTGTTCAGTGGCTTGCTGAGGTCTCTGCTGAGCTGGACACTTAATTGTAATACATACATATATTACAGACAAAAATAAAATTACATAGGGCAACAAAAACAAGTTAGCAAACAACTAACAGAAAATCAGTGCATTAAAATCTAGTCCTTTGTCCTCAGGGACTGGTACTGTCACAGTCTCCAGGGCTGTGTGTTATGCTTTCTCTTGGGAAGTGCAACAGCAAAGCAGCATCCTGTGAATCATGACATGCTGTGAAATATGGGTTTAAATTTCCCAGAAGAGAGATCTGTTGCAAAAGTCTTGTTTGTTCTAGGTTTTCTCTTTGTTTCTTCCATCGTCTAGAGGAACTTGGATATGGGAATATTAATATTTTATGTCTGTTCACAGACAGGTCTTTTTTCACTCAGTCCCTGCTAGCAGATGTTCTTTCTCTCTTGCCTTTTAGAGCATTGCTATTACCCTCCAGCTGTCCCTGTTTCCCTCTGGTTAGGGATCCAGTAGAAGTTATCTAAAAAAAGAAAATTTTCTTTCACATCTTGTTGCATTTTTTAAAAGAATTTGATCATCCCTCATACCTCAAGGATTCTCCACAGGTTATGTTTGGATGGACTTGTGGCTGATGGTCAACTCTTATGAAGGTGAGCTTTCCTGTTCCCACCTCCTTTAACATACTCTTATCCCCTATCATTCCCTATTTTCTCAAACTATAAAGAAGGCTTGTCTGCCACCTTTAGCTTCTTTCTGAGACTATTTTCAGAATTCCTGCTCTGGTTATTAACCTAGCAAGGCATCCTCAGTGTTTTTTTAACTGCTGACGGTACCATGGGTGAAAAGGAACTGTCTGCTTCTTTCAAGTTAATGTTGGAACAATGATGACTGGGTTTTTTTAATTTTCTTTTTTCATTTGTTTGTTTGTTTGATTAGTTGGTTTGGTTTGGTTTGTGAGCAGCTAGGACTTTAAGGTGCCAAAAACTTTCAGATATTCTGCTTTTTTATTCTAATAAATTCACTTAAAAATATTTATATTTAATATTTAAATATTTAAAAATATTTATATTTAAGAGAAAACACTTCAAAATTCGAAGGTCATAGAGCCCTGCATGGTTCTCTTTTCAAGACTTGTTCTGTAGCAGTTTTCTCCAGAGGATCCACATTTTCTAAAACAGGAACATTACCTTATGCCCGAAGCCTGCCTGAAGTCAATGAAAGGTTGTAAATTGACTACAGTGGATACTGGGTCTAGACGTCTCTCACAGTTCTCCAGCAGGTTAAGCAAGTGTAGTTAACTAGAAAGTGTTGGTCGTGTATTTTTATTGTGAATAATATTTTATTTTACACCTTTTGGGTTAAAAGGGCACAAGAAAATATTCTGGAGATAGGAGATTAGGTGAAGGCAGCTGATTGTGCAGGTTGGATGCAGACATGGTCTGTCATCTTTTAATTTCCCTACTAAAATGAATTTGGCATGCATTGTAAGTAAGAAGTCAATGAAATAGTTTGGATATTACAGGAGGTTAAGCACATGTAATTCTAGCAAATCAAATCAGGGCCCGAAGTGTTAACATACGGTAACTGAGCCCATTCTGTAAAAATGATGATTCCCTATTGTAGCTACGATATTCTGGATTCCTTCTTTCAGACTTTTTTTACATTCCCTGCTGTAATTGTCAAAATTATGTGTCATAAAGTATTATGTTCTAGAATTAGATGGGTAATCATCTTTAATTGTTCAGTGAACACCAGTCTGTATCAAACTTACTTCTGTGATAAGGCATTGTTCTTCCTTTCTCCAATTTTTGTTCTGTCGTAATCAGTTGTATGAATGGTGCCCTTTAACAAAACTGTGAGACCTGTTCTTTGGCAACCAGTGTTCATGTGCTCCTTCTCTTACTGCACACGTAACCTGGGTGCAGAAGGACGTTCTTGCATGCACAAGGCTGCATGTGTGTCTGGAGTGTCCCATGGGGAAGACACAAGCAAGTCAACAGAGTAGGCTGTTGAGCAGACTGCACTTGCAGAGGGTTAAAAGTCAGGAGGGTGGAATCAAAGGGCATTTCATTTGTGAAGCACCTTCTAGCTGTTTGATTTCACTGAGAAAACTTAAGGCCTGTACAGTCCTGTACCATTCCATAGCCCTGTTAATTACACTTTGGAGCAAGAAAGTAGACTGAGTTTGCAATAGTGCTCGCAGTGTTTCAACACACAGCAAATTTCATCTTGTGAGTGGGAAGGTTCTCATAGCTCCAATAAAAGGAAGACCGTATCTAAACTGCTTCTTGTCTACACCTATTGACTGCTTTTGCTGTTGCTTAACAAGGGACCTGGCATCTGGATGCCTTTCAAATGGTCAAGGAGAGAAGGGATTGCTTTCTTTTTTAAACAACTCATGCAAAAATGTTTGGATGATGTTCTGCTATCCTTAGTGCTCCCTGTGGGTTATCTCAGTCCTTCTTTGTACCAGTGTGCCCTACAAGTTTCAGCCCTTGCAATCTGTTCTGTCTGGGGAAGGAAGCAGCTGCTTCCCAACTCAGCTGTGCTTTCCTAAGGGGCCTTCATAACATTTATGCTCTTAAATCTTCCTGGCTTTCAGTTTGGTTCCGGATGAAGTTCGAGGGATTTATTTTCAATGTGAAATACTTTGCATCCTGGTGGTGAACTTGCTTCCCTCTATCTGATGCTGAGGGATCTAAGGTAACTGACTTTCTAGATGGAAAAGAGATGGTATTTCTGGTGAGGACTTCATCACCAAAATTTTCACTCTTATTTTGTTTTAGCCTGAATGGCTTCTATTATGTTTACTTTGGAATCTCATCTATTTTTCTGTGGGAGATCCTGGAGTTATGTCTGTGTTAGGAAATCAAACATGCCTGGGACTGTCCCAACAGGGGGTGGTCTATGTCCATCGCATTAAATTCTCACTCCTCCAGCACAGAGTGGCCAGCTGTTGACTGTACTTCATAGACTGTACCAGGGAATATTTGAGAGGCTTCTAGACATCCTGGAGCAAAACTCTATCAGCAACCATGGTAACGAATTAACAGTCCAAGTGATTCAGTTCCAGTGGTTGGGAACATTTCCTGGCACTACTTAGTAGGGATGACTGATTGCCAACAATTAGGGTATGGTTTGCAGAAGAGCTAATGATTTTGACTTCTTGGTAAGATATTGCCAAAAATGTTGGTATTTCTTATTATTGACTCGGAGACATCTGGGGAGATCTTTTGCACAAATAAATAGCCTTGGATAAGAGAGGTATGATTCCCTGGACAAGAACTGTGGTTTTTGGGAATTTACTGTAGGTGATCATAAAAGAGGTGGGAGAGGATTATTTCAGGATGCTGACATATCTGTGATACCTCACTGGTTGCTTGGGTGCACTGCGTGGTATCCAGCAAGGAATGCTGGATCACCATAAGCAAAGGCTGGTTCAGAAAGGCTGGGGTGTCACTGAAGCAAGGAGGTCCAAGTGACCTGGAGGAACTATTTCAGAAAAGGCAGTGAGGTGGAACCAGGCTGTGTCTCTGTGGCATATGGCTAGCACTCTTTCTGAGAGCTTAGCTCATTTAAGTCCAATACCTGTGCTGTCTGATCACAACTGGATTTAACTGTCTAGGATTGAAATTTCAGGAACATGACATATATAAAAAATTAGAGAGCAGGACAGACTGTTTCAGTTCATTTCAAGCATCCATCAGGAGTTTTTGTTGGTGGTGTTATTATTCTTTCATAAAGCTTACCTGGGGTTTTGTGCCCCAATCAGGGGATATTTCCAGCTCCATTCAGATTTAGAAAGGCAAGACTGAGGGAGCTCTGGCTGTTGAGGGAATGCGGGAAGATGATTTAAAAGTAATCATTTGAATGTGCAGGTGTTTGGCAAAAGAGTGCTTTAAAGATTAAATTCTACTGGGAAATAAACCAGCAGCCAGCACAACTCAATGCCTCGTGCTCCTGACAGTGGTCTCTGCCTCCAGCAGCAGATTCCCAGTAGCTTTGTACGCAGCAAGCAGTTATATGGTAATAATTCCAAAGTTTCTTTAAAAAGAAAAGTTTTCTAATGCTTAAGGGCAAGAACTAACTTGTCTTGTGGGTTTCATTAGTAACTAATACATTTTGGTTCTACTGTAACATAAAGTAAATCCCAAAAATTTAGGTTAAAGCCTGACTTTTATTAGTCCAGACATTATAAAAAAGTGTTGAGTACCAAATGCCTTTCTCTTCCCTAGCCTTTTGGAAGACTGGGGTATGTTCTATGTTTTAGGAGAGAGTGGATATCTTTCAAGATTTCGTTAGTCTGGGGTTTGCTTCATAAAAAATTTTGATACTATCTTGGGATCTTGAACACTGTCATACCGTGCTTTCCTGAACATGACTGCACCCTGCATTTCAAACACATATCTGCGTGGCATTTCTGAAAACCACTACAGATTCATAAATTGGGAAAAACGAAGTTATGCTGAGCGTGGTCTTACTTTTGCTGGCTAAAGGTCAGAGAGAAAATGTTATTAGGAAGAGCTCATTCATCTCCTGTATATTGCGGCAGCTCAATATTGCAGCAGGATAAAAAACACTTGAAAATCTCTGGACACAGCTTTAGAAGTTCCAGAACATATTGATAATTGAGATAATAAAAATGATATTCTGTGACTGATGCCAGATTAGGGAAAATCTTGATTGAGAATTGATGGACCACTGCCAGTTACTGGGTTTTTTTGTGCTGTATCTGGGCCAGCCTCTGGGAATCAATTTGACAGCTGGTTTGTGAGTTAAGAGTGTCAGATGCAGCCTCAGTTTTTTAGGTCTCTGGAAGTGACGTGGTTCAGCATGAGCTGATATTTTGTTTTTCCTTATCTTTTTCCTGTCCTTGGTTGGCTAGTAAAAAAATCAAGAGAAGATCATCTAATGCCTGAGCAAATAGAAATTCCTTTTATTCAGGTGTATTCAATTGTGGTTTTAGGCCAGGGAATGTTGCTCATTCACATATCTATTTATTGCAGCTGTGAGGATCATCAGATGATGCCCAATTGTTTTGCAAAGATATGTAGACAGCAGTGGCATGTAGCAAATTCTTGAATTATGAACTGGGTTTTTACAGAAACACACAGCACAGTTTACAAAACTCCAAAGGGAAAACTTTATTAGGTAGAATTCATGTACTGCTTTTGGAGTCTGAGCAGTGCAACTACCACGGAGCGATACAACACTTTTAGGAAAGAGAAGGCTTTCTTTGGAACCTTGCTTTTATCTGTCCTTTTGGGAAGAGGCACAGCTCATATCAAAATGTTAAAACCGCTGTACTTTTTAAAGGAACAGGGTTTTAATTGCAGGTCTCAGCCTGAATGCATCCAGTACAAGTATGCAGCCTGTGGGAATAGAGAAGCAGTATTTGCGTTGATTTCAAAGGTTCTCTGCACTAGAGTTAAAAACTTTGTAGGACACTTTGGGCAGTTACCTATCAAAACTCATGTTTGACAATTCTTCTCTCAGCAGTACAAATAGAAGTCAAGGGAAGACGGAATTGTAATACAGTACTTTGTGTCAAGTTATCTCGTGCTTGGTCTTTTATATATTTTTTTTTTTGTGTGTGTGTGGAACACTGTATAAAGGAACAAGAAATGAGGTAAACTCCACACAGCATTTCAGATCTGTATGTGGAGATTTGTATTCAAACTGCAGAAGTGGTAGGTCAGAGACTGCTGTTTACAGCAGTGCTTGATTAGAGGGAAAGACTTTTTTTCAGAAGTCATCCAACAAAATGGAGCTCTGTGGTACTGTCATTCCTTGAAGTGAGGAATCAGCCCTAATCCTTTCAGACCAAACTGACAGCAATTTACAAAATGCAGCCTTGTTAGTGTGATGCCTGCAAAGTTTTCTTCTTTTGATCTGTTCAGTAAGCTTTAGATTTTCATTTTTCTATAACTTGCATTTGATTCTGGGGCTTCAGCTTACGTCAGTCACAGCCTTTCAAACTCTGTGTCTTTAATCCCCTTTTGATGACTTGTACTGAAGGCCAGTGTCTTGTATCAGCAATAGTGTGGCTAGTAGGATCAGGGCAGTGATTGTCCCCCTGTACTCAGCACTGGTGAAGCTGCACTTTGAATTCCATGTCCAGTTTTGAGCCACTCACTACAAGAAAGATATTGAGGTGCTGGAGCATATCCAGAGAAGGAAAACAGAACTGGGGAAAGGTCTGGAGCACAAGTCTTATGATGAATGACTGAGGGAGCTGAGGGTGTTTAACCCAGAGAAAAGAAGGCTCAGAGGGAACCTTACTGCTCTCTACAACCACCTGAAGTAGTTGTAGCCAGGTGGGGGTTGGTCTCTCCTCCCAGGTAACAAGAGACAGGACAAGCGCAAATGGCCTCAAGTTGCACCAGGGGAGGTTAACGTTGGACATCAGGATTATTGAGCACTGGAACAGGCTGTCCAGGGAAGTGGTGGAATAATGATATGAATTTAAGAGACATAGACGTGGCACTTGGGGACATGGTTTAGTAGTTGACCGGACAGTGTTAGATTTATGGTTAGACTCAATAATCTAAAAGGTCTTTTCCAACCTAAATTATTCTATGATTCTATGACCACTTGAAAGTGTGACAAGAATGAGTCTCTCCTCTCAGCTAGATGAGATTAATGAGGCAATGTTAATTAGCTATGGTTCATATTATGCAGCACTCTGTGAATGCTGCCTTTTTCATATGCACAGAAGTGGCAAAATACAGCCCTGCCTTGAGGGCAATTTTTGAAGCCCAGTTTGGAGATTTAACCACACAGTTGCAGTTCAAGCCAGTGACAATTGCACCCCTAAGCTTTCAAACCGTGCTCATGCTCTTAAAAAAAACAATCCAGACACTTCTGACTCTGAAGTGAAAAACAAAAGAGATGTTTGGCACTTCTGAAGCAGTTAACATCTGCTCATATATTAGTTAATTAACAGAGCAGTATTAATCTTTGGAGAAGATCTAAAAAATAAAAGGAGATAGCACTGCTGACACAAGACTTGCTCAGGCTGCACACTGATGCTCACTGAGCTGCATTTTTAAGCCTCCCATTGACTTCATTCCATCTGTCTAAGGGCCCAAGTATGACTTGTCCACATTAGTCACACTTTGTCTGATTTTAGATAAGATTCAGTTTGTCTTGACCCCTTCTAACACTGTGGAAGTAGGATTACAGTCTGTTCCACCTCCCACCAATGCTTACATATATTGGTTGGCCTTGCATATATGCATTTGACAACCTGTCCCCCTCAATTGTTCAGAATTAGTTAGAAATTATGGGACTTCAGCTATTAGTCATTGTAAGGTAAATGTCATGAACTCCTTTAGCAGTAGTATCTATACAACTCTTCCAATACTAAACATTTTTCTCTAACAATGATTCTGTTGGAAAGGGACAGTGTATTGTCACCATCTTACTGAGATATATGAGTTGAATTTCAGCACCAGATTCAAACACATACATTCAGGTGCTGGCATGTTTGGAAGGTGTCTAAGCTCCTGTTACAATTGATGGAGATCTAGCTCGTCAAATCCCTAGAGCCTGGAGAGGAGTTGCCTTCACCTTAACATGGATATCTGGTGGCTCCTCAGTGAATCACAGAATGTTTGAGGTTGAACAGACCTCCAAAGGTCATCTAGTGCTGAAGCAGGTCCATCTAAAGCCAGTTGCCCAAGATCATGTGTGATGGCTTTTGTATGTCTTCAAGGATGGAGACTATACAACCTCCCTGGACAACTTATGCAAGTGCTTGCTCGCCCTCATAGTAAAAATGGGTTTCCTTGCTTGTGAAGAATCCCATGTGAATATGGGACTCAGAGAAAGTGTGATAGGACACTTCAGCTGCACCTTCAGCTGCTCAGCATGGCATGATGCAGCAACAAAGGTCTGCAAGTAGAGTACAATCATTATTCTAAGCCAGCTCTGGAGGTTTGCTTTAGGAATTAGCTCGATTAAGGATCAGTAAATGAAGGACCTCTGCACCACATGCTCTTGAGCAGGGCAGATAAAGCCACAGAATGGTTTTAGCAGAGCTAAGAATTGAACTCACTTGTCCAAAAGGCCACTTTTCTTACTGTTTTAGCCAGTGCACCTTTCCTTCTCTTTATTCCACTGAATAGTATAGCAAAAATGTCTTTACATGTTCACTCTGTAAACCAAAAGTTATGTCACTTGGTGGGTGACGGAGAATAAAACATTCATAAGGCACAGAGGCCTAACTTGTGCAATTGGTATCAAATTGTTCAATAAAACACACACAGATAGAGCAGACTGCAAATATCACTGTATTGACATAACATGCCCAATGGGCCCAGTGATTGAAATGGCAACCAAGCTATAGAGAGCACACCCGCCCAGAGCTTAGAGACAGAAATGAACAGAAAGACAGCGATGAGCAACTAATACTCAATAAAGACAAATGTTAGAGAGGCTACTTAGATAAGAGAAAAGGGAAAAACGTCTCCTTTGCTGAGAGATGTCTTTATTGCATTAGATTTGGAAAGGCACTTCATGATCATTAAGAAGCCTCTTGTTTTATTATACAAGAGGAAACACAGAAATAAGAAATAGATCTCTGAATCTTCCTGCAAAAATTACCAGAGCAGTTACAGAGATTAAGGTAGTTTTAAACAAAATAAATTCAACTGCCCCAGAATTCTGAAATTAGGCTGGACATAGCAATAGATGAGAAAAATACAAAAATGTATATTTTCCTCAGTGGTTTTAATTTTTGCATCTGGGCACCAATATAGTTTAGAATCATAGAATCATTAATGTTAGAAAGCACCTTCAAGATCATCAGTTCCAACTGTCAACCCAGCACCACCACCACATTCACTATTAAACCACGGCCTCAGGTGCCATATCCACATGTTTTTTTGTACACCTCTAGAGATGATGACCCCATCACTTGCCTGGGCAGTCTGTTCCAATGCTTCACAACCCTTTCTGTGAAAAAACATTTCCTAGTATCTAATTCTAACTAATCTATACCTACCCTGGTGCAACCTGAGGCCATTTCCTCTTTTCTTGTCAAATTTCATGTGCTAAAATAGGGAGGGAAAATGGACAGTCCAGTTACCTCTGTCTCAACTGGACTCGAGTGATGCTGAAAAGTCAGTTGGCAAACATTTCCTCTGTTTTATGTCCTCTTGTTTGTGGCGGCACAGAAAAGCACCTGGTCCTTTATTAAAAAAAAAAAAAATTAAACATTTTCCTGCTGTTGCATGATACACCTGAATATAAATTGTGTTGCTACCTAAATCCAGCTTAGAAGATGGAATTTCTGTGCTAGGTTCTAGTTATAGGCAAATCACTTACTATAGACATGCTTCTACGCAGTGTGTTGGAGGATTTGCAAACAGATTTAATTTTACTTCTTTTTTTGCTGTGCTAGGGCAATATGAGTGAGTGAGCTCAGCAAAACCATGCTCAGTTATTTTTATGCTTACGCTATGGTATTTTTCTGGAACAGTAATTTATAGATGTAGTAAGCTAAGGCTCTTGTACTGGTATTGTGGCTCTTTATTTACTGATGATAATGTTTAGCTAATTTTGCTTCCTGTCATACTGGACTCTATAACTGCAATGATCCAGAGAGTGATTTGTGCACAGCCCATGGTTCATGGTTCTTTTTCTGGGTTATGGTACTTTCCACTGTCTGTAATTTGAACAGCACAGGCCGTAGTGAAAATGCTAGGTAAGAGCTTCTACTTATGTGGAGCAATTTCTATTTTTTCTCTACAGCTGACTGCTGAAATTAATGCTACGGTAAGTGACTACAGATGCTTTAGGCCATCACAAGGTCCCTTTGGTTTAATTTATTGGGAAGCTGAGTGAACCTCTGGCCCAAAACGGTAGTATCTGTCTAGTGAGAGTCAAATACATGACATTGTACTGCATCTGATAGTCAGTGCATGACACACCTACTCCAGCCAGCACTGTCCTTTTGTGCTGTGGAACCAGGCGATCCTCCTTCAGCTTATCCCAGAGTTGCAGTCTTATGTGTATCAACCCACGATTACCTCAGTAGGTCAAACTTAATTCAAATGTGCAATTCTTTTTCATCGGGTAACAATAGTAGTAATGTGACATCCTCAAAGCCTTGTAATTGTTGTATAGGATCAATGCATTTTCAGGGAAGAGTACCTTCAGGATAAAACCCCATTCTGAATGCATATCTCATCCCTCCCTGATGCCTCCTGTTGCTTACATTGTGGAAAGTCTGTTTTGCTCAGTCCTGGATTTCTGTCTGACTTCCCAAGACCGCTGCTAGTTTTTGAACTTCTGTCCTCTCTTGATGTACAGTTCCTGTCTGGACCTGAAGGAAGGATGGAGATCTATGGGGAATGACAGAAATGTTTGGTCTGGCCAAGTCCCACAACTGTTAAAAGAAGCTTTTCTTTTAAAGATATGAATTTTTTTATGTAGCATATAAACAGATTGTATTATTGTATTAGCGGAACATATTCATTACCAGGTAAAATGTTATTTCTCTGACACCAAGGACCCTCTCCCTCTCCAAACCTAATGTGTTCCCTCCCCTCTCGGTCCAGCCAGACTTTCAGACCCCAAGGACATGCTGCTGCAGCCGCTGCCTCCACTTCTCCTGCCCCAGCAGGGCTGGGATGAGGTCACAAGAATGCATCATTCACCTGCCATCTTGGTGGGGTAGTGGGGAAAAAGGGTGCCTCTGGTGCTGAAAAGAGTTGGACTGAGAAGGCCTTTAGGTGGCCCTTGTGAAGTGCAATAGAGAATATCTCTGAGTTATGGACACTTGCAGAGTATGCCAGGGTGTCTGAATGCTTCCAATTTTGCCTGAAATGAAGACTTCAGCCATATGTTCTGTAGCACTGCTTGGTTGTTGATTAAGTTTTTTTGTCATTAGATTTCTAATTGGTTCTTCTTCCCTTTTTTTTTGGTCATTTGCAGCAGGTACTTGCTTTTTTATGACCCTATTGCACATGTGCTCAAGTGTTCTGGCTTGTGCAGAGACTTTTTTTGCAATTGCTTATTCTCTGATTCTTCTTTACAGAGCTGCAAGTTCACATTAACATCAATGAGTATCCTGACATATTTGCATTTTGTGATTTAAATGTGAATGAACGGATCTTCTTACCGATGTGCTCAGAGACATCAGTGAGGGGTGTGGTATAGCAACCTGGGTGATGAAGATTTGTTATGACATCCTTCCTAAATTATTGAATCCATCTTGTTTTATGCTAATTAGATCTCTCCGTTTGGTGATAAAACCAGACCTGGCAGAAAATGGGAACTTAATTGCTTTCATGAAACATTTAGACAATAATAGACCTGTGAACAATTAGTTACCGAGATTTACAATGCACAAGACTTGCAATCGCACTGATTTTTAAGCTGTTGTAAACTTAGTGAATAAATGCAATATATTTGGATTTAAATAATTTCTTGCAGTATGTTCTGGATTTTTGCAGTTAAAAGTGCTTTGGATTATCTTTATTATGAAGATCATGGCCTAATATGAAAATAAAAATGTATGCTTTAATGAATAAAAATGAATTAAATTATTGAGAAGCTTGTATGGGATTTCATTTGATCCAATTTCATTGAATATTTTCCTTAATGATCTTTAAGAGAGAGGAAGCTGCATGATAATGAAAGTAGCAGAGAATAAATGGAGATAATAAATGCTACAAAGGGATCTAGACTGTGCTGAAAATTTGAGCAGAGAATAACAAACTGAAATAAAACTTAAGACATGCTAAGTAGTAACTACAGAGACCAAGAATTTGCAAGAAGCTCTATATAAATTAAAGACAACTTGAAAAAGAGAGAGGAAATATGCTTGATTATTGTAGAGACGGGTGCACAGAAAAGATTAAAAGGGCAATTCACCTACCCTGCCCTGCTTTGTGATGGGAGGAGCTGGGGTTGAGGCTGTTGTATTCTTATGTGTTGGTTCATGTGAAATTTGTGTTACAGTTCAGAAAGGGGCTTTACCAGGATAATGTGAGAGCTGTGCATCTTGTCTGCTGACACATTTCTGCAAACAGGTTCTGTTCAAATGCTCCAGAGGTACTGTATTTCAATACAAGCCTTGCATACAGGGTGTCTTGGGAGGGAGAGCAGGCATGTCTGTGAAGGTTTGAAAGGTGTGAGCTGAAAGGATCAAATGCAACACTAGCAAGACCAAATTCCATCCTGTCAGATTCAGCTAAATTGTTTCAAGAGCAATATAAGGAGCAAATGAAAAAGAGATCCAAACTAAAACCTCTAATCCAAATCCTCCATGTCTGTTTGGATTCATGTACAGACTATGTGCTCACTTTTGTTTTAAGGAAAGAAGCTACTCTCTGGATGTGAACACCTCCTAGGTGGTGGTAAAGATCTCTTCTTGATTTTTCCCTGCCTTATAGTCCCAGGGTCTCTTTAATTGGGTAGTGTTGGGTTTTATCCCTTTTTTTCTGCACTCACTTCACATGGCCACTTCTCTTCCATCCCTCTGGTCAGCCAAGATCAGCTCAGCAGAAATGCAAACCTGCTTTTCAGGGGAATTTGATTGAACACATTGGCCATGTGGCAGTGTAGGATATTAAGTCTGGGCCTGACCTGGACCACAAATGAGGATTAGCAGAGGAGAAGCTCTTTTTCTACCCTGTATCAACAAAATGTCATTGCATATTTTTTGACTTGGATTTCAAAATCAATGAAGTAGGATGCTTCTGACATTACTGCAATCAAGATATGGTGGTAAACTGGCATTGCTTGTTTGCATCTCCTTTTACCCATCACTCTACAGGCATGGTACCACATCTGCCTAGTGCTGTAGTTCAGCTCCAGAAGGTATTGGGAAGGACAGCCTCAGAGCTGTTCCAAATTCCCACCAACGCAGTGGAGGTGTCTCTCTGCTGTGCACAAAAATGTAAGGCTTTATTTTAATTTTTAAAACCCTTTCTTTAAATGGAAGTAAAAAGATAATTACAGCATGATTCACAGTAGCAGTTGGCCACATTATCTGTGGGTGAGTGGGGAGAAAAAAGGAGTGGATATAAGGAATTCTTGTCCAATTTTTGGTTCCTGACCCATTACTCAGGTGTGGCAGGTACTGTGTGACCCTGTGTGATCCCTTTCAGTGCTTGCTATGGGCTTGAAGTCCAACACCAGAGACAACTGCTTCAGCCTGCCTTGCAGGCAGGGCTGCCTTTAGTAGCTGCTGGCTACCTGTGGTTTGAACATGGGCAGCAAGTGTCCCTGCTGTCCCAAGACAGAGCCAGGGCCTGGCCATGCTAGCTGATGCACAGATGCAACTGCTTGTCACTCTTTTGAACTAAGATGTCAGTGTCTATTTTGGGCTCTATTGGATCAAATGTAACCCTTTATTTCTGTGCCTCTGACAAATCAAGGCAATATTCTCACTTATTCCTAGGCTGAGAGTTGTCCTCTACTGCTTCCCAGAGTGAGGTCCCGTACTTATTAGGAACAGTATATATAAGAGCAATAAAAAGTGTAATATAAAAACTTGCAGCATATAAAAGACCTTTTTCCAGTATTTTATTTCCTCTTGGGAGAACAGTGTCTCCCAGAAAGTAGCTCAGAGACTGACTGTGCCCTCATGCTCTGCTGTCATTGCACGCAGATCTAATTAAATTGAAGGTTCAGATTAACCACCACAAAGGTCTCTTCTGTAGGGCTCAGTCCAACGCTTTCTGTTGTACCTCATTCCATCAATTTATTCAGTGTCATATCTCATTACTCTGCATCACTCACTACTCTCTGAACAATGAGAATCAAGTCATTCCTGCAGTGCCCTGGCACTGCCGCAGCAAACAGCACTTGAGGGCATCAGCAGCTTACATCCCAGGACTGTAATGGCACCTCTGCAAAAAATTCAGATCAGGACTGCTTGCTGGGGCTATGTGAGGAAATTTGCTAATACTCTTCTCTAGGAAGGCATTTATTGCAGGACAGAACTGGAAGTGTGAGAACATTGTGTAATGCGTTTTTTCCTCTATAATAAGCTGACTGAGCTAAAAGTTTACTACCCTGGAAAATGCTCTCTGAAACCTAAAACCATGAACTTTGAGGTAAGGCTGAAAGAACTGTGTTGGACAGAAGGAATTAGAGACGTTACTGAAGTGAGACCAAATAATCTCCAAATATGTAAATCAGAACTGCACTGAAGGCAGTCAAATGTAATCCATATCCATTACAAAGATGAAGTAATTACCTTAAATTCCAACAAGGGAGATTTAACTTAAACATTAGACTACGTTTGCTACCCGTGCAGCAAGCTGAAGTCTGGAGTAGACTACTGGGGAGCCTGGGGCTTCTTCATCACTGGAAGCTTTTAAGAGCAGACAAGCATATGCCACGTTGGCAGAGATAGAGCCAATCCTGCCTTGTGCATCGTGATGAGCTGAATGACCTCTAAACCTCTTCCAGTTTGGTTTTCTTCAGTCCCTAGGAAAATTATGAAAATATTTGTTGTTGTCTAATAAGCACAACAACAAAACCCTTTCCTTGGTGATTTGTCTGTGATGCTTTAACTGCAAAAGTTACAACTTGTACTTTCAGGTTTGTGCTTCTGTACTTTTATAGGTGAGAGAGAAGGTGGGCAAAGATAGAGGGTGAAGTACATTTTACTTAGTTGTGTAGTCTCTTAGTTACTTGTCTAGCTAACACAGTGAAAATGTCAATACAGGTTCCAACTCTGTCATTTCTCTCAATCAGAAATTAAAATTGCTTCTGCCAGCTGGGTCCCTTCCTTTTATTTGATAAAACAGCACTGAGCTGCTCATTGTTTTTCTTTGCTGATCAGCCCAGAGATACAGCTCATTGAAATTCTCTGAGTGGTTATTTTGTGAGAAATGCTATAGAATTGCAAGTCATTGTTGCTGGTTAAACAAATACCTTTCAGCAAGTAACGATATCTTTTGGCTACCCAATGTCTCTTAGGTTGCTTCATCTTATTTCCAGTAAAAACAAGTGAGTTTTTGAGTCATTACAGTTCTTTTCCCTTCTGATGACTTCTTAGTAATGTCTTCTGTTGTTTGTCAGGTGCTGAAGCTGAATACATTATTTACTGGGAATACATAATCTGAGGAATGTGCCAGCTCCTATTTGAAAATAGTTTTGAATCAGCAGGGATTTCTGCAAATGTGGCTGGTATTTATAAGTCATTGGTAGATAGTCTGGAGGAACCTGCTGATGTCTGGTAAACCTCAACGATTCATTATTCAAATGGTGTAACTGGGCTGTTATGCCACAGTGTTTCTATTGCCTGACTACAGAACTGAAAGGTTTTAAATGGATAAATGGTGAATAACAAATGAAGAGTAATAGTCTCGTGTGCTGAAGAACTTATCATAAAGGGAAACACAAGAGCTTTCATCCTATAAGCAAAATCCCATTTGTGTGCACATTTGCAGGCATATGTATACCTTCATCCTATAACAGCTGTTTTGCATTCATGTGCCAGCTGCCCTGGTTTTGAGCCAGAGGAAGTGGAACAGGGCCCATCTCCCCCCTTCAGATTCCCTCCTACTCCCTCTTGACCTCTGAGAGCCTGATGAAGCTGAGATACACATGGCAGGCTTCACAGCATGTTAGTCCCTCTCCTACCATGGGCAAATGTATGAGGGGTATCAAGGATGCTTCAGAGCCTACAAAAAGTGTTCATGTTTTTTCCCAGCCATTTAGAGTAATTTTCCTCTGTTTGCTCAAAATATCTGCATGGGCTCAACAGATGTCATGGATGCCCCATCTCTGGAAGTGTTCAAGGCCAGATTGGATGGAGATTTGAAGAATCTGGTCAAGTGGAAGATGTCCCCTGTACATGGCAGAGATGTTGGAAATAGATGGTCTTTAAGGTCTCTTCCAACCCAAACCATTCTATGATTCTATGTGACATGGGGCCTAGGATAGAGCCACAGGCTTCAGAAGCAGTAGCTGGTCACCACTGGGACACCCTGCAGTGTCCACAGTGATGGGAAACGTTCATGACTGGACTACTGAAGCCTGCTTTTGGTGACTGGGGGATAATAAGGTATGCATCCTACAGTGTGTCTTGGCAATTCACAAGCTCAGAGTTTGCTTGAGTGTTCCTTGCCAGCTCCTGCAAGAAAGCAGACAGTGAAACTTTGGTCAGCACTTGCTAGTCAAAATCCATTTACTCGCAACCAAGAACCACTGATATCTCGGCTGAACTCTTAGAAATCTCCTTGTCCCATTGCTAACTCTGCACACTGGATGCTGCTCCATTCAGCATATGTTACATCTTCCTGGCAATTCTGCTTCTTCAGTATCTTCTGGTTTCCTAGTGCTTAGACTTTGATTGATATCACCAAAAACATGTATCTTTTTATACTGATTTCTAATACAGTCTGCATTTTTACACTAGTATTTGTAATATTTCTATTACAAGCAATCATTATCCTTTCTCTCTAGGACATGCAGGAATCTTTATCTTTGCCACAGTGCAAAAACTTCAATTTTCTTGATGTCTGCACCATTGATTTCTCACAATTCATATCCTCTAGTTGTTAGGGAAAATCTGAAGCTTTCAGTACCTTTGCATATTTGAAGATACTGCAAGTTTTTCGAGACTTTCATGAGGGAGGACAGGGTTCCCTCATTTTTTCCTAGTTTGTCTGGGTTATCTTCATTTCTGAAAGAAATATAACTGTGTTTTCTGGATTATCAAATGAAACTATACCTTTTATCTATTTATTATTATATTTGTTTACATATTGTTTTTAATTATGGAGTTATTTGGTTTGCTACATTCAGAAATAGCTTATATTTCTACGTAGTTTTTTGTACTGATTGTACCATCACATGATTATACCATCGCTGAAGAAGCAATCAGAGCAAAGAATACCCTGCCATCACTGAACTGAAGGTCACTTAGGATATTCTGCCACAGAAAATCAAATCCTCCCTTGGCAAGCTTTACAAGATTATGAAAATATTGGAAGATGTTTTGGTCTTTTTTTATCTTAGGATTGGTGAAGTGAAAAGTTGGCCATGTGCTAGCTTCCCCTGACCATCAAAAAGTGCAGGCATCAGCATCACTGGCCCTACTTGTTAATCTTGGCTGTGTAGAAAGGCCTTGATTTTTATTTTTGCAAACATGTATTTTTGCCCATGACCAGAGATGTATCACACATGGAACAACAGCTTCGGGCACTCTGGGGAACTTTTATGCCATTCTACTCCATATAGGCTATCCCAGAACAGTGTCAGGAGCTGTCCCTGTGAGGGGAACTGAGGGTTGGAATATTTTAGACCAAAGAGGACATGGTCTCTGGTCTCCATTGCCCTAATCACTGAGCTATTTTCCTAAAGGCTATGTCATTGCTTTGATCTAGTTTAGGTCTGTAGGTTGTTATACCTGATCTCCCATACATACCTCAGTCAGGCTACAAGGATGGAGTCTCATCTCCGAGGACAAATACCATAACTTGTCTTCTGCAATATTCCCTTTTGGTGGTTTAGCCATCCAGCATGTCAGGTGCTGGGTCATGGTAGTCCCTTGGAGTCTCCTCTACCTCCTCCATTGGTGCTTTGGAACTCAGGGCTATGTTTTCCACTCCTGACTGCAGATGCCTCCCATTTAGGTGTGACAAACAGGAGTGTGGCAGTGACAAAGTTCTTCTGTGGAAATAGCCCTTAGCACTTATATGAGTTTAGCTAATTATTGAAGGGTTTGGTTTTTATTTCACATAGCTTAATAAAATATACTTTCTATGTTTGTTTCCATGTTAATCTGTGCATGTTCAGTTTCTATTTTGCATCCACTTCCTACAAACGCAGTAGGAAGTGGAGCCAGCTTTCTCCCAGCCACACTGAATTTCAAATGTTTCCATATAATTTGTCACTGCTTATCAGAATCATTCAGATTTTTTAAAAAAATGTTCATTATGGCTGTTTCCTGCAAGTGGCCTAGGTGAACATGAATGGAAGGAAGCTCTTAAATCTTGTATTTGACTCTTGGAAACAAAATTGTAATTATCAAATTGGGAAAGAAATGGCAAATTGCTCTCACTGGTCATGCACTCTCAGCCTAAAATAACCTGGTCTGAGGGAAATTTCAGCCTTGCTGGAACATAGCTCCCCTGGTGAACTGGGCCACTGGCATCAGACACACATAACTAACAAAGTAACTGAATGGTAGATGACCGTGGTTGCAGACC
Source organism: Neopelma chrysocephalum (assembly GCF_003984885.1). Taxonomy (NCBI): domain Eukaryota; kingdom Metazoa; phylum Chordata; class Aves; order Passeriformes; family Pipridae; genus Neopelma; species Neopelma chrysocephalum. Next base: position 8,882,053 of record NW_020897702.1, on the reverse strand, counting down.
TAGTGCTGTCGTATCATCCGACTTCATCATGAAACAAATGGCCTTGTAATCAGATGCCCTATTCAAGGACCAACACTCACCACTGACATGCCTTGATTTCTATCCTTAAGCTTGCTGTTGGATTAGAACCATATTTTTTTAGGAAACAGAGGGGAAAAAGTTCATGTTATGACAAGATTATAAGTGAGATGGGAAAGGTGAGGTGACATCTGCAGTGGAAACGCTGTGCTTATTAACACTGCCTCTCATTGTAATCTGTAAATATAAAACTGGGGCTACCATGACTAGACTCTACTTTTCTTTCACTTTTTGATAATACATGTTGGTGATAAAAGCAAGGAAGCAGCTAAAATCACAGGAGTAGGCAGCTGAATATGAATGTACTGCTTTTGGTGGGTGTATTTGATGGGCTCTAATCAATACCATCAGCTTGTCACTATTCCCTGTCTGTAGATACAAGGCACAGTGCTGCCATTCCAGGATGATTTCCGCCATTGGTAGGGAATTTGATCTATTTTCCTTCTTCTGCCAATTAGGATTTTGACTTTCATGTGCTGGGCAATCCCGTGTTCACGTATTTCCTAGAAATGATTCTCTGCTTTGGATTGTAACATAATTCTTAACGCTTGGGGGAATTGTAGCTCTCTGTAAGCTATTAGGCTTACATTTCCCTCTGTAATGTGCTAAACAATAGCCACAAAACAGAATCACTGGTTTTCCTTCATGCTTTTAGTTTCCTAGTTATCCAGACTTTGCTCAGCTCAGTGCATCTAGCTGTATTTAATTTAAATACAATGCAAATGCAGAGGCACATAAAAGATCAGCAGAATTAATTACATTCAGCGCTGGGAGAGTCATCGGGAAGCTTCTCATCAGCATCTCCTGCCCACTCTGCTCAGTTTGTAAGCTCTGGATGACATCTCACTCAAGCACTCCTTTAATTTATAACACTGGCAATTAAATGGCAGTTCTCCAGCCTCTGCCCTAGGGAATAGAGCTATAATAGGCTTTAGAGGTAAAGTTACTATATTGCAAGATGAATTTTGTGTAAAACGCTAATGTTATCGTGTTGATGCCCTTCAGCAAATACAATTATTCAATAAATTAAACATTTTTATGATATTCTCCTTGACATTTATTAGCATACTTTAATAAGTTAATGGATGCATGCAAATTTTTTGTGCTGGCAACTAGTAATCCAAAGTAGTTCTAATTTGCAGGTGTTACTTGCTGAGTTTGTGATGGACTAATAAAATTAATTGATCAAAGTCCAACACATTGTCGGTTTGAATGCTTCTTTGATTTCTATTATCATTTATTTTAATTGCTGATAAACCAGAGCTGAACCAGAGCTGGTTTTAGTGTAGAAAGTAGTGATTAAATTGGTGCTTTGAGCAGAGGTCACTGTTTTTCTTTATGAGTCTGTAGTTTAGCTAGTACCCTCAGACCAATTTACCCATTACTCTCAAAGTCCTTTAAAATTTAGTAGACTGAAACACGTAGCAGAACTGTTACATGATTCTGCAGCTGATAATGGAAGAAGAAGAATGTAAGACAGAGGGATAGTTCCTATGGGAGTATGTCGAGGTCTGCCAAGGTGTTTAACAGAAAAGGAACCTTGGGGCAAAATTATATATATTTATTTGAGAGGAAGGTTGGAGATGTGAAAAGAAAATAGCAGCTGGGACCTTATTCTTCATTGCTTTATCAAGATAAGAGCGTGAGCAAATAATGGTGTTTGGTGAAAGGGTACTGGTTCCCTTTTGTGTGGCAGAAGGCAGGCTGGAAGGAGAAAAAGCTGCTGCTGCTGCCCCATGGTTCTGTGCTGGAGAGAGCAGGTTTAGGTCCTCTGCGTGAAGCCCACTGCTAGTGTTTGCATCAGGCAAGCACTGCATATTACTTCACTGCTTTATTTAAGCTGTTTCTGCCTTGCAGTCAGATTGCAAGTTGCTTTGGATTGCACTGCAGTGATGGGGTTTTTGCTGATTTCTTTTGAAAGATACCAGCTCTAAAATTGGTATTTATCACTTAACTGATGTAGCTCAGAGACACCCTTCACTGCATTGCTGCTGGGTGTCAACTGGTTGGGTAAGCTGTCTCCAGGATGCTCTGTCCCCCAATACTAGTGTGTTCTGCAGTAGGAAATATCGATGAGATTGAATCATACTTTATAATGGCTGAAGGCAAGAATGTGAAGAAAGAGGGTTAAAAGTTTTTCCTCTGTGCTTTTTGTGTCCTTTGATCTGGCACATAACTGATAGGAGATCCTTGACAGAGTCAGAGGGGCTACTTTTTAGACACTGGACTCCTGCAGTCTGGATACGTTTGCAGCTGGAATTGGCTAGTGTGTGGTCTGACTGACATTTCTTTGGCCTCTTTCTGTTCAATTCCCGTTCACTTTACTTTGATCACACTACATTTTTCCTGTTCAAATTATAATGTATTGAACATCTCTTGTGCCAGCCCTGAGCCACACCTGCATAAACCCACTGCTGTGGGAAGGCGCCAATGCTTTTAATAATGATTTCCTGTTCTAGGAGTCTGAAGAGAAGCCTGCTTCATCCTGGGATCCAGCCTTCCTTGCTAGATTTAAACAGCAGTAGCTCCTGTGTGAGCTAAGCAAATGGAATCAGGGCCAAATGATCTTTCTGAGAATTTATCAATTTCTGTTTTATTTTTAGCTATTGATTTTTGCAATCAAATCTCACATGTTGCCTTTTGCCCAGTCAGCACTGCCCCACAATTAAGTCCTTCATAAAAATTCATTGTTGCAACGCCAAGAAGTGAATTACAGTTTTTTTATTTGAAGTTGACCATTTTTGTGATATAACCATCCTGGTCAAATTAATTCTTCCTGTTGGAGACAGCAAGAATGGTGCCAACATTTTAAGTCTATTCCAATTTGCTTTAATTGGGTGAATAATTATTTTTCTACAAATAATCAATCTCCATACCATAATTGCAATTATCAAATAATGGAAAGACTCTTTAGAAATTTTGTAAAGCAAGATTGTGTTAAGATTCTGTTAACGAAAAATCTCTGAACTATTTCAATCTATTTTCATTTCACCTCAGAGGATTTTTTTTTCGCTCACTAAAGTCAAAGGGCAAAATGCACAAAGGCAATTGGCAAAGATAGATATCTTCAGGATGATTCATAACATCCAGGGAAAAGCATATTCTTGTCTAATTCAAAACCTTCCCCAGTGTCTTTTTGTTCTGGCATAAGTGCAGGCTTGTGTACTGTGACTGCAGCTGGCATGGCAGAAGAAGGAGAAACTTGCTGACTTTAGCAGCAATGGTTAGAGGAGGAGGTGCACAAGCCAGAGAGAAATAGGCACCTGACACCAGCTTCAGGTAGTGTGAGGAGTTGAAAACATAAGTCATCTCCATGGGGACATCCAAATCTGATGGATTTCACTCCTTAGACCATTGCTTTCATGTCCGGACAGATTTGAGCACAGACCTCAGGCTTTAGTGGCCTGACCAAGAAAACATTGACAATAAAAACCTAAAGAAATGCTGTTCAGCATTCTGTTTGGTGCAGTAACATCCCCCACAGACAAACAGGGACAATGACACCCCTTGGTCTGCTGTGGCAGAGGGACTCAGATCAAAGGCCTTGCACTCTTCGCACTTGCTTTGTGATCCAGACTTGTCATATGTATACTGACATGACAGCAGAGCTTCTGGGTGGTCATGTCACACCAGGAACTTCCCAGAGGTGGGTATGACCAACCAGGAAGTGGGAGTGGTACAGGCATTTTCACAGACCCACAGCAGAAGAGCTGCAAAGAAGAGCTGATAACTTATTTTTGGCCTCAGACTGGGAAACCCTCTTGTAAAATGAACCCAGCTGACTGAATAGGAGGGTGTTAAAAGCATTTGTTCTGTTGCCTTCAGAATATAAGGGAGGCCCACTAAAGAAAAAAATCAGGTGATATGAAGTGGATAATGCTGGTGTTTTCTGCATGATAATACTAATGGTCCAGATCATAATTCTGCCAGTGCCATCTCTATTTGACATAGATATTTAAGATATGAACAGAGAAAAATCTTGTCTATTCCATTTGTCTCACAGCCAGCACCTCAGCTCAGAGCTTCTGCCCCCAGGGTTTGATCATTCTGCAATATATTTGTTAAAAGCTCCCAGCCTTCATTTTTTGCTACTACAAAAGGACATTATTTTCCCCATTTCCCCATGGATGCTGCACTTCCAAATATGTCCCAACAAAATAGCAATTAACATCAGCACAGACTGACTAATACATGCCAAAAATTGCCAGAAGGATAACCTGCATCCAAATGGGTAGATAATAAACCTGTCACCATGGTAATCCTAAGATCAAAACAAGAGTTTTCTTATTCACAGTCATGAAAACTAGAAAGACAATCTCAAAAACTGGATCATCTGCATGGTAGAATAGAAAGAGAAAAGAGCAGTTAAATGAAGTTCTGCCTGTGGAGCAGCAAAGCCAGTTATCCATAACAATCTCATTGCCTGTGAGATGCAAAAGCAGTATTTGTGTTGGTGTGAAATAATAACAAACAAGATGGGAATGAAGGCAGAGCCTGGAAAAGACAAATCCTGCCAGACTGTAACTATGAAGTGGAACTAGGGAAAAAGATGAATGGGAGAAAAAAAAATCATCTGTGAAGCCAGCAGCAAATAATGGCCTCAAATAAATGCAAATGCTGGAAATTAACATCAATGCAATTACTGAAGTAAATTAAGTGATAGTTGTCAATGGACTGAGAGCTTTTCCAGAGAGAGAATGAGAGGAAAAATCTTGGAAATAAAATTGAACTTTTCACCTGAATGCTTTCAAGTACAAGGTTTGGGTGTTTCTTCAGAGCTTTGCATCTGGATTTGGTTGGATTTGGTCCCTTGTTTGGGCACTGGCCAGCCCTGCTACTTGGTGAAATAGTGGTGCATTTGGGCTGGGGAGCTGTGCAGATGTTTCACATCTCTGTCAGTTTTCTTTACAGTGGGTTTTAATGTAAAATGTGAAAATGCAAGAGATGCTCATAAACAGTATGGCCTCGTGGCAGCCTGTTGCCCCAATGGCTACCTTCAAGCAGTGGTGGAGATTCCAGTCATTTTTCCTGACTGGCATGCCCTTGGGACCCAGAAACCCCTGCTAGTCATTGTACATGTCTAAGCATCCTCACGTGATGCCAGTTCCTTCTGGTTTCAGCACAAATTGAAACAACATGAAATTAATTATTACAAGAAATGCTTCATACTTTGGGTAGATGTCTACTATACCAAGGGCATTTGGTTTCTTGATTTAAACTGTCTTGCTCCACATTGCTTAGACCTCCCTAACCCAAACTATGGCTCAGCTTGCTGTGTGTTCTGGGAGGTGTGATAGGGATCTCCTCCAGCTGCATGGTGGGGAGAAGGATCTCGTGGCTCTCAGTAGTGCTCTAGCTCTGGGACATGACATGGCCCCTTGCCTGATCATATAGAAGGAGAATCCAGGGAGGCTGCAGTCTCTGTGTCTGTGCTCTGCTCACACCTTGTGACCACCTTTTTTGCTTTGAGACACATGCCTTTTCCCTGTGCTCAAACTTTTTTCTGCAGACCTATGCTGTCTGCCTTAGTTTCCTGGGGTTTACAATTTTATTTGACCTATGCAATAAGTGTTAAGTGGATTTATTTACTGCCTACAGGCAGTGCCTCTTTCCATGTACTGCCTGTAGCAGAAGCATTCCCCAGAAGGTACTGATACTATTAATCTCTCCTCAAGAGAAATTAAAAAGTACTAAAACCTTTCCTTCACTCTAATCCTTTTGTTGTCTTTCTGTCACACTTTCTGTGTGATTTTTTGAGCTAGAGCTGACCAGAGTTGAAAGTAGTATATAATGAAAAGAGCTCCTTTGGTTTATTTAACCAACAGGTTACAGAGGCCATCGAGCATACATGTTATTTTCACTGATGGTCAGAACTGCAAAACCAAATTTAAAAAAGTCTACTAAGTAATCATAACATTTTTTACCTTGTGTTGCAGCTAGGCTATTAACCACCTAGGAGTCTGTCGTCCTGTATCTCAGCTGATTTGAAATATGGTAGAAAACAAGCTTCCAGTACTGCTAATAGTGTGTAACATTTTAACAGCTGCTGTGTTTCATCATAAATCTAGATACTTGGGAGAACAAAGCAAGAGTCAGTGTGTACAGTGAAATCACATAAGCACTGGGTTTTTTTTTTAAATACTGTCAGGGTTAGAGAACTGAAATGTGCTGGTGCTGAGGATTAAAAAAAGAAAAGGTATTGTGGCTTAAAAAAGTTACTTTGCAAAGCAGTATTTTAGTTTTGCTTTCAAGAAGTTACTGTGCAGAATATAGAGAAGAAAGTCTGCTCCTGCCAGACCTGCTCATCCAAACCAAGCAGCCACCTGCTGTTGGAGCCAAGGAGGAGATGTGCGAATTCCCATGGCAGTGGTCAGTTAAGGCAAAGTGCTAGAGACAGCCTGGCTTTAGTGGGAGGGATCCCCAGTACCAGTCTGTGGTTCCTGCTTGGCCAGACTTGAGGAAGTTTTGCTGTCCTTCTCTAGCCTTGTTGACTACAGTGGGACTATGCTAGCCTTCATCTTGCTCACCTCCCATTCTGCTGTACATGGACACTGATACTTATCTGCTATGTTTTATGGAGACAAAACACTGATCCTTGTCCCTCCTGAGTCAGTCAGTAGACCTTCCATGATGAGTCCTCAGCAGCCAGCATGTGTGGTGCATGCTGAAAAGGAAACCAGGCTTCTTCAAGTTCATTTGCTCTCGTACCACTCCAAGGCAGTACAGTGGAGAATCAGTCCCTTTCCAAACCATGCTGGAGGTAGGAATGTAATTACTGTTGCCTCCAGTGCAGAAAAGCTTCTAAAAGCTCTTCCATTTCTGGGAACAATGGTCTGTGTATCTCCCTAGACTAATGATTAATGCATCTCCTCCTGCATCCCTGTCACTTGATTCAGTCGTTTCTCTCTCCTGGAATGTGTTTTCTTCCCACCATAAGCACACCAGTGCTCCAGGACTATGGAACCCTCCCCTGGCACAGGCTGTCTAAAGTCCTGGAGAGAACTTCCTCAAAACTGCTCACTTCTGGGATAAAGCTAAGACTTTTTTCTTGGAAATTTGACTGAAAGAGGGACAAATATTATCCTTGTCTGAGGAAATCTCAGAGCAATGTGGGGCTTGAGCTTTGCAGTGGCTGAAAAAGTAGGGGTTTTAATGCATAAGAAAATCAATTTTCTTGATGACTTATTTTCTCAGAAAAATTCAAGGCAAACCCCATAAAATCCTCAGTATTTTGTGCATCTAATCACATTATCACATTTCTCATCTGCAAATCTCATTTTGATCAAGTTATATTGCCTTTTTCAGTATCTTTCTGCTGACATCTAATCCACGTAGATTTGCTTGGGCTCTAGCAGGCTTCTTGTGTTGTCCTTCAGAGTTTTTATTTCATAGAATCATATCATGGCTTGCATTGGAAGGGACCTTAAAGATCACCTAGTTCCAACAGCCCCGCCATGGCCAGGGACACCTTTTATTAGACCAGCTTGCTCAGAGCCCCATTCAACCTGGCCTTGAACACTTCCAGAGGTGGGACATCCACAGCTTCTCTAGGAAAACTGCCTCTTCATCCTCCCAGTGAAGAATTTCTTCCTAATCCCTGATCTAAACCTACCCTCTTCCAATTTAGAGCCATTCCTTCTTGTCCTGTCACCACATGCCTTGCTAAAAAGTCTCTCTCCATTTTTTTGTAGGCTTCCTTCAGGTACTGATAGGTGACAATTGGATCACCCCAAAGTCTTCTCTTTTCCAGGCTGAACAATCCCAGTTCTCTTATCCTTTCCTCATAGGAGACATGCTCCATCCCTCTAATCATCTTGGTGGCCTCCTCTGGACTCACTCCATAAGACAGGTCCACATCTGTGCTGAGGACACCAGAGCTGGACACAGGTCTCCAGGTGGGGTCTCACCAGAGCAGATTAAAGAATCCCCTCCCTTGACCCGCTGACCACACTGCTTTTGATGCAGCCCAGCATACAATCGGCTTTCTGGGCTGCAAGCACACATTGCTGGCTCATGCCCAGCTTCTCATCCACCAGCACTCCCAAATCCTTCTTGGCATTCATTTCACACAATGACCTTGGAATTAAACGCAGTAATGATGCTTCTGGTATCCTAATTGCACCATGGGACATATGCAGATGTAGACAGAAGCCCAGATGTAGACAGAAGGTCAGTACTGATTTTTCCTGAGTCATGTGTATATTGGACTTGCCCTAGGAGTACTTGTCCTAGGAGGCACTATTACAGGTTTACAGGAGGAGGTGATTTGTTGAGCCTTGTGTGCTTTTCCCAGGAATAAGAACTTTATCACCATAACATTAAATGTGCCAAAAATGTTTATTAACACAATCACCTTCTGACTGAGCAGTTATGCTTTATGAATAGAGAGAATAAAATTAGTACTTTTTATCTTGAAAGAGGTTTTATTACATGTTAATGAAAGCTTCAACCAGCCCTTTCCCTGCCCCTGTATGGGAGACGTATTGCCTGCCTGACAAGCTGCAGTGATGTTTGTGAACAAATTGGCTGTAGCTCTGTGCTTGGGTCAAGAAGCTTAGGAACAGACAGGTAAGTATGCAGGCATCAAAACCTTCACAGCATTCCTGGGCATCATCCACCCCTCAGATGTAAAACATGTGTAATTCTGTCCATAAGAAACAGAGGAAACTATCTAATACTACTGCTAATTTTCTCTACATGAGGCCGGGTAATTGACTGGATTAAAAAAAAGCTGTACACGGTATAGTCAATTTGCTATGTAACTGATATTTGTTCTATAGGGCATCTCATGCACATGAGAGAAACTAGGGGAATTTGTGATCTGTTATATGTAGAAAATGATCTCTTGGAAACAGGCCCACAAAGTGAAATCTGTCTGAGAATTAAATGAAATATCTCACATGGAAAATCTGACCCTCTCACATAGTGTTTCTTTCTGCTCCACCATACTCTGTGATCTGCTGTGTCTTCTCGGGCCGCGAGTGCTCCCGGGGATGGAATCCTGCATAGTAGAGTGGTAAATAAGTAAGTTTTTGAATTTTCAAACATGACAACCTACTTTTGGTTGCTTGGCCTAACACAGAGAAAGGAAAATGGAGAGTGAAAAATTCAATATCCCATAACTGCTTCTTACCTATGTTTTCTCTCTCCTTATCTGTCTGCAAATAAAACACAGTTGTCCTGCAACCAGCAGAAGTGTGTTGGTGCCAACTGGAGCACTCCTGCTCAAGGCAGTGGACCTTAATCACGAGCTATCTGTTCATTAGGAGGAATTTTCTTCACAGCTGAATTGAGTATTCCACGTAAGCACAGGCAGAGTATAGTGTCATCACCCAGTGCTCATGCAGGTGTGGGCAGTGTCCTGCTGGTTCTGATGGTCACTGGGAGCACAGTGATTTCTCTGCAGACTCTTACAGCATCCCAAGCTGAGAGGCTCACACAGATGTCCCATATGACTTCTAAATCCATGTGGCTCCTAGACTCCTAAATAGCACCAAGATTGATTTTCTCCAAATTTCTTTTTCCTTTCGCTTTGCCCACAATCAACTGCTTTTCCAGGTCCCAGAGAGCAACTGGAAGCTATTGGCTTTGTGCAGGCTGCCTTGATCTTAATATTTTTAATAGAAACTTTACTCCATTGTCACACTCATAATTTTTGCTAGTTTTTTCTTTAGGCAGACATTAGCAATTGTTGTTTTATCTCATGCTTCTGTTCCTCCAAGTCTTCCTTGACAAAGGATCTGTTACAGAACTTTTCTCCCCTCAAAGAATTGTACCATTGCAAGATCAAGCAGTGAAGTTTTCATGGTGCGGAATTTTGCCTAGGATGTTCCCAAGAGATTTGAGACCTGCTTTACCTGTTTCCATGAGATGGCATATGTGCTCAGCAAACTCACCCTCTTCATTTATCAAAGGGAAATTTTTCATTTTTAGTCTGAGCATGATTTTCCAGTGTATTGGTCTGTTTCACAGAATCTGCTTCTTATATCATTTGCCCTAAATACTGTGGAAGAAGCTTGTGGAAGCTTTTTTTTCCTCTTCTATTTCTCCAATTTTAATGTAACCTTTTACTTCCCTTTTGAGAGTGATGATGTCCTTCACATTTTCAAAGTACTGCTTCAGATCAGAATTTTGGAATCATTCATACTGCTTTTGCTCAGTCCTTGGAGAGGTGCTGTGATTTTTGTGGTAATACGAACACAGATCTTGACAAGCAGGTCACCAAAATTTTTTCAGAAGTTTATACTCCTAACTATTTTATTAACCACACTTACAGTGAAAGTTTGGTCTGATGACTCCTTTTTCTGAGATGTGATTAAAACCAGTTGTTTGGGGTTTGTATTTTGCATTTTATTTTGGTTGCATTTTGTGTTGCTCAGTTATACCTTTTACTCCCATTTCTTCTAAGAACTGACCAGACTTGAGAATGTCTTATGGATGGCCATAAGTTGCAATCTTAGCAAATTTTCTATTTGACACAAAACTATCTCCTCACTCTTCTGAAAATCATTTATTTGTCTCACGTCTTGCAAACAATCAGCTCTATTAATGCCTTGCACTTATCTATGTCTCTGCTTGTCTCTTTTTCCAAGTCACTGTATATCAGGTGCTCCAATACTCAATATGTTTACAATGCCCACAGGAATGAAAAAGTAGAAGACATCGTAAACTAAATAGTTTCCTAATTAACACATTTAATCTAAAACACCCCAGCATTTTAGCTTGAGGGGGAGAAGGGAGAAGAAATGTACTATTCTTGAAAATGCTCTTCTTGTGTTTATCTTGAAGGCACAATTACATACATCTGGAAGGTTGCTCTAACTTACACCTCTAGCTCTCTGGAACAGTTTGAAGTGTGTCTTGCTGTACTTATATCCCTTTCAGTCACAGCTCCTTCCCTTTTACACTGTGCTCTGTTGCTTTCTTTTCAGCCATTTAAGACCAAGTACTATTGTCTGCTTTGCTGCTGAAGCACAGCAAGACTTTGAAACAGTCTCCATGACAATCAGAGATATGCAGCCTGGATCCTAATGGGGGTGATACTGTGACTGCATCCTGCAGAGCAAGGTACGTCTATGCTGGTGCTGGAGGAGAAGGGTTAAAAACTGCTGGTTCCTGCCTCCTTTTACGACCGCGCATGGTGGTACGGGAAACCTCTTTGCTCTATGCTGCCAAATATCTCCTTTTCTGGAGATGTTCCCCAGGGGCTGATTTTATCTGGTGTGTGGTTTAGAAAGGGATGAGAAATATTAATGGCTGAATGGTTATAATACCATAAAAAATAGAGTTGAAAGTGCAGTGCATAGAGATCAAACCGGAATACAGTATCTGGCTGTGAGACTTTGAACGCTATCAAAAAAGAAATTTATTCCTGCTTTTTATCTTACTTTTTGTTACCTGCAGAGCTGAATTCTTGAAACATCAGCTCCTGCTTATTATGGCAGTATGTTGTGTTCTGTTCAGTGTCTTCACATAAAATGAAGTTTTAAAATACAAGATATGCTAGCTTATGTACATCAATCATTCATGCAGAATGAAGTATTCAAATGCTATGATTTGTAAAGTACTGTATGACAGTAGACTGCTTTTTTCTTGGCCTTAAGATGTAAAAATAAGGACAAATGTTGTGGAATGAAAACTAACATGAATTCTCTCTGATGAGCAGGATGTAACCTTTTTTCTGATTGCCCATGTTAATGTCTTTGCCCATTGTTTAAATGTGATAAAACAGCTTTAGTCTGATGCTGTTTTAGTCATTATAAATTTCCCTCTTCAAGGCAACCTGCAGTCACATTAGTTTGAGGTTCTTTTATTATCAGCTTCTTTGTATCACATTTGAGCCAAGAAACATAATCAAAAAGCATCCTGAGTACTGAAATACTGGACATTTGTACATCAGTTTATAATGGACCATGTACAAACAGCCATCTAAAGTTAGTGAAGGTGAGAACTATATAGCATGACATATGGTGAATAAAATTGATAATATTGGAACAGTAATGAGAGCTATGTGATGCTTATGTATCTATTAATATCTTTATCCACATACACCCCCATGTATTCTAAATATATGTACAGTAGCTCTAATTTTCAGCAAGTAAAATAAGAATTCATAATGCAGTAGAATGGAAAGAACATGAAAATGAAAACAAAGACAAAGCCACAATAAAACTGAAGCACTGAGGAGGAACAAAAGAAAAAAAGATACCTATTAAAATTCATTCTATAAAAGGAGGATTGTGAATGTAGGGAGCTATTTCCAGCAAGAAAACGTTTGAGGGAAGCTTCTTGGGTTTTTTTGTGGCAGAAATAACTGACCCTTCATGCATACTGTGACCATAAAGGCTGTGTCTTGAGAGGTAGTAAGATAAGATAATGTTTGGGCATTTTAGGATAAGCAGAAAGCATTTTCTTCATCTTTCTTAACATGCCCTACTAATGCCCTACCTTTAGAAAATTCTCTATGTCTACTTTGACCTTGACTCCATCTAGATGCTTTGATCATCTTTCTAGTGAGCCAGCCCTTATGTTTACTGACTTGTGCCAAACACTCCATAGGCTTCCTCTTCATGTATATTTTCCCTTTTACCCCAGCACATTCTCTGAGAGATTTTATCATTCCAAGGTTTCATCTATTTCTTTTCACCAGACTCTCATTCCTTATTTCATTAAGAACACAATTTTACCTGCAAATTCTGCTTCTTCTTTCATGCTGGAAATAGGTTGGAAGTGAATCTCAATTAGGGCTATGTGAGAAATACCCAGAAAAATCTCTTGAGAACTCGAAATAATACCAATGCAGAAACTGCTGTAAGTACTTGTTGCTAGGAGGGAAAAAGGTACCTGTGGAAATAGGTCCTGGTGGGAGTGAGGTTTGATCTCCACAATCTAGGATAGTATCTCAAACAAAGAATATGCACATCTGGCTCAAAGCCAAGAGAGCTGATTGGGAACGAGGCCAGGGCAATCAGAGGAAGAGCCAGGACACTAAGAACTGAGCCCAAGGTACAACCAAAAGAGTGAGGGAAATAGGAAGATGTAGCACCCCGAGTCTGACATGGGTCTCTAGACAAGCACAAGATGTGTAGGTTATATCTTTTACACCTATTGTGAAACTGGTCCAGAGATAAAAGTCTTCTAGGTCTCTCCCACAAACTCTTTCTTGCTGACCTTTTGTTCCTGTTACTGCCTCTATTTCCATTCTTTTCTTGCTGCTGATTGCACCTTTTAACGTTAGTATCACGTCCTTGGTCACCACTCACTCTATGCATTTCAAATTTAATCACTCTTTGGGCACCAGCCTTTCCAGTGCTCTTATTTTTGCTGTGGTTCTTCAAACTCCCCTGTGGTCTGTGAAAATCTCACTAGAAATGGAGCAGTGTTTTCACACATTTCACCTCAGTCTTGCAGAGAACGATTCTTGCTTCTCTGTGTTGCTGCATCTTTATATACACACACACAAAATACATCAGCTTTTCTACTACCATATTCCTTAGAAGCTTGAAAGTAACTTGCTGGGTTTTATCCTCATAGTCCTTATGAAGTTTCTGCTATCAATGAAACTTCCTTTAAAAGAAATCTTCTTCCAAGCTAATTTTCTTTTCTCTTGTGCTTTATGGCATTTTCCCAAACTGATTCTTGTTATTTTTGGGCTGTGTTACTAATTACTCTAATCCCTCTGTCCTTTGTCTCTGGCATCCCTGTTTTTCTTCTCTTCTCAATTTAGTATCACCGGTGAATTTCATTAATACGTTGTTTAGTCCTCTTTCTAGCTCATTCCAGCGCAGAATATTCTGTGATTCTGTGATTACTGAAAGTATTAAAAAGGCAAGACCCAGAACTGATCCTTAAATATTTACCTGTCCACTCTATAAACTGGTATTCTTCTCTTTGTCTATTAGCCTCGTTTTGGTCCTTCATTCTAGACTTCAGACCAAATGAGATATTATTTTGGCACAAGCAGGTTTAGAGGAGCTTTTTAAGTACTTTTTGTGAAACTTAGGAGGCAGCCTTCCATTTTCATGCTCTCCAGTTTTGTGTCAGCGTAGCTGCCTGCCTTTGAGGGAGAGGATGATCAGACCAATTGTTCAAAAAATATGGCTTAAATCCAAGAGTATTGTATTTATTCTGTTCCATTAATCCATTACCATCAATTCAGTAATTCCATAAAAAAGTGTTAGCTTTGTCAGGCAAAATCTATTCTTTATAAATCCTGCATCTTATTACTCATCATTGCATTATTTTCTGCAAATGAAGTGACTATTTCTTAAGACCTTTTCTACTGTTTTAATTTTTTTCCCCAGGGTTAGAAGCTAAATGTTAAGCACTGTAATTACTAAGAGCTTTCTTCTTCCTTTTATGAATGCTGAGACAGTGCCACATTTGCTTTTCTGTCCAGCATTGGTAGAAGAAGGACAGATAAAGGTGTAGTTGTCTCCTTCTCCCCTTTAGCATCTCCACACACCTGTGGTGTGCAATTCTAGCCACTTGATGGTGCAGGAGATGTGGTGCAGTGTGGCTATCATTGCTGCTTCTAAATCTCATGACTTCGTAAAATAATTTATGATGAATATTATAGCAGCTTTCAGAGAATCTTTGAAGAATGACTTGTATCATATGTTTGGTTTCAGTTTGTCATGGCCAATTCATTTTTGTCAGGGAAGCATCAAAGGTCCCCAAAGGATGTGCTACGGGAGTATGAATATCTTATGCCTATATGCCTGTATCAGAAGATGCAGATAGAGATGATCAGGGTATATCTAGTTTAACAGTGCTAGAATTGCCCCATAATTTCTTTGTGACATATTCTGAAGTGGTATCCAAGTTTGAAAGGTAAATTAATCAATGCTTCTGACAGTACTTTGAATCTTATTACCACAGGAGCATTACAACTGTTTTGTAAGTTCCTCTGCTACCCTGTGCATTTGGCCACTCACAGACATGAGCAAATATAATCTCCTTTTTGGTGTAAGATTTTAGCCCAAACATTTAGAAAGTAAAGTAAGGTTGCCTTGAGGTAGGGAGGTGAAGATGTCTAAGAGACACGGTTTAGTCCCTGGACAGCTGTGGACTTCAGTGCATGTAGAAGAACACCTTTCTCCTCTCCTAAGACAAATAAAGGCCTGATGAGCAATTTCATCCAGAGCTACATGTCCTAGAATCCTAATCTGAGATGTTAGGAACTCATCTGAGTCCTCATCTGAAAAAACAAGATTTACTTTGGAAAACTAGGTTTCTAATTTACTGGCTTTCACCATGAGTAACTTAGATTATAATCTGTTTTTTGTTGTTTTTGCTCAGTGGGGCTGAGCAGAGCTTTGCACTGGTGTCCACACCTGTGCAAGTTACAGCGGGGAAAGGACAAGGGCTTTGGTTTTGCTGAGGTTCTGTATCTGTGAATATGTCATGTTTTGGTTTGGGTTCTAGACGTTGCATACATGTTTTTTCAACCATAGCTTCTCATTTACCTCACCATCAAACCAAGAAAACCTTGTGGTATTACTAAATTATTTTCCTTTCTAATGTTCCACAAAATAATAACTGTAACAACAAAAAATGCAGTTTGCCACTACTGAGCTCACTGATAATTCCAGGCTAAGAAGCCACATTAGCTATGATGGAGAAGGGATGGCTTTACTTCACATTTTGAAGTTTCATCACAGATTCACAGAATTATTTAGGTTGGAAAAGACCTCTAAGATCACTCACAAGTGAATTTACATCTTGCTCAGTTGTACCCTGATGTTGGAAGGGTGAGGTACACAACTAGGGAAAGAACCCACTGCAACAATATTCTCTAAAAATACAACTCGCCATGAAGCAAGGCAGACTAGAACCTTGGATTTCAAAAGTATTAGAAAATATCCTTTTTTGTGTGTGTCCACAGTCTTTCAAATTATGTATGTTTATTTCCATTTACACCTATGTATATCTATATGTATCTACATATATTTCTCTGAACTGATCTGCTTATTAATTAAAATCAATACAATGTGTTGTCCACATCCCCTTCATTGTGTCTATCTCCTCATTCTGCAGTCAAACCCCAAATATAAGGGAGTTTCTTTTTCCTGGTAAATATGCATGATCAAAGGAAGATCAAAGCAAAATCTGAGTTCAGGGTGTGTAATTTTTGGTTGATCAGACACAGATATTTCCCCCTGTGTTGAAACAAAGGTCAGAGGAAGTTAACTAACTGGCTTTAACATTATCTTTGCACTATCAATCGGCAGTTCAAAGAACTCCTCCCAAATCAGAAATAAACTCTCTTTCCTACCCGGGCATATAAAGCACAGGCATCCTTCCAAAATAATCTTACGGGCAGAAATAGAGAGGCATACACGGACCTCAGTCTGACAGTCTGCTTGGGAGTTTTTTCTGGTCCATTCTTCTCCACTTAGCGGACATCCAGCTAAGCTGATTGAACTGTGGAATAGGGGGGCAAATGCAACAAGAGCAGAAGCTGCTTGCACTCTTTCTGTGTTTTTTCACGTATAGTTTTCTCCAAAGAGGTAGTTGGATCCTAAAAAAAGCTGGGAAGAGGTGATTCAGATATTAGTGTTATGAACTATGCAGTGGGCAGATTATATGGCCCACACATTTGATATTATTCTACTCTCTGAAAGCTAGATTGTTTTAAGATGTGACATTAACTCCTCCCCCCGATAATGTTGTTAGCATTAACTGTTATAGCCCTGGCTATACCTCTTGTGCAAATAAAAATCTGATTCTTCCTTTGATCTTACTAAGTTGCTTAAAGCCAAACAGATGTCAGTAATCCTAACATTGTAAAACAATATGTATTTTATCATTAGGAAGAAATGCATTTTGGTCAGCAAATATATTGAAGTTTAAACTTCTGAAAAGGTTATAAACAACAATGCATAAAACAGGGCATGTTTTAAGATGAGTGTATAACAGCAGCTTATAAAATAAACATTTGGAAGTAACTTCCAAATTATCTTCGGAAGTGGAAACAAAAATGGTAAAAATATTTCAGGCTCCACAAATATGAACACTGATTCAACCAATTAAGAAAACATCTAGAGGATTGTGAGTAAATATAGTCTTCAGAAGTTGCTTTAAATGTAGATAACTGAGATCACATGTGTACATGTGTAAGGGAAGACCCCCAAAAATATTAGGGAAAATCAGGCAGCATGGTTTCCTGACACAATTATATTTCCTAGTAAATCCCATCAAACCACTGAAATCTAGCAGAAACTGGTGACTAGAACAAGGATAAAATGTTTCAGGTAAAATTACTACCACAACATAGACCTAAGCATTACCAGGATAGTTAACTTTACTCCCAGAACAAGGAAGGTGAAAATCCTGTAGGCTGGTATATAGTAAATGACCCACAGCTTAAACCTCCTTGAAATGCTGCTCTGAACAGAACTGGTGGTTGTTCAGCCATTTGTTCCTCTGGTGTAGCTGGAGGTGGTGCTCAGGCTCTGCTCTGAATGGACAGGTCTCATACTGAGATTCCTGAAACTGAAAACCAAGTTTATCTCCAGCAAGGCCAAAAAAGGGTCCCTCTGCCTCGCTCCGCCATGGGGTATGATCTGACTTTTATTTCCATCATGAAGAAGATCCTATTTACAGTATATTTTGTGGGCATCCAAAATTTATTCATATATGTTTCCCAAACAGTTTTCTTCAGATTTGCTGGGGGAGCAGATAGAGGAGGGTTCCTGTGCTATCAGGGCACTCCTAAGACTTACTGGCAGAAAAATAAGGCCTCACCTACAATTAAAAAACCTCATAACCTAAGTAAATGTGTTTATTGACACACAGTGAGCGTATTTTGTAATTCCATTATGAACAATCACCTGTGGAATTTCTGACATTTGCAGACAGAAAAGGCAAAGAAGTCACCGACCCTGTTCCTGTCACCTCTGCATCACAGTCAAACATAGACTTTGACACCTCAAAGAGAGTGTTCATTTGTATCTTCCAATACCTAAAGGTAAAAGGTTTTACTAAGAAAGCTGTGTGAGAAGAATATATTTAAACCAAAACAGAGGAGAAGATTCATGCTGTCTGCTATGTGTGTTTCAAGAAGCTTCCGTTCTGCTTTGATTTAAATCTATAGAGACCGAAGGATTAGAAACACAGCCAGAGCCAACCAAAACTCCAAGAGGGCAATTCGGTACAGGCCTTAAATTTTCCAATGGAAATAAAAGAGACAGAATATTTTGCTTATGAAATATAGGCACTAAATGAAAGTGATTGGGTCCTACCACTTAATAAATTATCATTCATCTGCTGAGGCTTCATAATTGTGTGGGTGCATGCTCTTAGCTCTCCCTGGCTGTAAGATAAAAAATGTGTTAACTTAAACCACCTTCACAGAACCAAAGTTGGTGTATGTTGGATTTCAGTTCAGCAATGAGCATGTGTATGCTCAGTAACAGGTGGTACCTGTTAAAGTGATATGAACTGTTCACAGATCTCAGATTATGCAGCAATAGGTATACTAGAAGCTAAAGACACAGAAAACTTTTACTGGGCTAAAAACTGTGTAGTTCTATTGATCTGATGCCAACTGAAGATCGAGTCTACTGCACTTAGAGAACAGATACCTATTTTGGCTTCTAAAATTAAAAAAAAAGAAAGTTCAAAGAAGTAGTAACTACACAACCTTTTTCTGGCTTTTGTTCTAAGACTCAGCAAAGTTGGTGAGGAGCAAATATTGAACACTTGGACAGACACAGTAAGAGATTCTCAGCACAGGCAGAAAAAAAGAGGTTCAAACTTTGCCATCTTGGCTCATCTTGCTCAGGTGGAGAAAATGAGAATGGAACAGGGGCATGAATGTGTGGGCATCCTTCACAAAGACTTCTGGATAGCTTTCCATGCCCACTGAGAGAGTAAGATGTAAGGTTAACAAAAGAACACTGATGATGAAATGCTCAGTTGGTTTGCTAACAGTAACCAGAGATGGCAAATGGGACAGAGGGATGGAGAGAGACAGTGGGATAAGAGTGACAAGTGGCAATATGTTGAGCCTGTTCTGTTTTTGCTATTTATAGGAGATAGCAGTTATCTTACAGAAGGAAATGTAGAACAAGATGTGCGGATTTGGAGATGATGTGGAACTGACAACCTGAGAAATACCATTCGTAAAGGAAGTAAGTTGAAGATGCTGAGAAATCTGCCTTATGCATAGGATATCAGGAATGAGCAGGCAGTGCAAAGCAAAGATGGAGAAACCAGAATATGGTGGTACAAACTGTGTTCATTTGCTCATTTGAAATCTTGATATTGTTGCAGGGCAATGACTGAGAAGTCAGAGGGAAGAAAGCCCAGGCCAGAATAGATCATCAGGGCACATTGCAAAGAGCTAAAAATAAGAGAAATACCTTAATTTTCAGATAATAAAGAAAGTTTCTAGATTTGAAGAACAAGTGAGTGAACATTCTTGGAGTCCTTAGTCACTTATGCAGAAATATGCCAAATGGTTTTTCCGTGGTGGAAATTGTAATTAAAAGTGCAAGAGCAGTACTGCACTGGAGGCTCAGCAGCACCCTAGGCAGCTGGCACCACTACCTGACAAGAAACTAAGAACATATTTCAGCTAGCCACGACGGGAATCTGAAGTTGTATAGCTAATGATTTCAATGCTTCTTCTTGAATTTTAGGACATTTTTCACCTACAACAGTCCACATGTAAAACATCCTGCAGGTATTATTCAGCTGTAGAAAGAGTTAGAATTCCCTTGAGTATGTATATGCCATTTGTACAAACTGTGTGTCCTGGCATAATTTATTCTGACTCCACTGTCTTGAAATCACAGCCGTTATTCCTCTACAGCTCAACAAATCTGAAGTGTATCCAACGCTACGGATGCAAAATTTTTGGAATGGGGAGAATACCACTGGTGTGTGGATGTGATCCCGTGATGGACACACCCAGCCTACAAAGTTCTCTCATTCATAATATAGGGACTTGAGCTCAGACACAGGGCCTGGAAACTCCCAGGGAGACTCAGCAGTGGCACTGAAAAGGAGTAGGGAAGCAGTCAAGTCAGCTGCCTGCTGAAGATGCTAGGAAGAAGGTGAATGAGTTTTGCAACAAGAAGAGTATTAATGACTGATTTAATTTGTGATAAGGCAAAAGGAGAGCATCGGCCTAGATAGAAAGAAGAGGCAATGAATCTTCTGTGAGGCTTTTTTCATAAAATATTGACTATGCTAATTTGGATACTGTCCAGCCATCCTCACAAATGAGCGCTCTCCATCGACACTCCTATGACACTCATATTCTGTGCCTCCTACTCAGCTTTTCTCAGGAAGGTCATAGCAAAACGAGGCTGAAAAACAAGAAATCTACCATATCCTGAGCTGAGAGGAGCAGTGCCAGGATCAATACAGCATGAAACAACCACTGGACATGGCCTAACCACAGTCTTTATAGCCTTCATTGCAAACTTTCTCTGTGGTTTGGATTATCCCTGGAAGTGAAGAAACAATTTCCTTGTTGTTACAAGCAATACCCATCAAAGCTATTTTAATGCAGAAAAACAAAAGTGGCAAGGGGGTTCTGAGGAGCAAATGATATGAACTCTAATCGCAGGTACAAATAAGGGAATTGTTGCTCTTATCACTGTGGATTTGGGGTCCTCATGTGTTCCCATAATCCTTAGTGTTTCATGGGCAAAAATCCTACCAAACAGTATGTTTAGTATAACATCACAAATGGCTGTTTTCCGTCCACAGAAGTTTTGTGGTTTATGTTTCATATTTTACACAAGTTCTGTCTGGGTTTATCCCATTTGCTGTCCTCAGAAAGCTCTCCCAAGATCCTGTTCCCCAGTAATGTAGCTAACAAATCAGAGACATGCCATACTTTCTGCTCAATTAAGAACATAAAACTAACCCTCATGCATGCAATATCTAGCTTTTTGCTGAGACTGGTGCTGAGCATTTCATACAGATGTTCAGGAAAGACTACAAAGGCAGCTACAGAATAGAGTCTTCATGAAAGGCATTCCCTCTCAGTCTTTCTTATTCAGTGACACATAATCAGTGCCCAATAGCATTGGATTTATTCAATTTTTTTTTTAAAAGAGGAAAGCTGCAGCAATCTATGTGTGTTCTCTTTTACAGAAATGTGGGCTTTTTTTGGACTCTCTGGCACAAAATGAAATCTTTCAGCAGTGAAAAATCTTGAAACACTGAGTGACATGCTTAATGCCCATCCTGTTCTTTCTTCCCTGTAACTCTCTTTGGGACCCTGTCACGAACTAACTGTTCTCCATCTCTGAAATATTAAATAACAAAATGGAGATGTGAAAGGAGGAGGATGCCGCTCCAGAGGCCTGGCTAAATGGAGAGGAGTAGGGCCATGAAAGCTAACATGGCAGGGCAGCCAGATTGGATGCAAAATGTTTACAGCTTTGTAACCTCCTTTAGGTTTGGGATGGCCTACTAATTTATGCTGGAAGCATCGTCTTTATGCTCCATATGTACATCATAGATGCTGCAATCCAAGGACTGCTCTTCTTCTGCCACTGACCCTTTCAGTGCCCTTAGCTAATTTGCTTTACCTTGCTGGTTCTTCAATCAAATTGTGTTCTTGTAGAGTATGATCCTTCTTTAATGTCTCAGTATCATGAAGTTGACTTAGTGGGGACTTCTTATGTCATGACATAATTAATGATAATAAAACATAACTAGCTTAGAACAATCAAGTAGTTTTCTTACAGCCTTTACATTTTCCATTTCATGATGGTCTGAGAGATTTCCCTGGTTTTGGGGAAAATAGAAATGGGTTTGTAATGTCATGGCTGGAATATGTTTCAGAAAAATGTAAACTTACAAAAAAAGTTTTTAATATCACTTCATGCTCCTGTAGTCTGCCAGTCTTATACAAATCTAGTTCTGTCTAATTTTTTCCTACAAAACAAACTATTAAAAGATATTTTTGCTGCTCCTCTGCACTACTCATTTGTTTGCATACAAAGATTATTTATAGACTGTTCTTTTTTTAGCTGATTTAATTTGTTAAAAAAATCTAGTTGACTGTATAAGAAAAAGAAACCAATGTACATTTGCAAATTCCTTTGACCTGTTTTACAGAGTGATATTAGGCCGGGGTCTACAAAGTTCTGTAATCCATACATTTGTTTCTCATTATTATTCTAACTTCGGTTGCTTATATTATCTTTCCAAAGCTACTGTTTGGTTTGCCTTTTAGCAAGGGAGACTTCACCTTTCCGAAGTATCTCATCCACATTTTTACTAGGTTTCTGTTCTAATGCAACCCATTATTTTCAAAGGCTTTCAACAAGCAGAAGAATATCACTATGCTCAGAGTAGACATCTGAACTGGTCAGGAAAATGATCGCTGGGGTTATATTTGTCCATTTTCAGAGACTTTGCAGAATGGATTTATAGTACAAGAAAATCTCCAAGCTCACCTATGCCTCAGGCATTCAGCATACACCAAGGCACTGAAACTCTTCTCCTTGTTCATGTGCTCGTGTTCTCCTGTCTTTCATATAAATGCATTGTTACACATCTCCACAAAGAAGACAATAGAACAAGGCAAGCTGTAGTCAGTAGTCACCGTGATGAGATTATTTTGAACTGCCTTTAAAGATTCTTGTGTTAATGACTGGCAAATAGTTAGGTCTTCTTAAAAGCCTGGTTCCAATACAATGTAATGGCAAATGCGAAACATAATGGTTTCCCAAATAAGCTCTTACAAGACAGAACTTGTGGTATCTCAGATATACAGAGTTCACCTATCTTTACTTCTAAAAGAATGTACAAATTGTGCAAGCTTGTAGTCCCTTGTTAATTATACTCTGTGTTTATATAGCAGCTCTATCTCAAAGCTCTCTCCAAACATTAAGACTCCTAGCACTTCTTTTATGTAGGCATTATTATCCCTGTCATTATCATTATCACATTTTCCATTTTATAGGTGGTAAATGAGCAAAATCACACCGTGAGTCAGTAGCTGAACTGGGAATAGAATATTGTAGTCCTGACTTTGTCCCTTCCTTTAATTACTCATTATTATGATTGTTATTTGTGGGTTGAAGTGATTTTGTTCAGTGTAAGACATCAGTAAATAAGCAGGATTCTTTTGATTTGCAAGATTTTTGTTTGTATAGCTTTCATACTGATATTTTTTTGCTGTTGGTCTCGTTTTAAGTAGCTAATGAGAAATGCTGCCATCTTCCAATTAAATAGTATCAATAAATTTTAATATGATACAATTACATCATAGACTGGAACAGCTCAAATGAAGCTTAGTCTATCAAGCAATGAAGTATTCAGGTATTTACATTGTGTTCTAATTTAGTCATAGTAAAAACCATTATGGAAACCTACGGAGAAATGTACTTTTGTAAAGCGTATGTATGGCCAGTCTTCGTGAACGAAGATTTTGGGAAAGGTCTTTTACCTTTCGAGCCTGCACAATGGATTTTTTAGGTGAGACACAGCCTGCGCTGAACTGAGTCCACCCTTTAATCCTAAGGTTCATCTGCCGGGGCCCAGCGACCTTGGACAATGGCAGTAAGGTCCTCAGGACGTAGGTTTGTTTAGAGTGACCTTCTCTTAGATGGATGGCCTTACAGGGCTGATGAGCTCCATCTGCCCGGGGGAGTATCCCTGTCCGGGAATCGAACCCGGGCCGCAGCGGTGAGAGCGCCGCATCCTAACCACTAGACCACCAGGGGTCCCCACTTTTGTAAAGTAGCTGGTTTTTAAATGACAGTTGTTATCAATTAGTCTTTTAATGTGAAAATACCATATGCAATTACTACATTAAGTTGAAGCCACTTGTTCTTTTTTTTTCTTAATCAGAACAAATATTGATCTGAAACACATAAATGTGTTCTGTTGAAACTTAATGACAACTTTGGGAGACAGTTAATCTCATTTCCCCCTTTTCCAGGACTGTTTTAATCTGGAAAGGCAATCTAACCACTTCATTGTTTTAAACATAGGTAGCTTAGCTTCCAAACATCTCACTAACCAGCATCCCATTCCTCTGTTTCTCTGTCATAAGAAATGGTAGAAATTTGTTTCTGAAATGTCATCAGAAATAGTAGAATAAAAAATAAAAATTGTCATGAGTGGTTGTGTGGAAGACCACGAGGTGCAGTCCTGTGAGAAACTGAAGATGCCCTGAGAAGTGAAACCAAGGTCCTCCCATAAAACAACTGTAAGACACTCAATAATACGTTGTGATTACTGAAATAGTGGATTCCCTTCTTCCTTCCCTTTCACTTATCTTTCTCCTTTTCCTCCTCTTTTAAATAACAAGTTTGAGGAAACCTTTCTCTTTCCTTTAACTACTCTGTAAAAATCTTGTCCTCTGCCAGTGGTCTGCTAGATTACAGGTGCGTAAGTCGGTTCTTGGTGAATCACTGTAGAAATCCATACTTCCTTAAAAGTCTATCTTTCCAAGGAAATAGATCCCTCAGATGAAAGAACAAAGCCCCCTTTGCTCCCTTCTACTTGCCCCAATTATAAAACAAAAAATGCTTGTTGGTTTCAACAAACAAGATCACTTTCAAGGTGATTTGAATGCTATGTCTGTGGATGCAGCAGTCAGTCATGTACCCAGTCTTTATACATCTGACAACCGTGGAAAAGAAAACCTAGTTGTGCAATTTGTTTCATTAGTTTTATGTAAACCTAACAAGGTTGCAATTCCCAACATTTATTCTGTTCCATGTTGGGACTTTACAGTCTGATCTTTAATTCATTCTTCTTTAATGACCTATTCATTTGCTCATAAACCAGACCTCCAGATCTCCTAATCACTTCATTACACAAATTACAGTGTGTTCCCCCTTCCCTTCCCTTCCCTTCCCTTCCCTTCCCTTCCCTTCCCTTCCCTTCCCTTCCCTTCCCTTCCCTTCCCTTCCCTTCCCTTCCCC